>NC_133898.1:22511734-22828484 GCF_964199755.1 Larus michahellis
AACGGTTACAAATATACACAGAGAAGTAAAACAAGGCAGGTTCTGGTAGGAACACGTAAAACAAGCATCATTCTAGCTAAATTTACATTTACTTCAGACTTAAACTGGCAATTCTCAATGACTTTGCAATTATGGCCCTAGTTATAGGCTAGGCTTCTTTTTGTTTGTTTTTCTCTTAAAAATCGAGGTACTAACCTGCGAACAAACTTGGAAGTTATCTTGCTTATTATACCAGTTGATGTCCCTCTTCTAGCATGTGCAAAAGCACCGGTTTCATGGGATGGTGAGGCGGGCGGTCCATTGTAAGTGGCATTACGCCGCTCCCTTAGCTGCTCACCATGGAAAGTGCTTCGACTTGAACTCCCCCGAGGAAAGCGGGTTCGGTCTGGAGTGGTAGTGCTAATACTATGAGCAGACGGGGAAGCAGCAGGCACTCTTTGAGTTGCACTGCTGGGAAAACAGAAGCATAAATAAAGAGAAAGACTCTGCTGGAATCCCTCCTACATGACAACCATTTCTCAAAGATAGGAAAAAAAACCCAACCCCGCTCATGATTCTTTCTTTTTAAACCTGAATCTGCTACCGATTTGCTTTTATGATTCATACTTACAAATAATCAAGAGGTATTTTCATTGTAAAAATCAAATTATCTCAAGTATTAAGAGCAGTGAAAAAAGTACACACAGATAACAGAACAAAGGAAAAAGGCAGAAGAGTCTGTAGTAAGATCTGAAAGTGTTCCCAGCCCTCCTTTGGAAAAATACATTCATCCAAACCTTTTAACACGTAAGCACTCCAAAAATTTAACAGGTATTTCTTAAGTAGTAATCATCTGGCACAACTAAATGTATAAAGCTATTTGGGCAATTAATAGTAAGAACTACTATACTATGGTGCTTTTAGATAGAAATGAGCCTAGCAATTTACACCAAACCAAGAGCTTAACATTTCAGTATTCATTTGGATTTATGGTGGCCTGTGTTGTATGCTCCTGTCTAAATTAGTTAAATTTTTAACTACTTAAGTTTTCCAGAAGCTTCCAGAGGGAGGCAGTCAAGGCACTTCTTTAACTGTATGCAAACATGACTGATGAACAAAATCAAGGCTTAAATCATCTGTAATACCCACGCTACTATTCGAAACAGAATGACAGTTCTGAATAGATGACAAACGTATTGAAGTATATCGTGAACTGAACGACATTTTTGAAGTGCACAGCATTACAGAAATAATAACCAACTTATTACCTTGGTCGGTAAGCTTCAGTGCCATCTTTGATGGTTGGCAGTGTAACTTTGATAGGATGACCAGAGGCGGACATAGACTTTTGATGTCGAGGCCGTGTCGACACAGCAGAAGCTACTGCAGAGCCTGCAGAAGACGTGCTACTCGCAGACATTTCTGTCAGGCTTTCGCCACGGCAGCAAGGCAGGAGGGATGGACAAACGAAAAGGGTAAAGAAAGGTTAGTGTAAAACCCCAGAGAAAACAGGGAAAACAACAACTAATTTTTTCTGTTAGAACACAGCAAGTGCTGTTTAAATAACCAGAAGACTGAGTGGCCAGGCTACCTTAGCCAGTTAAAGTAAAGAAACCAGAATTCTGAGAAAATTATGTTCATCCATAAATCAAATCACCACATATGTTAAATTAGGCCTTTTCATTCCTCCCAAGATTAAGGCTTACACACACGTTATTCAAAGTAATGAAGGAAGACTACAAATAGTACATGGAAATAGTAAAAAATACTGAAAAAGAAATTTGCAAAAGACTTAAATAAATTGATTAAACAGACTCTGCTTTTGTGAAGTGAATACCCGTATTTTCACTCAAACATCTAAGACTTCGAACATCTATAAACGCTGTCACATTTGTGACACGCTATCACTTGGAAGTGGCTGTGTTTTTAAAGGACCATGTTGTACTTCTCTGGACTATTCCACCCTTTCAAGATAACAGTTCCTTCTACCAGTACTTTCATTTCTGCTTCGCCTAAGTGGCAAGGAAGAGATGAAAGTAGCAGCAAAACTATTGTGTCATTAATTATTAAAACAAAAGTCAAATGACTTAGGCCAAACTACAGCTTTGCCTCTAGAAGCATAAACTAAATTGCATTAATAATGTATTAGCAACAGAAGTCCCAAAGCTAAATAATATCTGTAGCAAAGAGCTAAAGATTTCAGACAAATAATCCGATAGCACAAGATGTTCATCCACACCAAATCCAAATGCAACTGCAACACAATGTATTGTAGGAAAGGCAAATACACAACTCAAAAGAAAATTCTTCTCCTTAATTTTTCCGAAGATGCTCAAAGAGCTGAGCATATTCGTTGCACTCATGAGAGGAACAGGGATTAAGAGGCATCCGTCTTTTCAATACTATGGAAAAAAATTAATTATAAAGAGTAAAATGAAAAACTTTGAAATAAAATCCTTCTCATTATAGTATTTTTGGTATTAAATATATTGAAACAAAAATGTTATCAAACTTTGTCAGAACAGAAAAATTATATTAGTATATATTTTAACCTAAATCTAAAAAAATATGTTATTTTCTTTCCTTTTTAAAAAGAATCGTTACAAACTTCGTTCAAATATTTTAAACTACACACAATAATTTGGAAAGACACTTTTGAAAACATCCATGTAATAATTTGAAATTAATTAAATATTGAAAATTAGTTTTCTGCTTTTTAATGTACCTCCTTAAAGCCATTTAAATAGCTGTACTTTACATATTCCATAGCTAATCATTTTAATAGAGATCAACAGCTCTATACTTTTCCTATTTCCAAAATTAAATGCATTTAAAAAAAATTCAAGCACTAAGACAGAAAACAACCCCAAACAAGTTTACTAGATATCCAAGTTTACTAGATATCCAAGTTTACTAGATATCCAAGTTTACTAGATATCCAAGTTTACTAGATATCCAAGTTTACTAGATACTTATTTAATGATAGGGACTTTTTGGTTCATTTTACCGTAACTGTTTTATTTAAGTAGCTTAAAAAAAAAAAACACAGTAGGATCTATTGCTTTAAACTAAAAAAATTCCAGTTTTTACTACTCTCCATTAAAGCTGATATTTTGTTTTTCAGTCAGGTACAGGGGTTAACTAACACCAAGGATGAACAAAGAACACAGTTTAAAAAAAAGTAATTGTGGCAATCTTAAATGTGTGTTTCACAAAACATACCAAATTGAGTGTAATTATCATCCCACATACAGATACATATTGGTTACCACCTCTACTAAAATATTATTTAGGCAAAAAAAAAAAAAAAGAATGATATCAGAAAGGATCAACAAGTCTTAACAATTTCAACTTTGAATGATTACTAGTAGAAATGAAAAAGGATTGGGCTACATTGTCAGGGCAATCCATCTGAAGGTCTCCACAGCAGAACTGCCTGCTTAGTTGTGAGTGTAGTTACTTTACTCTGCGTTGGAAGATAACCCCTAGTTAATAAATGTGATCCTATAAGGGGAGGCAAAGGCAGAGCTACACATCTAGTTATAAATTTCATCACAAACACAGAAACCACGGTGGAAAACGAGATGGAAACACAGTCTATGTATTTCACACCATGCTTCGTGACGGTATTAATGGCATAACCTGCTTCTTCCACGCCTCAGTTCTTGTACCCAAATTAATAAGCAAGAAAACTTGAAGAATACCTGTTGTCCTTCCCATTCTGTATTGCAGAATAGCGATCTGAGGAACGTTCACAAACGTAAGTGTTCCTCCTTGTCATTCCACTGCCAGAAAATACATTATTCTAGAAGAAAGAAAAGACTAAAATTAAATTAAATACTTTCTTCTACTAAATATTATGTTGTACAGAAATGTAAGCATTGGAAGCAAATCAAAACAGTTTCAGCCGTTTATACATGTTCTTGATGTCTTTAAATGTACTAGGTTAATCTGTTGACAAAAATAATTTATATCATCAGCTATTTTTTTCCCAATAGGTCATTCACCATCTCATTACTGTACCATTAAGAGTATGCTAAAAGAAAACATAGAGAAGTTTAATTTTGCCGACACTTGCTTTACCAAATATTATTATCTAGTTCCCACATACTGTATTAATAAATTATTTGTCCCTGGGATCAAAGGAACAAAGTGGAATCCCAGAGAAGACATCTATCTGGCTGGTTGAAAGGCTTCCCTGTGCAGATTAAGTTGCCAACTAGACCTCCAGCCTTACAGTTTGTTGCCCCCTGTCAAAACAGTTTTCAAGAGAAAACTGCAAATATTATCAATCTGCGTCAGTCAACCCAGAAATTACAGTGCAGATAACATGGCAAATAGGTTTTGTAGCAACAAACACTGATGGGACTTTCTGTTACTCATTTCAGTTTGCACACACTTTGTATAATACTTACAAACGTTCTCCTCCTCCCCCTGCCACGCAGAGATTAGCTGCTGAAGACTTGCTTTCAGTACAGGACGTACAATTCTCAGTTTGTAATATAGTACATCTCCAATTTGGGGTGGGAGAGGTTTGCAAAGTGCTAACATTACATACTGACACATGCTGGCAATAGATTTCAAATACACTTAACTTGGGTATCGTAGGACACCACGAACTCTGCAAGATTTACTGTGTGTTTAGGTCTCCCTCATCTCAGCTTCGCAGCATTAGTATCACCCCACAGAGACTACCGAATAAATGGTTTCAAAGGCAATTTGTAACGAGAATTAAGAACTGCAGTAACTGATTTTGAAATTAAACTCTCTTAAGTTAAACTAGTATGACTGAAGGTGATAAATATGTTTTTAAGAAATCCTGCCCTCCCTAACATCATGTTACCCTCAAAGTTACAGAAAAGTATTTTAAGATTACCCACATTAAATTAGCTTTGTTCATTTTAAGTGTCTGAGATTTAAAAAACAAATTGACTTTTTTCCTGTGTAAGCTGCTCAACCTTAACTGCTGTTGCAGTACCAGACACCGCTAGTCCTTAATCATGTCCATCACAAAGCCTTTCACAAAGTCCCCAAAATAGTAACAGAGCTAAAAATGTACAAATACTGAAGTTGCCATTAGCAAGTAAATCAATTTCTCATTCTTCATAGCAAAGATACTCCATTTAATTAGTTCTCGCAAAGCAGAGAAATGCTTTTGACATATCAGCTTCTACCATACATGACCGTAATCAGCTTTGGGGCAATATAGTCTTGGGAAAGCTCAGATATGAAATCTAATCTTAGAAGACTCAAAGTTCCTGCATGCAATCCACACAGCCGTAATTTCAAAGACTCTTTGTGAGGGGGAAAAAGCCCCTATTTAAAATTTGAAAAAAATGTTTAAAGCATCTGTGGATGTACTGAAGACACAGCCTGCAGACTATTAAGAGTTAAACGAACTTCAGCATTTATTTTGTTTGAAGAGAATACTAATAGAAATGCATATCATCTTCCCAGAATATCCACGATGGGAGCCAGCACGTAGAATCCCAAAGGACAATGAGAATGCCTGCTGCTCATCTACTGTAGTAAAAGGTGGCCAGAATTTTTGTATTTAATACAGCGGGTCTCTTAAATAGCAAAAGTATAGTGAAATCTTAAATTACGATTCATGTGTATTTCGGGGTTCTGTTTTGGCCCCCCCCGCTCATATGAGCTCATGCTCCTAAGTAGCTGTTTAAACACTATGCACTACTTTTTCATTGCGTATCCTAAACACCGATATTACTTCCACAACGCAAAGTAGATGCTTTCGTAACAGGAGAGACAGCCTCTCCTATTTGGAACAAAGATGTCTGAGGCAGCAATACGATAGCGGCTTACTATACTACGAATGATATCATCACAGAAGAACTAGCCAATTAATCATTCTTAATACAAGAACCAGGTTGTAATGTATAACATCAGCAGACACACACACACACACCAGGGAACGAGTGGGTGGTTCCCCCTCACCTCATCCCATTTCTGAAGCACAAAATGAAGCAGTTTCAGAAAGCTGAACAGACAAATTTAGAGAAAATGTTCATGAGGTATATTATGCAGATTTATTCAGATGAAATCTCTGATTCAGGAAGTCCCTTGACTTCCTTGTAGATACACAAGCATTAGAAACCAGAAAAAGAGCGCTCCATATTGGCTCTGTCCTTACATTCTTTCCTGAAATATCTCCTATTTGTCTTGACAGATCTTCAGTTTGCCCAAGTGCAGACATTGTTGTGCTTACTGTTATGTTAGTGTTAGAAAAAGTAAAGATGGAGGGGGGAGGGAAAGGTTTATTTTAAAAGACATCCACTGTAGCCTATTTCTGTCTGCCAGTAAAAGTTACCAGAAATAGACTCAGTGGCTTATTCAGTCACCATTATGTCTATAGTAACCTTATGCAGCAGATTTTGTTTAAACAGGGCAAAAAAATAAATATAAGAAGCCAGAAGCACACACACTCACACTGGCAACTGTAGTTGATTTCTTTCTTTCTGGACCGACAAGTGGACTTGCAGCCATCTCTCCTTTGGATCCCACTGTAGTGCTGCTAAGTTTGCGTGAGACATCCTTGTCCCAGTCTTCTTTCTGTTCACTTTCCACGCTATTTGCCTGAGCCCTTTTTGTGTATGACACAGCAGGAGGAATTGAGGGACCAACTGCCAAATAAAAACAGTTTTAATAAATACCTAAAAATAATCACCGCATTTTTCTTGGCCAAAATAGTCTAAATATAATTCCCCTAGTCCAAAAAAAGCATCTGAGCAACCATGACTGCAAACTCAACGCATATACCAACCTATTAAACTGAGCCTTGCCAGCCCATGTTCTTTTTACCCACCCTCTCTTCATTACCAATTTGCAGTTCAGAATTAGTTCCCATTTCACATCAGTATGTAAAACCTAGAAGAATATTTCACTTCTCATTTTAAACCCATGCAATTTGTGCAATATTATGAAAAAAGGAATTAGAAGATACTTTTCAAATTACCTTTTTTTAGTACTTTTTTGCCACATATCTTTTCCTCTAAATCCTATGAAAAATCATTTTCCCCTGAAAGCCCTAGAACTACTTTGTTTTAGAGCGTATTTATACTTGGAAATATTACAGTTCCTTCCCCTCATCATTCTTTAAAATGCTTTGGGGCAAATCCTTCATCAGTAGAATTTTACATTCCCTTGAAATAATCATCACATCAGCCGATGATCTTCACAATATCGGTTACTTCTTTGGAAAAAACACCACCACACTAACACACAGGGAGAATAGTAAAAAAAAAATAATGGGGAAAAAATTGGAAATAACACCTTTCATTCAATGTTTTAAATATGCAGTCCTTTTTGATGTAACCACTTTCACCTGACAATGTTTCCTGAGTCTCTTGGAAACAAACAATTTGGCCTCAACTCCAAATGTACTGATAAACATAATGGTTTGCTGCCTTTGAGTTTATCCAGGCCATTATTTTGCCATTACTTCCTAAAACAGGAAACATCCTCAAGCTCTTATTTAGTGAGTCAACCAAGTAACACGCCCAAAAAATTAAATCTGTAAATTACACTGACCCAGATTTACCATAGAAGCGCTCATACAAATAAAAGCATCACAGCGGAGCACGATGAGATACACAACAAATGCACAGAGTGGTGGACCTGCCAGGTTCACAAAACACTGCACATTTAGACTTAAATTGTGTATGTTACTTTACTTGTTGGAATGTCATCCCCACCATGATCACTGAACCGCCGTTGTTTCTGATTAGTTGATATACTCCGTTGGACCTTCAGGTGAGCGGGAGACTGCACAGAGCTGTTGTTGAGGTCGCTGCTAGGACGAGACCTTTGACCTAAGTTGCTGCTGGACAAGGACTCACCTCCTTCAAACTACAGGAAAGACAGTTTTTCAAAGCATAAGCAAAATTCAACATTACTGGTACTTTTATGGCATAATAAAGGCAAGAGTTCCAATCAAAGACTTTTTTTTTTTTTAAATTTTAAATTGTATCCAGAGTTTAATTTTCTTCAAGATGAATTTTATCACTTCATCTGTGTTTAATGTGCTTTAAAAACACACAGCTAAAGATAATTAGTTAAGAATGCTCAAAATAAAATTTAAGAATCTTGACAGTTAACAAAAACTGTGCTATTTTAAAACCTAAGTCAAAGAATGGCTCTCCTAGCCTTTTGCTTGTTTGTTTTGTTTTTGTTTTAAAGCTTCTAGAGCATTTATAGCTTCAGAACTATTTCAGAATGCATCAGATTGAGTCAGCAGGGCTAAAAAAGCAAGTACTACTGATTCTAGGATTCTTTATGGCCTTCAACCCATCTTTATAAGGTATGTAACTCAGCCACTGCTTTGTTGATATCTAAGAAGCGTAAGTCGTAAGTAAGCGCAGTGGAAAAGACAAATATCCTCTAAAAGTCATTTTAGAGAGAGTCCCTCCATGCTCTGCCACCACAAGGGAATTCTGGTTCAGAGATGTGGGAAACTGCAATCAAGGATGCCCATATCAGACCTACATTATCTTGGAAATGAAGGAAGGCCAAGGAAGCAGCAGGAAAAAAAAATTTCTTCAAAAAGAAAGCCTTTTCTTCAAAAAGAAATCTCGGCTTGATTTCTTGAAAATCCCTGTCGAACTAAAAGATCTACAGATGCCTCCAGTTCCAAAACCGTCAAAAGATTTTCTATCACAAATTTATTAATGACTATGATGCAGTTATTTATTAACTAATAGAATATACTATAATACGAGTGAGAAAGTACGAGTACATTTCTGAGACATAGAGGAAGCCACATCTTAGAAGAATAACTGCTCTAGTCAAATTAACTATTTCAGATTTTAACTGTAAACACACATGACAGGAAGAAGACTTAGCACTTCGAAGTCATGTCACTTCAGATTAACAGCTAGCTTTTTAAAAAAGCAATTCAACATTTTTACAAGCAAATGTGAAGACACTATATTCAGTCTATTTCTTCATATGGGAACTAACAAGATATCCAAGAAGATATGTAAAGGGACGGGCATTTATAAGTTATCAGTCACAATTTTTTTTAAAAGAGGTTACAAAATCGTTCATAAAAACATCAACAGCCAGAATATTCAACCCAGCCAGATATAAAGGCCAAACAGAAGATGTAAATTAGGTAGCACTTACTTCAGGTGGTTTTCTACCTAGAAGCAGATAAGTGGCCATGACTTCATCGTACTTTTGGTTTACTAAAGATTCATGGATTTCTTCTCTTGAAAAGCCCATTGTGACCATAATGTCTAGAAGTAAAAAGAGTTAGATACATTAGCAGAATAAGTGCTTGGGTTTACTGACAACTTAAGAACAATGAAAACAGAAAAAAACGTTAAAGTTTTACGGGTACCTAGGATTCAACTCAACCAGCATCATCTTTGCTGTGCAAAGCCAAAAAACACCCCTACAACCACTCTTTCATTGTTATTTTCTTCTCGAAAACTCTCAACTATGTTATTCAACGTAGTTCAACATGAAATATTATTCAACAAACAAACAGAACACTGGCAAATAGGAACTATGAACAGCTACAGGACCAACACAGTATCTTTCTCTGGCCACAGTGGATAAGAACTGTTGCCCTTATAACAAAATCTGTTTCCTTCTGCCTGTTGAATTTTGTAATCTTATTTGCCTTTTGCTGTGCTTGTAGATTCATGTCAGCTCAGTGAAGTCACAACAGTAGTTATAAGGAGGGCATTGTAATGAAATTTTTCATTGTAATAAAAAGGAAACATTTTACTCGTACAATGAGATTGTATCTCAAATTTGATAAGAGAATTTAGTTTGTCTTACACAATAAAATTCCCTATGTACATCAGAACCAAAATCCTTGTAAAGTCTTACCTATTCTCTTGGTGTCATTAAAATCTGGTTCAGGCTCAGTGTATGGCTTTAGTTCTTCTTCTTCATGGCCAACATTCATCCACCGATCCTTCATAATTTGCTAAGAAAAGAAATAAGCTTTAGGTCAATATGCCATTTGCCATATCCGATTAAATCTGTGCTAGCTGATCTGGGGAAAAACAACTTAAAATTCATAATAATCTGAATACTGCTTTTTTCCCTTACAACTTTCCCCCTCACATTTTAGTTTCTTCTTTTATCTGTCACATCCTTTTGTTTCCATTAGTTCATTCCTCTGGACTATTTACCTTTTACAACACAACACTCCCACCCAAAATATCAGAAAAAAAATACTGAGCAAACCCGCCCCCCTCCCCCCTCAGTTCCAACACACAAAAATCTTTAATTTTGTACCCTTCAGTTCCACTGTCTCTTAATCTCGTCTTGCCAAGGGCCTGACACTCAATGTCCTAAACTTGGTTAGGATCCCTAGATGTTACTAAAATACCAACTCTATCACAATAAAAAAAAAAATCTCTCTCAAATAGTAACAGAGGAAGTGTTTAGAAACTAAGCAATATTTCAGGAGCGTGCCAAAGCTTCCTACAGTCATTTATTTCAAGATTGTGATGCCAACTGGTCATTTTTTCCTATGGATCTTCTCACTGTGCTTGACCTAAATATGTTCACAGTTTGGCTGGAGGGAGAAATGCCTCTTAACTCTCTCTACGCTATGCAGATATTTGCTTTAAATATTTCTCTAGCATTCTTTGGAAATTTTCCTTCTGCTGTGGCCTGGATCTTTTATATTCCTGCAAGACTGATCAGCTGGAATCCCTAACCACCACCACGATTTCTCCTTAAGGACATACTCATCTTTTTTAAAACAGCTAAAAACATTTTCCCTCCTACAGCAACAGGCACATATGCCTCTTTAGGGACAGATGCTAATATTGCTCACTAGATTGACAGAAGAGTGAAACAAGTGCCAGCAAAGTCAAGTTTCCCACAAGCTCCAAATACGCCTCGCCAACACCGAATTAAGTTATTTCTCACAAAGAGCAAGAGACTCAGCTTTCCATTAATACAACCAAATTCTTTGTAGGTAGCGCTGCTGCCAAATTACAGACCCAAATAGCTGTATCCTTATAAGAACAATACAGAACTTGGTACTTGGGCCAGTTAATGTTTTGCTGACAATAAAACTTAAAGATGTGTTCAAAGTTCTGTCACAGAATTGATGTTTTGGGTTTTTTTGGGGGGATGGAGGGAAAGGGATTGTGAACATGTATTGCCATACCGCACTTCTGGCCTACAGAGCATACGTCTATTTGACAATAGACTTTGGTTATGTATTTATAGCCTTCCAGTAACGTTATAGACTCCCCAAGAGTACTATGCAGTATCTGCAATTACAATTTTTTTAAAAATACTGTTAATTGCTTTTAAAGTTTAAGCACGATGAGGTGTTGTGATGACAGGAATCACACCACTCAAATCCTACCCACCCCTTTCTTGATTCTTCTTGAATTAACAGGCAAATCCAACAATTCCCACTTACAGTTTTTCATGTCTCTTCCGTAGGTGGATCTATAGTTCAATGTAATCTGCTCTAGGTTTCCATCTGTTAAACATCTAAAATTTTGCTAGCTTCTGTCTTTAAAATACATGATCTCATAGGCGTACTGAGTTATTGCACAACTCTTAAAACAGGCTCTTACAATCAAGCATTTTGAAGTGACACAAATGATGCAATTCCAGGATCAATATTACATCTGCGTAAGTTCAGCTGGGCTTCCAGTCAGCTGATGAAAGAGCAGTCACCTTGGTCAGGGTATTTAAAGATCTGACCTAAACTGTATTTCAACCACCTGTATATTATTAGTGAGGCTTCCCTCAATTTTCTGGCAAAATGTCTAATAAAAATCTGGCCTGGCTCAAGACCTGTCTATCTCAAAATTATTTATTTTATTACTCTCTGTAAGCACAAATCTGCTCTGTAGCAATTTCACATAGTGTTGCCTTGCAAAGAACTGAAGACTGGGGGGGGCAGGAGGAATTCATTGTAATTCTGATAGTTAAGAGATCCACATATTTTCTGACAATGCATTTTCCCCCATCTCTTCCTGAGATTTACTGTTTTACAACAACATTCTCTTGCTTCTAAAATGTTTTCTCTGTGCTGCAACCATGAAAAAGTCTAGATGAGCCATTTTAATAAAAATTTGCCTTGTCCTTACCAGAGGAAGAGTGCTAAGCCTAACCGATATGGTGCTGATCCTGTGTCAGTCTCAGCTTTGATGCTAATGTCACTGACAAGCATCCGATTGGATGGTCTGGGAAAAAGATGCATGGGAACTGAGCGGGTGTATGGCTGTGACTGAGCAAATAATTAAAAGACAAAGCACAAACAAAAGTCCTCCCCACCTAAGATGATATTGTCTTTCCACTTTGAGAAACTTCTAATAAATATATACTTTCAATCTAAAGATGTATTTTTAGAAGTGCTCAGACAGAAGAAACAGTCATTTTGTTCCAACCCACGTACCATAGCTTTCTAATTCAACAAACATGTGTTTTCAGGAACATTCATTTTGAAAAAGTTTGTGATGTCTCTCTCCCTCAGGTGAGCATACTGATCAATGCCCGTTATCATTAGTATTTTGGTACTGGCACAAGACCTCCCCCGCCTGTGTCACACATAACATTTACTCGCTCTTTCATACAATCTGACAACTACGCTGTTCCAGCAAAGCTGCTATCCGACACCTCTTTCCAGGGACAGGAAGGAATTTTAGAAGAACCGGATAACACTACAGTATCTAGAAGGAAAGTGAAATTAGATCTGAGGAGAACGACTGAAAATCCAGAGGAAAGTTCAATAAAAGGAAAAATCTATTTTCCTAAAACTTAAAATGCGGCAGAGGAAAAAAAGCGATCTTTCACCATCTCAGAGTGACTACGATCTTATCATTATGTCCTCTGGACAATAATAAACACAACATAATTAATAAGTATCCGTAAAGTAGACGCCACCATTCACTATTCCCTTCAGCACAGATTTTATACAAGTTAAAAATATGTATAACACGTCACAAAGCAGCACCAGCTTGAAATAAGCTGCCTGCAGACAGAGCTCAGTAAATACATGCTGCTTTGCACAGGTAGCATCCATGCCAGGAAGCATAAGTCATGCCACTACAAATAAGAAGCTGCTTAAATGGGATCTATTCTCTGGAACACCATCCACTGCTGCACAAGTATGCACAGAAAGATGAAACAAAAGTCACTGACAATTAACTCATGCAAATACTATTTTAAAACCATTCTATTTATTTTCTGCTCTACTTCCATCTCTATGGTAAGTAGATGCTATTTTAAAAAGTCTCTCTTTGTTAAAGAATCCACAAAATAGAACAGAGCAGCATTTAGAATGAACTCTATACAAAGTATTTGTTAAATATCAGCTCCTGAGTTATCCAGCGAGTCCATGCCAATACAGCAATCTTGAACAAAACAGCCCCTTAAAAAGCACTGAACCTTTTTTCAGACACCTTACGAGTTACGCACAGATATTCTCTGCGCCCCCTGAAGAGAAGACCTAATTTAACCAACAAAAAATCCTCCATCATAACTCAGCAGAAATTCTCAAAACAGATTTTAGCTGAGGGACACAGCAGGTATTATTATACATGTTAATTTTCCAGCCATTCAGAAACAAAGCTACCAGAAGAGGGAAAAGAAAGGACCGAACAGAAATAACTAGCAATTCTTAGCTTATCATCATTCAAAAAGTTCTTAGTGTTTATCTGTATTATGGCACTAAAACAAACAAAAAACCCACATAGTTTTTAATTGCAGTTATTCTTCTTCTGTCTATCCTTTTTAAGAAGTCATGCTGGATGAAAAATGCTTATGGTACTGCCTGCTGCT
The DNA here is from genome assembly GCF_964199755.1 of Larus michahellis. Classification (NCBI taxonomy): domain Eukaryota; kingdom Metazoa; phylum Chordata; class Aves; order Charadriiformes; family Laridae; genus Larus; species Larus michahellis. Next base: position 22,525,502 of record NC_133898.1, read on the forward strand.
GGTTTTGTTTTTCTGAAAAACTCCAAGCAGAAGATATTTACGATCTTGTCCTGCTTTCCACACGTTTTCAACTAGCTCCATTATCTGACCGAAACAAGTGGGAGCAGTTTGCACTTTGAAATGCTCTTAAATGATAGTCTTTAGTCAGCTGCAACTAAGGTTAGACTTGAATTCATTAACACTTTCTGTTTTCAAGTCGCACTGTATCTGGGACATTTCCTCATTATTTTTAACAAGACTTTTGGGCCCTTAAAACAGGAAGACAGTACCTATTGTGAAAAATAAAGAAGTCTTAAGCAATTATTGTATTTTATTCTTTCTTAATCTGAAAACTCTTTTTTTCTAAGATAAAATTACTTACTTCCAAGTTGCCTCGTTTTATTGGATTCAGTACTAGTAGCTTCTTCAGCAGATTTTCACAGTCTGTGGACATATAGAACGGAATGCGGTACTTCCCCCTCAGTACTCGCTCCCTTAGTTCCTTTAAAACAAAGTTTTAAAAGGTAAGCCTGCCAATGACATAGAAGATTTTATAGAGAGAGTAAAAGCTAAGCTTTCATATTGTAACTGTACCTTTAGATTCTGACCATCAAACGGCAATGATCCGCTTACTAGTGTGTACAAAATCACCCCAAGGCTCCACACATCCACTTCAGGACCATCGTATTTCTTTCCTTGGAAAAGTTCAGGAGCGGCATAAGGCGGGCTTCCACAAAAGGTGTCCAGTTTATTACCGACTGTAAATTCATTACTAAAACCAAAGTCCGCAATTTTAATGTTCATGTCTGCATCAAGTAGAAGGTTTTCTGCCTAAGAGAAAAAGAAAAGGGGAAAAGGGCGATTTATGTATCAGAATCAGATCAATATATTACAGTGCATCATTTATCAATAAATGCACAAATGTTTCTTTTTCTAAAGTGATGCACCATCTGTATCTTTCTTGCAGAACAAAAGAAACTGATCTCCCCGAACACATTGCAAAGATTGAAAATCGACTATGTTTACTCAGGAAAATATAACTGTTAAAAGCATCTAAACAGACTTGAAAGTCAGCCAGGGAATCAACTATGAAGATTCTCTTTTCTGGAAGAAATAACTTAGTTCAGCGTTAGACTGAAGTATCTAGACATCTCAGAACAGCAGTTTCAGCTCTTGACAGGTTGACACCAACTTCTGACGCCAAGGAGCGTAAATCTAATCCCAGACATCGTCTACCATTTTGGTGGGGTAAATGTTAGAAGGGATTTAAGACTTTAAAAGAAGATCTCTTCTGCTTACAAGATGAAACGCTTCAAGCTATGCACTGTATCTTAGCATTCCGTACCAAAAAATTCTCTCCCCTTTATTATTAGTGTTTGCTTTAGCAATAACACCACCAAGGTGTTTAACACTCAAGTATTACACTGTATACGAAAAAACGCATGTATTATACATCTAAGAATCTTAATGCCTGTGCAGCAATCATCATATGAACGCAATGCGTCACATATACATCGACGCAAGTACTCAGGAACCTGCAGAGCCAGTAAACAGTATTTTATACTTAGTACCACAGGTAGGTCAGAAGATTTAAAGAGCAAGGTTGGAGAAATACTAATGTGTTACTGGAAAAAAATAAAGTGCATTTCTCAAAATGCAAGGATGCTGTGCAAGGAGTGTGGCAGAACTGGGCGATGTTTACTCGTCTAACTGGGTCCTGGCTCCCGATCCGTGTATCGGCAACACAGGAGCAGCACCGAGCAGTGCAGGAATCCTTCTTTTTCAACAGAAGGACAGACATTAGCCAGAGCAGAGGATTTGTCTAATTACCAAACATCAGTTTTATAGCAAACGCAGCCATTTCTCATTGGATACTGCGCTCAGAATTGAGCCCAGAAAATTAAAAAATGTCTTAGTTCAGGACCAGAGAAGCAGCAATCAATTTGTTAGTTGCTTTGATTTAAAAAGTAAACATGATTTTGTTTGAGTTTGTTTGTTGGTTTTGTTCTATTTTTAATAATTTCACTTGCACTCAATGAATGTAACAGGAGACAATTAACTATCAGTATATCCCGCCAATAGATGCGCAACAGAATTTAGCCTTTATCAGGAGTAAAATGCAACACATTTTTTACAAACTAACTATACGGGAAAATATTTTGTTTTCCCCATTCATGACCTGCAATCTCAGCTGGTTCCAGCTGATGTGCCTGCAGACAGACTCACAGAGATATTTTCCAGATTTGACAGCCTTCTACATTACTGCACAAAGACTTAATTTTCCTTGTGGTGAAAACATTACTGTCAGTGCAGCTGCTCTGTGATTACAATAGTCCTCCTAGTTCAACAGTACTCTGCTACCCAAGTACCCCATGCTTTTAGGTTTCTTACTTCAAACAAAGGCACCAAAAAAGCCTTTTTAATATGCCACACAGAAAGACTATGCTCTTGGTTACACATTCAAAGCAAAAAGTATTAACAGCCACTGAAGAGGTAAGTTAAGTTCTGTGCATCACAGGATGAGCAAAGTTGGGAGTTGGTTACAGCCCTTTCTATGCAAGCTGTTTATAATCACAGAAAAATAAAAGGATACAGTTTAAGTACCCACAGGCCTTGCACTCCCTCCTCTTCTGACAGAGTAGGCTGGACAAATTTGCATATTTTCTTACACGTCTTCCTGGTTTAATCTGAAGTAACTTATATTTGATGGAGTTTACCCTTTCTGTTACTAAAGCCAACAAAGGCTTATCAAAAATCTTCAAAGTGGTGCTAGACCTCTGCCTTGTGGTGCTAACAAACGTCAGTTGGTCAGCATGCTGATACCATGCAGAGAGTCAACAGAAGCAGATGGGAACGCAGACACAACTTTAAAATTGCTTCTTCCTTCCCTGCAGCTCCATAAGAGTGAGACAGAGATGGCACATAACGTTTGGAAAGAAGAGACGAAGTGAGAACACCGCCTCAAAGCCACATATTTAGCCCTTTTTTTCTTTGGGGAATGTATTTTTCATTGGCTAGGCTGACTGGCTCTCAATCATACCTTACACTGAACTTTTCAAATGAGTCTAGCATAATTCCACCCAAGAGAAGACAGAGAGAAAAGCAAAGAAAACAAATTCTTTTGGAGCCTGCCAGCCTCTGTTGCGAATAGGAAGGAGATGAGTAGCAGAGTACTTGTGACAGATGGTAAAGGGGATCCCGCGCGAATGCTGCGAAGCAGTTTTGTATAGTCCTGTGAGCAATGCAGTGAGCTGTACGCGCGCTACAGAGCTAAGAAATGAATGAGGGGTGGAGGCTGTAATGGGCTTTGTGAGAAGGAGCGATGTGCAGGATGATGAATAACTGCAGGGGTTAATGCAGTAAGACTCAGTAATATAGCTGGGCTGAGCAAGCCAGTGCCAGATAAGCACGAGAAGATGGCTGGCTCCCTCCTCCCAGCCAAGTATAGGGCTGAGACAACCAGTGAAAGCAGCTGGTTCAGCCAAGCCAGTGGGTCCCTAGGTGCAGCCTTCTGGAAAGCTCAACAACAGCGGCTGCAGTAAGCTTCAGGGAGCTTGACAAAACATTCATGGGCTCCAAACCACTGTGCAAGGTGCGGAGGAATTTTTTTAAAATCACGATTTCAATAAGATCCAGCCCTTTCCTTCCTTGCATTCTGACTTCAGAGTGTTGGCCAGGCACCTCCAACATCAGATGACAATGGTCCTGGGGCAGGGAGGACTCAGCAGAAAAGGATGTATTTATCCAGCACCATATGCACATGCAGGAGCTGGCAGATCGACAGGTATTAGAGAACAGATTTGTAAGAAAGAGGTTGACAGCATGCTGCAGTGTATTATAGAGAAAGTTAAGACAAAAGATACTGGTGAAAAGAACCCGTAGGAATTATTCAACCTCAGCTTTTCACAAGTATTTAGATACAGTAGTAAAAAAGAACCTACACCAGTGTTTTCTTTGTAAACATACAAAGCCACCAAAGCAAGAGCACAAGCCAGCTTTTAAGCAGGTGAAGATCTTGTGTCCAAGTCCCATGATATCTAAACTTGGCACAAAGACAACTTCAGACTGAAGGCTTAGGTTGTACCTGCAATTGATGAACTCTTTAACATGGTCTGGTATGTTTATACAGACAGATTGCTAGAAAGCATCAAAAAAAGGAAGTTCGAATAATTTCTGTTTACCTTCGATTTATTTTTCTGCCCGAATTAAACACTAGAGTATAAACCAGAAGTTCAAATGGATTAAAAACCTATCATATTTCTTATGAATCACTAAGAAAAGACCATTTTATATATCTTGCAAAATATTTTAACTGAAAATATTTTAATTAAGTAGTGCTGGCTGGTATCATTGAACTTCTGCAACTTCAGTGTTTAGATATTTGCATGGCAGCAGATAAAATTCTTTGGAGAGCATCTCTTTCTTAAAGCCATAACTGGAATAAAGACAGACATGTTCTATTCTTGTCTCTCCCCTCTTCCAACAGGCAAGATGCATTACTTTTGTGCTTCAGAAAATTGAGAATAAAATACATGTGATAGTACCCTCATTCACATGTTTGAGGCATTCAGAGAGCGGTAAGGACAAAAATATAGAATGAAATTAAGTCTTTACTGTCAACAAGCAAAATGAAAAATAAGTAACAGCCTACCTTAAGATCACGATGAACTATGCATTTCTGATGACAGTACTGCACAGCAGATACAATCTGAAACATCAAGATCATCAGTGAAATATTTTATTTCAATCTCAGTATAAGTTTTCGTATATCATTTAGTAATTTTGGCTCCTGGTATGATTCAGTAGAACATAAGAAATTAATAAATAAAGCTTTCATTCTAGAAAATATTCATGTAAGTTTCATTAAAGCTCAAATACTAAAACTAAAAAAATCCCTAAAAGCAGCTAATTTTCTTATTAAAAGAAGTTTAGTTTGTACTCCTCAAAGTAATAGGAGAAACATCTATTTCAAATGCAGATCACCCAACAGCAATAACTATAAAAGGAAATTACCCCATCCCCCAACCCGATAGCCAGATGTACCATCTCAGATTTTATCTTCTGAAATATTTGCAGCATATCTCTGCAATTCATCCTTGATGGAATAGTTCATTCAATATTTTCATCTACATCTTTCACATAAGTATAACAAAAAACAAGTCTGAAACAGCAAGTTAAAAGCAGATTCTTTACTTGTTAAGTATATACCTTAATTCTGAAAAATACCAAATTTTGTTTAATTATCTAATTAAAGCTTTTCACAAAAGATTAGGATGAGAAAGTTTGTAGTAAGAATATAAAAGCCTGTTACAGAATACCCTTTGTACAAAACAGTGTGACATGACACAGCAATACACGTCATCATATCAACATCTCCAGATAGAACATCTGTTAAATTCTGAAATATTCAGAAAAGGTTTGAAACCTCAAATGAGTCACAATAAAAAACGTGTCTCTTTGGAACATCCACTAAAAAAGAATGTAAAACAGTCTTACTATTTTTAGATAGTACGTAGGAAGCAGATATTTTTCTCTTCAGGGATTTTTTTCCACTCCAGCTTTAATAAACGTTATTACAACAATGAATATTTTTTTAAAGTAAAAGAAGTAGGCTCACACTCATGTCTATCTGAAAACACCATAAATAGAAACAAAAGAAAGAATGAATGTTAATTTCATACCTGCCTGAATTTTGCACGAGCCTCTTTCTCTTTCATTCTTCCATGTGCAACTAGGTAGTCAAACACTTCTCCTGATCACGACAAGAACAAAACATCAGTCCTATTGCCCAAGTTTTATTTTTGACTGTCATGCACAGTCAAATCATGCTTGAAAAAACCACTCCTCTCCCTTTTACACCCCCGCCTCCCCAGCTTCTTGAAGGGAAAGGAAATAGTAGCAATCAGGAAAAATTCCTTTCTACTGTTGGATTTAATTTTTCAGACATGTAATAGTCAACACATATAAAAATGGAATCCTTCATACTAAGGCTTCTTCAACTTCTAAAATAAATTTACTTAAACAGTGAAACAAACTAAAAATTTACTTTAATCATGCAAAACATTCATATTGCATGTAAGACATACTGGAAAACAGGCAACTTGTTAGTACCAGGTTTGTTTTGCATATCTCTATCAGCTTCACTTAGCAGTATCTATATTCTTTCTGTTTTTTTCCTTCTTGTTCTCTTTCTAATAAAGCTGCTCAAATGCTTTTCAGATCCTCATCTTTGCACTGTCTGACTGACGGGCAGCCTTTCCTAGCTGGTCACAAGCCCTGTGCGGGATTCCCTTCCCACATTCAAACATTTCCCATTCAGACGCTGAGCAGCTTCTCAAGCAGGCACCCACTAACTATCTCACTACGATACTGCTGCTCGCCTTTCCCATGTTCCTTATTCCCGCCCCCTGGACCTGCCTCTCCAAGTGCTTCGTCACACATTTTCAAGATAAAATGAGGCACTGGTGCTTGCCTAAACGTAGCAGATAAATACTGAGTCAGGTTTTTGCCAGAATCAGCACCAGATTATCTCCCAGTATTCCACTGGAAACCTCAGAACGGTAAGTCCCCTCCAGCACAAACCTAATAGGTTACCTTACAGAATGTGATGCAAGCAAGAAAGTCTGCCCTGGGAGATCTGCTAGGACTGTTGTGAAGGCCAGATTGGAACAACCCATTAACCATAACATTCTTAAATTGTTCCTAAGCACGCAAGCGGCGTGGCTTTCCGTATTTCAGTTTATCCTTTAAGCAGAATTAAGAATCCACTTACCCCCGCTGGCATATTCCATTACCAAATACAATGTCTTTTCAGTTTCAATAACTTCAAATAATTTTACTGCAAGAAAAATGAATGAGAGAGAGATTGCAGCAAGGAGCAAAAGCACCACAAAATAATAAAAAAGTTATACTCATGAAGTGAGTATAATTTATGACCAGTAATAACACTAATCCATACGAGAACTTTATATCCTTTAGGTTAGCATTCTTTTGAGGGGAAAAAAGCAAAATTAATTTCTAAATCACAGTTGATAATAAAAGCATATTAATTCACAATTTTCTCAGAAGTTTATGCACACTGTACAAACAAGTTCATGCTTAGCAATTAGTGTTTAATTTGACACAGACATCTTTAAGATCATACAAACCTTTGTGTTTCACTAGAAAACTGCTCCCAGTTAGAAACCTGAGATTCCGACCAACTAAAAACCGAGTGGCTATCAGAAACATTAAGTCTGAAAGACTTTCCTCAACTTGTAACAGTAACCACTTATTTAAAGCAAACACACCCCGACCACCACCCCCAAGAAAACAAAAAAACAGCAGAAGCTGAGAACGCTGGAAAAGCAACAAACAATTCAAGGGATGAGAAGGGAGCGCCTTGCATGTAGTAACTTGTACACCTCATCCGTACCTTGTATGCAACAAGCCCTCTGGCCGATTCAGGACCATTAACTGTCTCTGGAACAAGACTGTCCAGCCCTCCTCAGCCAGAAGAATTGTCATCACAAAGTAGGGCCCTGAAGCTGTGGGGTAGGTGAAAGAACTAAAGCAGAAAGGGAAAATTACATACTTCGTAATTCTAATTTTCTGAAAAATATCAGTCAGAGGGAGTCTTTCCTAGACTGAACTAATGGAGTTTTGCTACTTTCACCTAAGAAACTCCTGGTTTTTGGCCTCAAGAGTAATTCCAATGGAAGAGCAACACATGGAGTTGGGGCCCTCAGTAGACCGGAGCACTCAGCATCTCCGACTTTGTGTTAAGGTTTTCCTGGACTTGGCAGTTTATCTCCTTAGAGCAAAATTCTTTTTTCAAGCAGAGTCAATAAAGGAGGTGAGACAATGAAGCACTTACCGAATGCTCACTGTCCTATTATCTCAAAAAAGTTTAAGGAACAAAAGAATAGCAGTAAAGTGCATTCAAATAAAGCCAAAGAGAGTAAAATGTAAACAGTATAATAAAAAAAAAAGTTTGCAGAAATGCAGAGCTCCTACCAATATTGGGATGATTCAGTATCTTCATTATTCGTACTTCTCGAAACAACTGTCAAGGAAGCAAGACAATTTTCTTAGAGTGTGCTTATTAGGGAAAAATTACGCAAGATATACAATTTTAGCTGGCAAAAAGGAGCAGCATAAGCCACAGAAAATAGCATTAGCATAAAATATAGATAAATATAGCGCAGTGAACTCCAGAAAACGTAAACTAACATAATCTAACATCATATAAAAATAACCACTACCACCTACGTACCAAAAACAGACTAATTTTTAAGCTTTATACAAACAGACACAGGGAAGTTTTATAGCCCTTTCTGGAGATCCACACTGACCAAACCCAATGGATTATTCACACAAGTTTTTGTTCTCTCTCTGCTCCAATGTCTTTGGTGACTGGCAAGCTCAGCTAACTACCCTGAACGCATACAGAACTGTGGGTGCAAATACAAGCTGTAGTATGACAGAAGAGTCAAACACACAGATGTTAAAATGGAATGAGATACCAGGAATGCTGACATCCCCCAGCGCTGCCGCTCCACAAAGGTGGAGTGGGCGAGCTCACTTTTCTCACAACTACCAAAATTTACACTGGTCACAAACAGTGATGTCCCCTCTCCTCCCAGCAAGGCCTGAAGGTTTATGATTGATGGAAGTCTGCTTTCTGATCCTGAACCACATAATTAAAAACAACTGGACAAACTTATAGCCTTAAGTGTATATACTTAAGACAATGGTGGACTTAACATTTATTTATTTTTTTTAACCCAGAAACAAGAGGTCTCCATTGTTAAATTTCTGGCATTCATGGGTTTATTGATTAAATAAGAGGTGAAGCAAGACTAACCTAGGGCCTCAAAGGGAAGAAGGCAAAGGAAAGGAATCCAAAATGACTACATAGCTCTGTTATTCTATACTTGAGGCTGTCAATACTGATAAGCTTGCGCTGCTTTCCCTCACGTGAACAGCATAAACCCATCATCAAATCTATTTACTGTGCTGCATGCTCTTTAGTCCCATATTGGGCTGAAGTAGGATGCCGAAACGAAGGAAGAGAAGTTCACTGGCTTCAGTCTAATGCTTAGACATTTTTGAAACCTCTTAGCACTACAGTCCTCCTTATGGAGAAACTTGGCTCAACGCAGAAGCGTGTTGTTGCTGTTTTGCACGCCTGATGTCTCAGAGGACATCTCCCCCTCCATTTTCAAAATTAGTCCCATTTGTTCAGATGCTACCTTGGCTAAAGGGTACAATTATGCAATCCAGAGACTGAACACCTCCTCAGAGAGTAGCACTTTAGTGTCTATTTTATGATGGCTGAGGCTACAAGTTAAGAGAAATTAAAGTTCTTTTGTTTAGACAACACTGATGGTTTTTTACTCCATTTGTGCAACTTAATGATAACATTTCTAAAATTCTGCATTTATTCTACAAGTTAAGACTACAAAGCAACAACTTTTTGAAATTCAGCTTTTGATCAAGTAATATTATTGCAGTTCTGTATTTACATTATTTAAGTATTTCATGCTAGTTACTATCCACTTGCCTTATAATTGCCATGAAAACAATTTCAGATGGAAGCAGAGATTATAAAAGCATTTCTCTGAGGAAACATGAACAGTCTGATGCAGTTTGCTTGTGTTCAACGCGTAACACATGGATATGTAACACTATGCACTAGAATTAACTTTAGCAAATCTTGTTTCCTCATAAAGTCAGTTATTCCCATGAAAAAACGTCATACCAAGCTGTTCTTAGTGCATTTTTTCTGTTTTTTTTTCCTGAGTATTTGAATTTGTTGCACAAGAAAACGTTTCTCAGCTAAATCAATCTCAATTAGTCAGAAGCTAATAAATCTAAACCAATAGATGGTACGGCTTCAGAAGAGCTTCTAAGCAAGTATGTGGAAAACTGAAATTCCTGCCAGAAGACTGGAAAGATATTTCCTAACTTAACAGTATTAACGCTGGTATAAAAGTTACAGCAATGAAGGCATGTCTTCATAAGCAGGATTAAAATATTTGACTTCTATAAATAAAATAATTTAGTATCTAGAAAAAAGACCATTAAGAAACAATCTGACATGTAAAGTGAAGCACATAATAATTGCCAAAAAAAAGTGCATTATTCTGTTCAATATTCTCACAGGATTTAGAAGTTTACCAATTGGTTTAAGATTCAAATTGATTTTACAGTGACACGAAATTTTGTTCCACATTGTATGTAGTTTTTTCTTCCATAAAGAAAAGGCCTATTAGAAAACAGACATAAAAGTCTATTTTCCTCAGGACAGAACGTTACTGACCTGATGCAGATGCCTTGTTATGCGAAAGAAACATTTACTCGCTCTGGTTCTGAATAGAAGACATCACTGAGACCCAAAGTATGGGTGGCTTAGGTTTATTCCATACAAACACCAATAAATTTTTTTTACAACATCTTGTATTATATATATCCTGCTGAATAGACATTTTTCAGAAAACTGAAGCACATGTTGTCACACAAAAGCAGGTACACAGTCCTGGTAGTCACCATTAGTATATCAAGAGGAAGTAACTAGTCTCAACCTTTTGAAAGAAAGCAGCTATTCTAAGACAAATTCTAAAGGAATTCAAAGTCACAAGGTGAATCTGGGTATTTTCTTGCTGGTTAGTAGCTCTGAAGTGGGCTGCTTGTTTGTTTGGGGATGTTGACTCAAAGGCTCTTTTAATGTTGGTTGAAATGCGTTTGCATGCTTCGAGCAAGAACTGGACAAGGCTGAAGCAGCTTAAGTTATGTTAGGTGATGCTCATCCACACAAATCACATCAAGCACAAGCTGAATGGAAACTGGCTATTTTATTTTCCAGACAGGATGGTGTCAGCCTCCCTGCAAACGTATGACAGCAGGGAAAGAGAGAAATCAGCAGAGTAAAGACTGAAAGAATAGTTGAAATCTTGGAATCTACCTGCTGACTAAATGGCTTGCTCTGAGAAAAGACTAAAAAAACCCCTAAGCGGCCGTATTCGCTACAAGGCTCCTCTCCCAACTGCCTGCCCACTACTGGAACTGCAGCACACAAGTTTGCCTTCTTCATGGGGAGCGCCTCGTTCCTCAGAGCTTGTGTTTTACAGCTGTTATTGGCTTCTGAGAAGTTTCCGGCAGTTGTTTCCCTGGCAACCCACATTTTCAGACATTTTTCTGAAGTAACTCAGGTATAGGCATCTTGCAAATTAGGCAGATGTAACTTACGTATTCCATAATACTGCTATGTAACTAAGTCAAGCAGCTTTGCTAAAGCTGCTTGGCATGACAGATACCTTCCAACTCAGGAAGAAAGAAATGGTTTGAAAGGCTGAAAGAACAGAAATAATGGAACAGCACTGCATAGAGACCACAAACACAGGCATATTACACTTTGTGTTGTTCCTGACCCATACGGTCCAAGGGGACGTGTAAGGGTCTCTCAAATGAGGAGTGAGGACAAAGAGCAGGGAACGTTATTTCAATATAGGTGTTCAAAACAGCAGAGAGGGAGCAAGATGGAAACAGGGCAAATGGACTGTTCTCTGGAGTCCTGATGTATATTCAGGATTTTATTTGGTGCAGTATAAATGCACATTTATACAAATGAAGAAAATGCCAACACTCACACCTTCAATTTTCTCTCACAAGAGATAAACAATCTAGAAAAATCTCTGAACAATGGATAACACTTGGATAAAAGCATTAACAGTATTCAAGTATTAGAGTACATTCTTTTACATTGCAACTCTGCATTACATGGAGCGCTACTTTGGAATAAGCTCCCCCCACACACACACACTTTCCCCTTGCAGAAACATGCTGGTCATAAACACTACTTATGTCAATAACTATGTATTTACAAATATATCTTTAAACAGTAGCTACTACACCCCTCAATAATACCCAGGATACCTCTATTTGCAAAGGAAGAGATGTATTAAAGCAACAAGGCCATAGGTATTTCCTACAAAGCCAAGTCTGGTAATTTTATAGAAATCTGGACAGAACAGTGAGATTAGTTCTGCTTTTGTGATGAGGCGAGCTGCAGGGTTATATAATGATCTATTTTACTGATAAAAAATAGAGCTTTCAGAACTCACACAGGTGTGTCTCTTCTTGAGCAGCAGTGCACTACTCTCTCACAAGGTGTAAGTGCTCCCTGACTTCTGTCCCCCCACCCTGCCACACATTTATAGGACTACTCTTCATTCTTAAAGTGCTAGCATTCAAAAAAGCTCTTGAACAAGCATCTCCTTGTTGCAAATGGGTTGTAGCCTCAATAGCTTCACTTATAGTAGAGGACAGCCTGCACCGTACTCAGTTCATGGAACTTGTACCTATGGAAAAGGCACAAGGCTTGAAAATTGGATTCCTGCTTTTCCAGTTTCGTATTTCAGGGCACAGACTGCAGAAAGTACAAAGATCTTCTGTCACACCATTGCTAACACTGCTACTTGCTGTCAGGTTGACATCTAGGTTTAAGATTTACTATTTTAAGTCACTACAGTCGAACTAAAAACCTTCAGTTAACCAAGACTTTTTGGTGGTTTTTTTTGCTTGTTTTGGGGGGGTTTTTTTGGTGGTTTTTTTTTTTTGGTTGGTTGGTTTTTTGGTTTTTGTTTGCTTTGAAAGACGTGCTTGACTGCTTCTCTAGTTTCTAAATCATTACTGAGAAGGGATGTTGCAAAAACCTGTAACTTTCAACAGGTAACATATTGAAATTGTTCAAAATCTTCTACTACTTCTTTACTTCTGTTCTGCTTTTCTTAAAAACAGAATCTAAGTTCAAGGCTTTACATATGTTTAAAGAATAAAAAGAAGCCCACTAATGCCTAAAAAGGGAAAAGCTGAAATGCCACTTGCTAATCTAACCTATTCAGAAAAAAAAGCACCTTCTGCTTCACTGCCAGTTTGCAGAAAAGGAACAGAATGCTACTTCAGAAACACCCCTACTGAAGCCAGTATGAGATGACACTTTCAACGTAGCAGACATGCAGAAAATAGAACAGCTATTTTGATATAATTTCTAGTTATGATGAAACCCAAATACTTACATTTGTGAACAAATTACAATCATGACAGTGGAAAAAGCTAAGTCAGTACCATATGTTACTATCAAGACAGCAAGTTCACAAAGAAGCCAGCTCTGTCTTCTAAACAGGTTCCCACTGAATAAGATGGGAACCACATACTGAACAAATTGAAAACAAAATAAGAGGCAGTGCCCTTAATTCAACTTCTATTTAAAGAGGTAGAGGTCCTGAAGCAAGAAATATAATGTAATTTAAGACTATCACACTGCATACACAAGGATACAAAATTAAGAATTCACAAATACTCATGTCATCTCCTAACACTGGATGGTTTAAATAACTATGTCTCCAAAGTACCCTGTCCATACTATACGGCATAAATAACATTGGAGAGTGGCTAAGAACAAACTAAACACTTCCTTTGCTTTCATACCCTTGACTAACTACAGACCCAGCTTGCGTGACACTTTCAGCAACTGAAGTATGTGCTCAAGTATCTCTGTTTACAAAACAGAACAGTGCAGGAGAGGCTATGATGCCTCAACTCATTTTACTTAATTAGGTCACTAGCAAGTACTACGGCAAAACCTACTTGTACTTGGTATCCCTTATAATATAGTGAATGGAAAGGGGATGCTTTTGTGAATGACCCTGTGCCTAAGACCAGTACATATGTCGTCTTTGATTAATAACAATCAATAGTGATTGAAGGCCTAAAAATTTTGCTGACCTGCGTACAATTTACCAGCTTGGAAGTTCTAGAGATTGTCCTCTCAACCACACTAATTTGAATGAGTTCAAACTCAGGAGTGGTATTTCTGTGGCAGTAACGTACTCCACTATTCCTTTAGAAACATTCATTAGAAAAGTGTCTGTTCCTATTAAAACAGCGCTATCACCACTTCCCATTCCCAGCATTACCTCCTGAAGAAAAAACTGACTACTTAACAGTCCTAGCTACAGTGTAAGTCTGATGACAAAATTATAAAAATTCACATTACAGTGATACTATATAGTACATAAAGAATCACAAACTTTATGTAATAGTTCACTGCAGAAATAAAAATAAAGATGACTGATTTCATAGAACAGAACAAAAACATTTTATTTACAATACATAAATGACTTATCAAAATACTAACAGAAGAAGTAATTCTAAGTGTGCTGATGAACCACCCTCCTACCGTTATGTGCTTTAAAAAACTACAGCTGTTTGAGTGACTGTGCAAAATCTGTGCTTAAGCTTACTTAAAAGCTTTCAGGGAATCAATATCCAGTTTCACTCAAAATTCTCAGGAAACCGTAGACATTTAGAGCTTCAAAACACAAGATCACTTTTTCTGAAAATTACAATTAGGATGTTACAAAGCAATATTTTATACCAACAAGTTATCACACTTTTCAGTGAGATGAGTAGAAGATGCATGGGTTAAATATTTCTAGAAGTTATTGAAAAATAATAGAATTGTGTTTAAATCACTACATTTAACTTCTGTCCTTAGTTCTGTTATAAGCTGCTTCTAACTGTACCTAAAAATGTTTCTCTTGTTATCAGCTTCCCACTCAAAAAACAAAGAGCAACGCACTATTACACAAGTATTTTGCTTATTACTTGTGCAGTGTGACAGCATCTTTTGTAGGCTATGACAGTTTCATTTATACTTGGAATGATTTATTGAATTATTGAATATTTTTGTGTGAGATACAGCTTATTTCTCATTAAAGCAATTATCCCAGAAGTAAGGTTTTTATGCTTAGTTTTCCAGAAAGTTAATATTTTTTTACCCTCTCATTGCTCAACAGTGAGACAAACTCCTGCAACTCCCCAAGAGTAAACACCAAGCTAGGTAGGAAATGAGCTATGTGAACAGCACAGGATTTCCCCAATATGCTCTATCACGTGCTGCCTCTGTGGGTCCCTCTTCACTAGCTCAAATATTACCAGGGAGATCTGCTTAATATAGGATACAGGACTTAAGGATAGCAAAGCTTTTGCATGGACTCTGCACAGCAGGTTGAATTAAAAAACAAAACAAACCAATCTGAAGAACTCACACTCAAACAAAAACACTACAGAAGAGAAATCAAAGCAAAGAAATCAAAGAATGAAATTAAATCAAAGAAAAAAGAAATTAAAGCAAAGTTGTTTGTAACTCCCTATAACCAAAGTTACACAATAAAATAAATGTAACAGCAGCCGGAGACAAAAAAAACCCACAGCAATAAGCCCTAGCCTCTTTCTCTCATCCTACAGCTACAGACAGCAGCGGTCTAGTATTTGTAAACAGAAGATATCCCAAATTTTTATAATGGGCAACCTCCAGTAGGACAATACATTTCTGTGCTTCAGCCAAAACCAAACATATGCATAGTTAAATAGTAAAAAACCCCAAACCAAACAAAGAACCCAAGGTTTTGTTAAAACACTTCTCACAATGGTTATGAAGGACTTCTGAATTTCTATCTATAGGCACAAACAAACAAGAATGTTCTGATTACACTCAGACATTTTGTCAATTCTATAAACAAAAAGTAATTTTCACAGGTCCCTGGAGTTTAACAAATATTGTATTAAATTTGAAAGAACATAAAAACAAAGGTAAAAAAACAACATTAAACCCATAAAAACTGGCACTCTCGTAAGTCCACAAAACCCAATTACTACATTAAAGAAAAATACTATCCTGTACAGCATTATGTCTTGATTTAGTATGTAGACAAACTGCTTGTGTACCTAATTAGATACAAATGCTCTTGTCAACAACGAGGAAGGCTGGAGGAAGAAGGAAGAGCAAAGAAGCAATGCTGATACAGGAACCACATGAAGTAACTGCCCTCAGACAAATTGCACATGCACATTATAGCAAAAGCAGTAAAATATCACTGTCTTCCAAGGTCGTACATACACAAAGATGTTTTTGATCAAGATAAAGGCACTCCATGTTTTTGTTAAGTAAATAAAAGATCACAGTTCAACTGTTTATAGAATTTTAGATATTATGGTGTATTCTTACCTTTTGCAGACTAGTAGGATTTAGCTGGGTTTTATCTATTATTTTCACAGCAACCTTGGGAAAAAACAATCAACCATGGATTATTAAACTCAGAAAAACGTTTGAAGAAAAATGTATCGCATCTCTGTGAGCAAAAGCACAGATATGCCTAAAAGACATGCATATACGTCTGCTTTTATGCATTTCACCAAGCAAAATTTCTGCCCTATTAGGATCTACCAGCAGGAGCTCAGAAATTTGCCACCAGACGGTACCACCAAGGAATCAGTTTTGTACTTCTGTCAGCGTTTGGACAGAACAATGTTATCCCGTCCACTCCAAAACCAGGCCCTTCAAACATAAGATCTATCTATCAATAGATTTTAATATCAAGGATCTATCTGTCTAACAACAGATTATCATTACCAATGAAATCTATCTGTCAATAGATTTCTCTTCAGTTTTGCAAATGCTTGGGGAGGAATTGACCCTGTCCCAGGGCCCAGAGATGCAACAAAGTTTTGATCTCTTCGCCAAGAAGTTACATTTTATAAAAGGGGGTGAGTGGTTAGAGGGACAAAGCTTGGGCCCCTCCTCAGGTAACTTTTCTTATATCCTGAAGCAGCCTCTCTGCGTTTTCCTTTACGATGTCAAAAAATGTGTTTTTTCTATTCAGAAGAGAAAGGTAAAATAATAGCAGAAATACTTATTATAAAGAGAATATAAAACACTGTTGGCCTTTTTTTTTTTTTTCTTCTTTCTTTAAAGGCTTACCTCTCTTCCAGTAAGCACATGTCTTGCCAGTTTCACTTTGGCAAAATTTCCTTTTCCTATTGTTTTCAGTAAGCGATAATTTCCAATGTGAGGGTGCTCTTCATTGGTAGACGTAATGGAGTTTCTACATCGGGGGATGTTTTGTCTGCTACTTGACTTGATAGGCTGGACATGTGGTTCAGTGTATCCATCCACAGAGGTATGCTGGAAGACAGATAAAATAGTTGGGAATTTAGCTACTTGGATTTTAGACAGTTGCAGCAAAACAGACTAAAAGCTCAAAAAGGTGTAGAGGGGAGTAATTTATTTACTTTTACAAGCATAACTGATAATTTTGGATGGTAGCTTAAGCAGAACACGCGGTCTTTGGGCAGAGTTTGACGCACGCCTCAAGAAAAACGTCTGCAGAAACATTTTACCAGCTCCAAAAGTAAAACTAGAGACACCTAGGCAGTAATCAACAAACCATTATAGACTTTTTTTGCCAGACTACACACTATACTACTATGTTTCAAATAAACTTGTCTAATCATAAACAAATTTAGTCTTTTAAAAATACCCAGTACAAAAAATGTTTGTATTTTGGCATATTTGGAAACAAGGTTTCACTCAATTATTCATCTCAAATAACACTATGAGAGAAATATTTTACCATGTAAGTTTTGTTCCCCAAACCTGTTTGCAATTTTTTGTAAGTCACAGAAGTTCTCATTCAAGTAATGAACAATCTATATCATGACTTAAAAATAATCTATTCTTAAAAAGAAAACCCTATGCTATCTCATAAATATATTTTAAAATTCAAAAATTCTGAAGAACTAAAAGGATGTTATTTTTAATGCATGCCAACACATCATCCCACATGAAATGTTAGTCACTGAAATCTGCAGTGCTTCTGTCCTCTTCAGCTTCCCAGTATATAAGGGGCAAGATACAGATGGGGCTTGGAAGCGTTCCAAGGAGAAAACAAAACAACAGAAGATGTCAAAGGGGTGTTAAATGTTTCAGTATTTCAAATGCTTTCTAACATTAGTGGCAGATAGGTACAAATGTTGCTAAGCATAAAGCGGCAACCAAACTCAAGACACCTTAGTATTTTCCCCTGATTCACTGTTTCAATCAAGAAGTGGATCTCTGTATCTTTGCACAGAGCACTAACGGAGCCTGCTTCTTTACAGACCAAAGGTTTCTAGATCTTTGACCTTAAGCTGAAAGCTGAGCGAGAAGGCAGAGAGAGGTTTCGCTGTTTCTCCCAATACCCAACCGAAGTTGGTCTATACTGATCTCACCTGTCATTCCTTATACACGTAATTATTTTCTTATACAAAACGGAATTTAAAGCAGTGCTTCCAACTTCATTGTGCATTATTATAGACTGAAGTCAATCCCCTCCTGTAAACACCCAGGCTTTACAGACAGTCCCACTGAGACAAGCAGAGTTATTTTGGGACATAAGCACTAGTAGAATTGGGAAAACTAGCAAACATCTGCAACAGAACCGGAAAAAACAAGGAGTATACCACAACCAGAACGTTCTTCCCAAATGTAGCACAACTCTGCTTACATCACCTCCAGCATTATTAATTATTCACTATGGCCAGGAGAACGGTCCTAAATATAATTTTCTGTTTGTCTTTTCATTACCCAAGTTTCTCTGCAAAATACTACTTTACCCCCACTGCTAAACCTTTTTCCAAATTACTGCAGAACCAAGCAAGCCAGGCACATTTAGATTCTGTATATCGGACAAACTTATTCAACCACGAAATAACACGCTAGCAATAGTATTTATCCTTTAGAAGCAGATAATTAAAATACTTTCTGTGGACTTGGAAAGAGAGGATCAGAAGGACAGCTCCAGGCAAAGAGGCTTTGAAACATTCCTTCAACATTGGACACTAGTCCTACATGTGATAAACCAGAGCCCAAATAAAAGTCTTGCCCAAGAGAACACCCTGACAGGATCAGCATTTATATGGTGGTAATAATAAATATTATAGCTGTACCTAGAACCCTAACCAGAGCTACAGCACTATGCTACACAAGCAAGGTTTAAAAGTCTTGGAGCCTATATATACACACACAATTAGATCTTCACTGCTTGAAATACAATGCCTACCAGAAGCATTAGCAACCCTAATATCAATTGCCAATTTCGTATGCTTCATAGGATTAGCCTACTTCCAGTAGATACCGGAAGGGATCTTTTAGATAAACAGCTGGATAGACAAGCAAAATCAATGCCATAGGCAAAGTGAAAGATGGCTTCACAGCATAGATCATTTTAATGCAGATTTAACAGGGAAAGCAGTTATTTAATTGTAATGACAATATAACACAGAAGCAAATCTGAAAAGGGAAAAAAAAAAAGTAGCAAGGTGCATGGTAATGACAATTCTGTATTTTGGTCTTTTAGTGACAGGAAAAACTAAGCCCCTCTGGATAGCTTCTTAATTTCTTAATTACTCCCTCTTAGAGAGACTACCTTCAGAGTCAACTATTCTCCCCAGCTATGCCCAAGGATGACAGGAAACATGCACAAAGAAGGTCAAGTTTCTTAGTTTGTGAGCCATATATATATATATATATATATATATATATATATATATATATATATATATATATATATATATATACACACACACACACACACACACACATACATACATAAAAATAACTTCTGAATTTGAACAGCACTGAATGAAATTCGAATTAGTCTTCTTAAGTCTTGCAATAGGCCTATCTTTTGCACATGAACAGCTTGCTATTGTTGGAAAGTAGAGAGGAATTTAAACTAGAAACTCATCAACTTCTAGAAATCAGCATTCATTGAAACTGAAACATAACAAGGTTAAAACGTTGGGAAAAAAATTATCAAGTTAGGTCAAATAATGGTATCCCAGAGATTATTTCCAAACAATGCTAAAGCTGAATTCCACAGAAGCATGCAATATCCACACTGTCTAGAAAGACAGGCTACGTAGTTTAAGATCTTTCTGGTCCATTACAATACATTCATTCATTATGCATCAGCTACTATGTGGCTATTTAAAAATGCCATTTCAGAAGAACAATCTCTAAATTCTGAGAAATTTTTCAGGGTGCTGGAAACAAGCGGGCTGTAAAAACCACCACCCTCCTTGAAGTTCACTGCCATCTAAAAACAATTCCAGCTAACCACCTGCATTTCTTACACTAGATTTTAATTAGGGATTCTGATATTTCTCTTAAAAATTATAGTATAATAATATTATATATAGTTATATTATTTTAATATACATATAATTTAGTGGGAAACACTACCTTACTACTACTTCATAAACATGACCCCCTGTATGTTCAGTTTGCGTCAGTGTTAAAATGTCTAGAAAGCAATACAAAATTAGATGTTTCTGAAAACAAAATGAGATTTTAAACAAAAAGGTGCAGCAGCAACAAAAGTTTAGAGCTGAAACAGTACATTAGAGCAGCCATTTAAGTATTTTGCGCATTAGTCAAGTATTTAAAAAACAAACAAGAAAAACCCCATACAAAACAAAATTCACCACCTTTTCAGAAATCTCAAAAAAGTAATTCTAGCACTCAATTTTATATTGTGACTGAAGAGAGCTCAGTTAACACTTATTACTCCTAGATGGGTTTGTTTCTGACACGTTTCATGAGAGTTATTACAGCAAGTCAATGGCACTGAAGATCACAAGAGAGTTAACCTGACCCATTGCTTCCCCAAGACTCAAAGCTATCATTTTCTGTGTTTACCCAAGGCAACTTTGCAAAAACAACATGACATGATGCCCAGACACATTATCTTTGAGAAAGTGCAGAAGAACTAACCCCACCAAGTAGACACAAAGCGTGTGCTCCACTATTTCGCTTACTCAGCGTCCTTTAGCCACTTGGGGTAGTATTCTCACGGACTGTACACTGTAATTAAACTTACATCATTACATATATGTATGCTCTTACAGCTTAGTCTTAAAAAATGCCCAGAACTACTCTGGCCACCAAACCACAGTCTTTCTCAAACAACACTGAAGGCCTCTATAGTCCCTCTGAGTAAAGGGGTAACTTCGACACATCGATCTGCCTACAGATACACCTTGCTTGATTAAACAAACATCTTAGTCCTGAATTTCCCCCTTCTTAAATTACTGGCAAGGCAAATTCCTTGGTACATGGAAGCAAAGTATGCACATGCGGTGCTAGAAAAGGCACATCATCACACTTCCTCTCTCAATATTATCTCCTGTTGCGAACTTAAGTTTCTTGCAGCCAGTTTTAATATTCATAACTGCAAACATTTTCAAGCATGTGTCATACACATGAGCATTTGTAACAGCTGTCATATTTTGCAAAGTAATCAAAATAGCTGGCCCAGACAGAGGGCGTCTGAAGGGTTTAGAAGACCATCTTCTAAATGGCTCTGATCTGCAACAGCTTTGATTCACAATACAGGGGAAGGAAAGGGGAGAAGGATGAGAAATAGTGTCCTAGCTGCTTCCACGTTTTAACTGCTTGCTGCCTGTAACTATTCCTTTAGGAGCTTCTAGCAAACCACTCGAGCAAGTCTTTTTCTTTTGCTGAAGTAACAGTCAAACTAAACTAGAAGAGTCCAATTTTTTGAAAGATCTTGGTAAACCTCGAGGTAGAAACCAAGAGAGATGTTCAGATCAGCTTGTTCTGCATCACATATCAAGAGTGCCCAGAGGTCCAGGTTTACAGGTATGAAGCGTGGTGCAACTCTGAACCACATATGATAATACCTGATCCACCGGGTAGTGCCAAAGAGGATTCACTCCTCTTCCATGTAAACCTCACATCTGCACAAAACTGCAGCTTACTCTTGCCACACGTACCCGTCACATCATACTACAATTAGTAAAGCACCTCTGATCTCAATCCAAACGTTAAGAGAGCGCTATCTACTCTAGCCTTCCTTACCTCTCAGACATGTACGAAAGTGCTTTGGAGAGGGCAATTAAAAAAACTGAATGTGTGTACATGATTCTTTTAATGATTTCTTATCAGCAATTAAACACATACCAGATTGTGAATGCATGACAGAAATTTTATTACAAAAAATCCAAATATTTAAGGTGATCAACCTACTCTACTAGAATGGAATAGTATGCAGGACTCTGCTCAAAAAAACCTCCCAAAACCCAAACAAACAAAAACCCCAGTGAGGGAAATGGAAAATGTATACACAGATTTCAAATTGGATACCAAGATCAATGCATGGCAGAGGCAGAAGAGAATCAGACAAAATTGTGAAAAGTTTGTCTTCAACTTGTACCCAACCCTGAGCCTGCTCACACAGGCTTTCCAGATGTGCACAAAGAAAATAATCAAAAACAGTCATGTGCATCTTTCTGTTTATATCAGATTTACATAATACATAGAATTCCAAGCATGAACTTTCGAAAGAGCGCAAAGCTCTCAGCAAGAATAAAGCTGGCCTCAGTCAAGCATATGGAAACATTTTCATTAACTGATGCTGTAACTCCAAAAAGCACTATATATATTTTTAAAAAAAAATAAAAAATATCCAAACTATAAGCATGGAGCTCAATATATACTATCAAGTGAAATACTAAACAAAATTACTTCCCCTTACTCTTTTTTGTATCTCTTTCCTTTTCTCCCCAATCATAATATTCTGCATTTTAAAAAAAAAAAAAAACCAAACTTCAAAGCTAATGGTAAAATATTTCTATTGCAAGATGAAGTACAATCCCTTAATGTCAATACATAGTAAAGATGCCTTTCTAAAAGCATACAAATATGCTGGCGATAGGTAAACTTATGTGTAGCATTGAGTAAATCTTACCCCCTGCTTGTTACTATGGTGTCTAAGCCCCTTAGAAGTTTTGGTGGGTTTTTTTGTTTTGTTTGTGGTTTTTGTTTGTTTGTTTCTGTTTTACATGCCCAACATAGCTTTGTGAGACATAGCAGAAACATGTTTGCCAACTTCAAGACAGAATTGTTTTTCTAATCACAAACTACACAGGATGCAATGTTTACAGCTCCCTACTTAAAGCAATCTAGGATAGACAAGAGAGCACCATTTACCAGTGCAGCACCATCCACAGCTAACCGATGGCTTTCAAGCTTCATACACCAAGTACTTGTAATTTTCATACGGTGACACTAACCTGTCACAAATCCTGTCCGTGTTATAGTAACCTTGCTCCCATTTTTTAATTTTGTTTGTTTTAAACACAACATATATGCCATATGGAAGGGTGAAGCTCACTAACACACTGAATCACAGATACGTTTTATTTAAATGATAAAAAAAAAAAATACCATGCGCTGGTCCTCCCCTGAAAAGTCAGTCAAAACATTTCAGAAAAACAAATACCATCATAGCATTAAATCAGGTCTTGTAACCCGAACTCAGCTAATATGCTTCCTCCTCTCCCTGGGCCTGAAGCCCTCAGCCCAGCCAGGCGTGCAGGTGCAGCAGAACAGGACCTTCCTGCCTTTGTTCCATTTCACTCAGAATTGGCACAGCTATTTCAACCTGGCATTTTCCTTCCTGACTCATCCCAAACACACAAACAAGATTTTCCAGGGCTAATTCAGTACAGTCGGCCCATATCATCTCCACTAATTGCTACAACAAAACTGAAGCCTCCCTGTAGCCTCAGTGAAAACTGAGACAAGTCAGCTAAAAGCTGCTGCAGTAAGCCACAGGTGGAACCGAGGGGAAGAAAAAAAAAAAAAAAAAAGGAAAAAAGGGAGTTTTTCCTAAAATCCTCTTATGTTTACTCATTTTTATTTTGTCATTTGGTATAGTACTAGAAGCTACAGTCATCCCTAGCAAGCAGAAGAGTAAAACATTTCCTGTCTTGTCAAAATAAAATGGTTTAACGTCCCTCACCCATGAAACCTAACAAAATCCTGCGTTTTTGAAGAAAAGCACTTGTGGGGGAGGAAGGAGAAAAGCTGCAGCCTCCTGGACACATGTAAACACTGCCGCTCACGCAGAGAGAGTTCTTTCAACATTTCTTGCTAGCCATTGCTCTTCCCTCAGGAGGTGATCAGTTTAACCGCGCCAGCCTTTTTTGACTTATTTCATGAGATCTTCAAACCTGTCAGCACAGAGGTCCCAGCAAGCATTCCCAGCTCACCCAGGAGATCCTGCTAGCACCCGGAGACGCAGGCAGCTATGGGGCACCACTGCTGAATGCCACAGCACTCACAGTTTGCTCAAAAACCCTCAGTAAAACAAAAAGAAAACGAAATGCTAATGTTGATCGTTAATTGAACCAACCAAACAAGAACAGGAACACACCGAACACACCCAGAAAGCGAAACTTCTGGCAAAGGAAACTGGCAGGAGTTTTTATTGCACTTATAAATGATGCAGCCAGGTCATTTTTCAACTGGCCTGATGAAAGGCAGGAGAAGAGAGACATGAAACAACTTACGGTTCAGAATCATGTCAAGCACATGGAGCTTCTCAAACATTTGCAGGAGTACAAGAAGTGGAAAATGCTTTAATATCAAACTTCAAAACTTAGGGGAAAGGGCTGTTTCTACAATCTGGAAACCCAAGGCCTGCCTCCAGACAAGGAAAACAGCAGCAAGAGGCAAGGTTTACTCACAAAAGAGAGACCAGATTACAGCGCTAAGCGTCTCTGATACTCACGATCAAACAACCAGTCTTCTGGGCCAGATGAGGTTTCTTCTACAGAAGAAAAGCATACATGCAGCTAATTGGGACCAGGATCTGAATCTCAACTCATTCTTTCTGTCAAAGTTTATGAAATGGGATTTTTTTCCTTGCCCACTGCATACTTAAAACGACTCTGGAAGAGTCCACATGTGGCATGACGGCTGCTGAAGCCAACCCAATGCTGCTGACATGCTCACACCCACTTACAGCCACACCACCACTGGGACAGGCAGCCAAGCCAGACAAAACCCAGCAACTCTTCTGCCAGGGTAACCTCCAGCTCCTTGAGTATGCAGACCTCCAGACAGTTTCCCAAGCATCAGCGCAGGCCCGAGGAGGACAGGGAAAGCCCAGTAGCACAAAGATGGGGCCACATCAGCTCTATGTTAAGCTTTCATGGAACCACACTGGCAGGACAGGAACAACATGGAAAAGAAAATTGAGCACACCACTTTTCTTGGTAATCCAGAGGCAAATCGACACTAGTAGTGAAACTTAAACTAGGAGATACTTATTCCCATTCCACAACAAGGTAAAAAAACAGAAGGACTGGGACAAAAAAAAAAACAAACAAAAAACAAAAACAAAAAAACCAACAACCAACCAACCAAAAAAAAACCCCAACAAAAAAACCCAACCAACTCAAACCAAAGAAATCCCACAAACAAGTAAGTAGACTTGCTTATTTGTGTTGTTCACCTGCACAGGTGTGTGAAACAGAAGAGCACACAAATGCGACCTTAAGAAGCTACCCTTTAGGAGTGACATGCATGGGGAAAGCACTCTTAACATTTCTGTTACATAAAAGAGAAAATTAAGTTACTCCTTTAGCAAGCTGGACAGCATTTCTAAAGTCTTTACATCCCCATTACTGGATCCATCCAATGGATCCAATGATGAATCCATCAAGAAAGATCACCATCTTATTTTGAAGACTATTTTACCCCAAGGTCTTATTAACTTTCTGAAGTAAAAGCCTGCTTCTAAAAAGTGATGAGATGACCAATTAAAATATCCAACCTGATAGCAATACATACTAATTGATGCACACATGTCCTAAAAAAGAAACCGTAGGGCAGTGCAGGACTCTGATGTTTGAGGATCACGTCAAGTTATGTTTCAAATGAAGTTACGCAATATTCAGAAGGATTTTCGAATATTCCTTTGCCATATAGCTTTTATGGACCTTTACAGATCTAAAGGGTATGCAGCCTCATCTTAATATTTCCCTTCGTACAATACAGTACATGGAACACAAATGCATCTAAAAGTAGTTGAACAACCAGTTAATTTTGAGAATTAGAATAGGAAAAAAATGCATGGCCCTACAGCAGATTAACAGGCTGTATCTCATGCCCTTCCACAGGAGCTGCAGCCCTGGAAGGGGGCAGGGAATCCTTCCTGACTTGTAAAGCACATTCATGGCCTCTTACACTAGAGCATACTGGCTTAGTTTCTTCAACTTGAAGGTTTAATAATATTTTCTGGTCCACCTCTCTGCAGCAAGGGCCTTCTGATGTCATTAACAAGTCTTGCCTCAGAAGACTGAAGTGCAGAGTGTCTACTGGACCCCATCTGCCAAGGAGATGCAGTTTTAGTATTTAAACCAGGATATAATCAGACTCAGCATTCTGCAGACATATTTTTTTCATAAGCATTGATACAAAATTTGACTTTTAGAAGTAACACATATTTTGGCACAGGAAAACCAACCACCTTCCTAAGAGAAGGAAGCACCTTAAGACGGTGTAGAATACTGCTACCAACGAGCCTGCACACAAGCAGCATTCAGTTACAATGATTTTGTCTACCAAGAACAGTCTAGCAGAGTCTGATCTGATGGCAGGAGCTGCAGATAAAGTTTTAAGGACCCCACCAAAATTAGTCGAGCTTCTGAAAGCATAAACCATATTTTACATACAGAGCAAGATTATGATGATGTATCCAAGCCAGCCGGTACAGTGGAATATGGTGAACTCAAAGCAAAAAAAACCAAAGCAAAATGAAGACAGTCTTCTGCTGAGTGTTCTCTGCCCTGTTTTTCATGTTAAGTGTTAATTAACAGATCAAATAAAACGTCCTCAGCTGGGCTGTAGCAACTATTTACCTTTATGTGGATAATGCTACACCAGATTTCAACTTCGCAAATATATTCCCAACGTTGCACAGATTTATGCTTAACTTCAAGCTGTCCAAACACTGTATGCCCCTTGGACCAGCTCATATCTTATGATCAAAGAGTGCGCTCTACACAGAGCTCAGACTACAATCTCCTCGGAGCCCCTTGTTTCTAAACTCATGCAACCACCTATTTTAACCTTTGGGCTTCAATTATTTATGATCACAAACTACCATAACTTAGCACTTCAGAAATATATGCTACTAGGAAACAAAACTGAAAAAAGGTGGGGGGGGGGGGGGGTGTGTGCGTGGAAGCAAACAGCAGCAATATTCCTCAAATATTTTGCGAAGTATGTAATAGAGCTAGAAAAAAATAGTTCTTTATATGCTTTAAACTGGTAGATGCAGTAATACAGTAGATAATGAATACTGACAATCACACACACGCAGATACCTGTCAATGTACTGAATTCAAACCATAAACAGAAATCATGTGTGAGTATAGCTGAGATGTAAAAGCCGAGCACAAGAAAAAGAATGAACATAACAAATGAAACGGTCCACGTTACATAAGTGAGCAAAGGAAGTGAAAGAAAAATATCACAGGATGTAAAGGAAATATTAAAAACAATAGATGCTGGGTTTACCCAGCCCATTAAAATAAAAAGGTAAGAAAATATGGAAGAAATAATGTGCCTCTATATATATGGATAAAGCTTAATGCAAGCCAAAGAATCTACAATTAAAGGGCTGAACAAAAACTACTATGTATTCAAAGTGAATACAGTCATTAAAACAGGCAGCCAATCCAACAGAAAGAAGAAAAGGTACAAAAAAAAAAAAAACGTATAACTTCTCTATTGAGCCCTTGACAGTCAGTGGCTGAGGAATCCCAGATCCCCAGCTATGGTCTTCAGACAGTACCCCAGCCTGCAAGCTGTCAGTGTCAGGCATTTCCAGACTGCTTTATTTAGATGGTGAGATACAGCAAATAACCAGTAGCGGCAATGGTGGTCTCCAGCCCACCATTAGTAGTGGTGACTCTTGGTTCTGTCCTGAGCTGGACATTGAAACAGTTTGGATAATGCTAGAGTAACATGTCTTACAGTCTGGAAATCCCCAATTGAGGTGGCTTACCTAATCAGACGCTGTCTCATGTTAAAACAGGAATTAATTTGATTCAGTCTTACAGAAGGGAAAGTCAGGAAAGCAGAGAAGTCATGGGAACCCGAGGACAATGTCAGCAAGTGACAGGGACTATCAATCTCCCTACCAGCAAATGGGAATCCATCCTCAAAACCTTACAGGGGAGTCATCCTTATGCAGATTTCAAACGGACATCACTGAATTATTCCAAATCTTAGGATGGGTCAGACAGCATAGTTATGTTCTGTCTTTACCAACAGCCTGGCAAGGGTCCCTCTCCCACCCACAGTCCTAAGATGCTCCTTGCCTCTTAAGAGATGAAGAGAGCCACAGCACTGTAGGAGAGATGATGACGTACCACACGCTCATAGAATGGTTTGGGTTGGAAGGGACCTTGAAGATCATGTAGTTCCAGTCCCCCTGCCATGGGCAGGGACACCTCCCACCAGACCAGGCTGCTCAAAGCCCCATCCAGCCTGGCCTTGAACACCTCCAGGGATGGGGCAGCCACAGCTTCTCTGGGCAACCTGGCCCAGCATCTCGCCACCCTCACAGCAAACAATTTCTTCCTAATATCTAGTTTAAATCTCCCCTCTTTCAGTTTAAAACCGTTACCCCTCGTAGTTACTCACTACATTCCCTGATAAGTAGTCTCTCCCTATCTTTCCTGTAGGCCCCCTTTAAGTACTGAAAGGCTGCTATAAGGTCTCCCCAGAGCCTTCTTTTCTCCAAGCTGAATAACCCCAACTCTCTCAGCCTGTCCTCACAGCAGAGGTGTTCCAGCCCTTGGGTCATCTTCGCGGCCCTCCTCTGGACTCGCTCCAACAGGTCCACGTCCTTCTTATGTTGGTGGCTCCAGAGCTGGATGCAGCACTCCAGGTGGGGTCTCCCCAGAGCAGAGCAGAGGGGCAGAATCCCCTCCCTCGCCCTGCTGGCCACACTGCTGGGGATGCAGCCCAGGATGCAGTTGGCTTTCTGGGCTACAAGCACACATATCCCTTTATGCAATGTTGTGATCCCTAAATTATCAGAGGCTCTCTGGGAACTCCATCTGTAATTTTTTTTTTCCTTTATTTACCAAACTAACTGGAACCCTTACAATCCCAGGGGATGAGCGCTATTGTGTTAAATATCTTTTTCATTTCACCAAGCAGCTAACAAAGAACCTATTCATTTTCTACCACTCAATAGCTGACTTGAAATCAGGCACAGCTTTCCACCCTCTCTCAAAAATTATCTGGAGGTAAACTTTGAATATACGATAACTGTACTACCTGCCAATATACTTGACAGTCTCACGGTATGCTCTCTTTTTTTTTTTCCTGTTTATCACCCACTGAGCTAGTCTTAGAAACATCTTCACTTAAATCAAGACAATATTAGGAAAATGGCTCACGCACCATTAATATTTCACTTTGTCATAGTAACTTTAGTCTAATTGTCAAGTGCTATATTTAATTCTGCTTCTTCAGGTTAGTAATTATTATGCAAAGGGAATGAAAACAAACAGATGGATACAGGAGTCCAGTTTGAGCCTTCTATGCTACTCCAGAAGGCCTGACACCACTCATTTTGAAAATAATTCTATTTAAACAAAGTATAATACACCACTAGGAAATGGATTTAACAAGTAAAAGTGAAAAAGCTTGTACACTACCAAAATACAGTTTTACAAAAGGTCACACAAAAAATAACAACAGCAATCAATATTTTGTCTTGTAGTATTTAGAAAACATTGAATTTGATTTTGATATCAGCACTATACTTCTGTAATCACTGGTTAAGCAAGAATAGCTTTCTTAAAAAGGACCTTTAAATGCAGTTTTTATTTTATCAGTCCACTTTGCCTTGCACAGGTTGAGGGATTAGATTTCCCTTAGCCTGTCTATGAAGACTGCTGTAGGCATACGTTCTCTGGTAATAATTATGTCTTCTCTTGACTAATTCCGGCATCTATATCAGATCGACCCTCATTGCTCATACCAACTTTCTGTAGATAAGATTTCTCTAGACTATGCAGTAGATGGAGCAAGAGTTTCATTGTGAAGTGCTTTCATGAATTTTCTTTGTTCATGTTCATCTTCTGTTCCTCCATCACTGGAAGAAAGAAGCCTAAAAAGCAGCCAGACTTGTTCATTTAATATCAAATTAGGAAAAGCAAATTTGAAAAGCTATTATATACAGGTATGCCTGGTAAAGACTACTCAGAGACAGTATTACTTTTTTCTGTATACAACTCATTGTATTGAACGATTACAATTGTTATTCCTTCTAGAGTGTGATCTTAAGCAGAAAATACTATTTTAGTCCTTTACCAAGAAATTACATTTTCCTGATTCTTTTTAACCACTGGTAGACAGTCCTTACTGTAATAATTGCAGCGGGAAGAAAATCTGATTACTGTTGGAAAAAAATTGCTAAATAAAAACTCAAATACTTTAAAGAATTCTATTACCTTCAATCGATAATACTATCTGGGATAGAGATATGAGTAAATACATTACACACATAATCCATTTGTGGAAAACAACCATATCCTCTGTAAGAGCTCAACGTAGCATTTAACGGGCTAAGGTAATTTCCACAGCAAAAATCAGACTCCTCTTAACACACGAGATTCTCTGAATTTTTGAGCTATGCCTCTGCTTATTTTAAGTAATGACAGAAATATCTAAGAATTAGAAAGATACTTATATATAACTGAAGCCAAGCATGCACTCTCAAAAGGAATTTCAGATATTTACTGTTTAAGCACAAGTAATTTACATTGCTGCTACACGTACCTCAGCTTGCCCTACAATTTGCTTCCCTAACTCTGCAACTCTCGCACATTAAATTCCTGACGTATCTACTGAGTTCATGAAGAAAATCTCTCTCTACAAAGAACATTATAAAATTGTGATGTCCTAAGTCACCATTATAAAGCTTTGGTTACTCTCTGCTGTTATCCGAGAGAAGAAAGCATGGTAACTTTAGTAGGGGGGAGGGAAGGAAATGTAGAGTGAGGAAATACAGCCTAACCGACAAGTATGTAAAGTTGTAACAATCCTTTTTGCTAATAATTTCAAGAAGAGCCCCAAAACAACTCCTCCCAGCCACCCACAGCAAAGAATTTCTTCACTCCTTTTCACTTTACTATTCAGATTATTCCCATACTAAAATAATCCTTGGGATTCATACAAAAAGATATTACTTGAAGGATAAACAGGAGCTACAGTTACGTAGCTTTAGCAAAGCTCTGTATTGGTTTTGCTTGTGTCATTAAATGAGCAAAACTGGAAAAGGTCCCAGAAACAGTGAGAAGCATAAGGAAGTTGGCAACCAGTAGGCAAGCTCAAGCACAAAAGCACATTAGTAAGCAAAATGTGGGGGAAAACAAGGTGGGGGGGCAAGAATGTGGTAAGATAGGAATTAATAGGTATTAAGTGACCAGCAACTTATTGATGGGTAAATGGAATCTCAGGAAGACAGATATTGGGAAGTACATAAGGATAAAGCTGCTGTGATGCCAGGTTATAAACTATCACCCAGTCTAAAATGAAATTGGTCAAATACGTGAGGGACAAAATAAGAAGTGGCCTACGTGACAACCTTTAAGATTACAAATAAATAGCCTTTTCCCCTCTAAAAAAGCAGGCTGCTTGGAGACAAGTAAAAAAAGGTGTTTTATTTTATTTTTCTTCTATTTTCTTCATAAGTATTGGGTTAAGATGCAAAAGATAAGAACCAGCAGTGGGAAAAGAGGAAGCCAGGAGGAAAGCTTCCAAGGGAGCCGAAAATAGCGCTCTATCCCAGTGACTAAGGCTGTGCCTTCACTTACAAGAAGGTGCGTGTTTTACTGCATCATGAGTAAAGCATGGGTCCTTCTAGAGAAGCACAGTGGAGCAGAGGCACTACAGGTTTTACCGTGAGCTTAGCCTCGGGCAGGAGCCTTTACACCAAGCCCTGCTAGAGCCTAATCTATCCAAATCTAATCTATTTTCTCCAGTCACATTTGTCTAATGAAAGATACTGCTTCTCTCTAACAACCTTGCCTAATTTTGTCTCTGCCTGAGATTTTAAAAGTTATCATGCAGTATTATTACTTTATAACACAAAAACAATTAGACTTTGTCACCAGTAATATTATCATTATCTGCTCTTGCAAAAGACTGCCATAGGCTATCCAGTAACTCTGTATGTTCAGCTATGTGAACATCGATGTACTACACAGGTGCTTTCCTCAGAGGTGAAATAAAGTTTTGTCTTTTTATTCAGGCTCTCCATATCACAACTACGTATGTTTAAAATACAGTTCTGCAATACAACTGGACAGAGCTCCTAATGTTGACTTATTAAAATATATCGTAAGTCTGGATATAATTCTCTGCTCCTATTAACGTTTTTCTATTTAGTGAATTCTACAGGCCACATGTTTAAACGTAAAACAGGATTATTATTCTACGGGCTGCTAACACACCACTAGGGTGACGGTGAGCAAGGCAAACACTGACCTGAGGTCACAAACGTATTTCATTCTCTCCTCAGTGTAACTCAACTATGTTTATCAATCCTTGCCCGAGAAATCATTAGGACTAGGAACAGACATATCAGGGTATTATACTTACTGGGTATTCAAAATGACTGAACAATTTAAAGAATGTTTTACTGCTTTTTGGTTTTTTGCAATTGCTTCTTTAGATTTGGTATACAGCTTAGAAATTAAAACAGTGGAACTGGATTAAGCTTACAGTAACCAAGATTCCTCTTTCTCATATATTGCCACTCTTTTGAAGAATGCAAGTGTGAAGAAAAAAATAATCCTTTTCTTTCAAAACGTGTTGTATTACTGTATTATGAATACAGGTTTCTATAACACATCTTACATTTTTATAAAACATTGTAAACTTGAACTAGCTTGCACACAAAGGGCCAGGAGTCATTGGTACCGAGCACTTAAATCTCCAACAGCTCCGCAGGAGCCTTCACAAAAGGCACCTTGATCATAAGCTCACCAAACAACTGGAGTGCAGACCACTTCCCATTGTGACACCCACAGCCTACACCTAAGGTGTCTCACAAGCAGAGCAACAGCAAGATAAAACAAGGAAAATTACTTTTTCCTGAATCCACATACAACAAACAACAGAATACGAGAACTTGAACATAGGCAGACAACACATTCATTCCAGCAGAAAAGAGCCTGCTTTCCACGATGATTTAAGTGATGTAAAGTGACTGTCAATAAGCTGTCCTGATAAGACTGAGAATTTTAGAATAACATAATGATCTTCCATTCTACAGAAATGCCCAGAAAACCTGCGCTTTTGGGTTTTACATAAATACACTCTATTGATCAATCATTACAGCCTAAGCCATGGCACTGCTTCATGAGCACGTCCGGTTCATTGCTGTAAAGGTTAATTGTAGCCCAGCTGAATTTAACTGTGCAGCCATCTTACTACAACTGTGAACATATGTCTTTCAGCATAAGTTGGTGTTTTCTTTGAAAGCATACCTAAAGAAACTCCTGACAAAACACTCATCTGAAAAAAAAAAAAAAAACAAACAAAAAAAACCAACCAAAAGCAAAAAGCAAACAACCAAACTTTTTTTCCAACTGCCATCTCCATTCAAAAAGAAGCAGGATTACGATAAGCACAGAGAATACTTTCCAGTACTTCTGCCCTAAACTATTTTACCATTATAGCTATAGCATGCTTGGTCGCTACTCTAGAAAAAAATGAGATGAAACACGCACAGGGAAACTAGCGTTAAGAACAAGGACAATCTTATCCTCTTGGAATTTTTAACCTTAGGTTCGCTAGGATGCTCAGCAAAACTGCATCATAACATACAGCTATGAAGTCTTAAAACTGACATTGAGATCTCAGCAATCCTTTGATTTTACTATTTTACAAAGTTATTCACAGAAAAGCAAAAAAAAAAAAAAGGAGAAATTTTCTTTCTTAGATGAAATACAACTGGCCTAATTTAAAGCTCAGTTTAGCACTGAGCAGACAGAACACAAAAAAATGTTAATTCAGAATGTGAGAAAAGTAGAAAAATGTTAACAATTAAGCAGGCTTGGTAGTTGATGTGGAGACAGAGCTTATTATTAAAATTCAGATTCAGTTGCATTATATTCATTATATACTCATTATATTCATTACACTGAACAATGTGAATGTTTCGATGGAACTTTCCTGCTTTCATAATTGTTTTCAGAAACATTCAACTGTGGAGAACATTTCTTCTTAATTTACCACTACCTAGAGGTGAGTAAACATTTGAGAATGAAGACACAGAAAAAATTGTAAAGTAATAAAAAAGAATAAAAATATTTTTGGTGATTCTGAAATTCCAGAAAGATTAAAAAAAAAAAAAAGAGCAAACCACAAAAAGCAAGCATTGTGTTTCCAACAACAACAAAAAAATATTAATAGATTGTGTCATGACCACAAAACAAATAAGCTAAGTTTGAAACATGTCACTGTCTGCAGCAACTTACAAGTAGTATATTTAACCTGGAGGGCAGCAGAGAGCCTAATCGTATGTTATTTTAAAAAAAGGGGGGGAAAAAAAAAAAGGTTGAAGCTACTAAAAGATAATATCTAAACAGAAGCAATAAAACGCTTTCTCTCCGATATCACAACAGTTGAAAAGTTTGCTCAAACTCTCAAGTTGTTAGTAGGCCAATTTGTAAGAAATCTGTCTTAGGGCATTAACTGCACCACAGATTTCTAGCTCTGCATTAACAATAAAATCGTCTCTCCTTTTTACAGGATAGTTTCTCAATGAGCCTGCTCTACTGGAAAACGGTGTTTAAAGTTCTCTGTCAAACATCAGTAAGATATTAAGGCTAGTCTATACTGAATTCTAAGAACAAGAAGAAAACCTCTGCAAATGAAAATACAAATCGCTGAGAAAGTAATTTAATTTTTCTTTTAAGTGCAGATACAGTGATTTACGTAAAATTACAACTTTTTCTGTGTTTAAACTATTGATATCAATTAGAAGTTGGCAGGAGCTGCCTCTGCTGAACAGCAGCAATTGTGATGGTAGAAACTTACCATATTTATAGTAGAAACATTAATTTCTAAATATAATTGGATGTCATGAGGAAGAAAAAATCCTGCCTTTACTGATGATTAAAACATTAATTGCAGAGTTATAAAATTTAAAAAAAAATTAATATAAACAGTAAATCCGTGTGATCAGAAAAATATGATGGTAGAGACCCCACTGATAAGAAGGCTCCATGAAACATAATCTCCTTGTTCTAATTGAGTGTTTAACTCCACTGACCGTGTAAGTACAGTTTTCAGAACACCAACCACAAACAATCTAACTTTATGTTTACCTATGAACCTCAAAAACCCCATGAAGTATGAAATAAAACAAGTAGTACAATCAAACTGCCTTAACTCTTTCTGAACTTTAACACTATATACTCTTTTACGATGCCTAGAAAGAACACTGAAGAGTGAAGCTACCTTTTCATTTGTTTGTTCCAAAATATTTCTCTTTACAGAAGGAAAATCAAACTAAACATCTGTATCATCTGTCCCATGGCTCCCTATGATTCTCACGGAGGGTTAATTTCAAAATGGATAACATACATCATAACAAAATGAACCTTGCTCCCTCCATGCATAATGCTCTAGCTAAACGTAGTGTTTTTCCCCACAACATAGGAGCTTGCTCAAGACCCGAACCAAAACAAACAAACAAACAAAAGTCTGCATAGAGAAAACACAAACCCTCAAAATAAGATCAGGAGAACATGCCCTGTTCTTACCAGCCAAAGAAACATACGACCTAATGGTATATTTATGATCAAGAGAAATAATCTTGCAAGGAAAAAACACAGGCATTCTCCACTTTGCTAAAGCCCATCTCCTGTGGATAAGAAAGATACAGCTGTACTCTTGAACCCATAAGGGTTGGAAACTAGGCCATTCCTCTGCTTAAGGCACTGAACGAAAGAATTCTTGTCAGATACTTTCTCCCACGCCCCCTCCATCCAAATCAAAACCATGTGTTCTTATTGTGCAAAAGCAAATCCAGAAGGAAAAAAAAAAACAACAAAAACCAGAAAGAAATGAAAAACGGTATAATTACTACTACCCCAACCTGACCACTCCATTCCATCCTCTTATCTCTTGCCCTGATCAATTTTTTTTCTCTTTAAAACGAAGCTCTCTAGTAGCCTCCACTATTGGAAAGTCATCCTTAACCACACCTACTTTAGCTGGCATCACCCTTCCCTCACTAGACTGCAAATGGGTGGGTGTGTGTGTGTCAAAATTATAATTATTTGTATGATAATGAAGCAAATCACATGATCATACATCACTGGATTATCCTTCCTTTAAAACTCCCTCCACCATGACATCTCTTAATCATTCTGCTACGGCACTGGCTAGGTAAGACAAACCACAATTCCCACATTCTTCCTCAACTCTGGCCAGTGTTATCATCCAGCACTCCTGCCTTGTTTGTTCCTTCTTCCGCTGTAAACATGCAAGATCTCTGCAGCAGAATACACCAACTTTTATGTGTCTGAAGAGTACAAAGCAAAATAATACCTTAAAACTTAGCTAGATGGGTGGCACCACAACACAAGTAAATAGCAATACATTCACAAATAACAGTAATACCTTCAAAAGATTAAATTATGCTTACTATACAAAAAAATAATGTATTCTTATGCCAGACCAAGAGGTCCTTATGTCAGAAAAAACAAACTACAGCATTCTCATTTTTATTAATTTTACCAATGCAAGTGCTGAATCTCTACGAGTCTTCTTATACAGAGCTTCCCAAAAATATGTAAGAGAACATATTAGTGTTGTATTCAGGAAAACCATTCCCCAATTTAATTGCATGATACAATACAATATGAAGGGGAAAACATAAAAGCCTCCCTTTCCTCAATTAATACCAACTCAGTGAAAACAAAAGAGCTACTCTAGCTCAGAGCTTTCGATTCCTGTCCCTCTCCTCCTCCAGCCTCAGCAGAGATGGGAAAAATCAGTTCACCCAAACTAACCCCAACTGCAAGCGTTTGAATACACTGAAACATTACCTACTGCAGCCCACGTAAAATGCATCAAGAGGAAGCTGTAAATAGTTACACGTACAAAATCAAAACACAGGCAGATTATTATTTTGAATACTACTCTTAGCCATCACTTGAAAGAAATAAATCTGATAATAGGCATGAAAATAATCTTTACTGTACTGCCTCCACCCATTAATTTCCCCAAGTTTCCCAATAAGCCATTCAATAGGAATAACTGTTTGACAATCATATTCTATTTTGTTTCCTTAAACATAGCTTTCATGAAAGAGAAATAACATTTCCAGTGAAAAATATTTATGGACACATGCTAGAAAAGTTAAACATAGCACTGGGAGACAAAGAATAGCAAAAAAGGAAAAGAAGAAAAAAAAAAAAAAGGGTGTGAATTTCTATAAAGCAGACCTATCAGTTATACACACACTGTTTCACAACCACCATTTCCCTCCACCTGTTGTTTGTCCGTTGTCGGCAGTCCCTGTACCTTTCACTCCAGCTTCCTGATAAGACCTTATCAAGTAATCTGCTGCATGGTCTTATCCCTTCTAGACTATTTTCAAAGGGCACTGTGAGATAAAAGACACAAAGAATTACGGAAATATGCACATTTTTCACCCATCCCACCAGGAACACCTATAATTCCTCAAGGAATGTATATTCTTGTGGTAGGTGCTATATCCGATTATTATAATCATTTTGTTTTTTCCAAATGACAGAACACGTGCACGCATACTTACTGAGATGAGCACACATTGAAATTTTATTAATATTTCCTGTTTTAAAGAGCACTGAAAACAGCTACCCAGAGACGGGGGGGGTGGGGGGGGTGGTAGGGTAGCTCCCCATGATTTCATGCAACGACCTCACACCACGTGCAAAGCACAGCTGGACACATACGTAGGTTTGTACTCAGCACCATCAATCAGCTCTCTCCGGCATACAGAGCTACAGTCTGTCCCTTGGGAGTCACACAATGGAGCAACATCGCCGAGATGGCCATGCGGATGAGATGGAAGAAAAGAGTGCTCTCCTGAAGACCACCATTAGCTGCAGAGCTTGGGAGAGCTTCGCTAATATAGGTACTCGGGAACTGGAAATACGCACTACAAAGATGGATTTATTTACCAAGCCAAAACCACTTATACTTACGTTGCTCTCTAACTCCTCACTCTTTCCAACAACTTCTCATCACCTCAGTTACCCAGAGCTTACTAGCTAAACTTTGCGCATCGAGACCCATCAACATAAACACATCCCCAGTCCATTAGTGTTTATTAGCAGGAGGATGCACATTAAAAGTAAATTAAGAGTCTCACCTCACCCTGACAGAGTCCATTTTAAATCAAGGAATGCTGCTCTTCGGGAAGTCAGCAACCGACCACCTCCTCCTTCATCCCACATTTGCCACTTTAGCAGAAGGTCTTAGGTAGGTGAGACCACAGGTACCAGAGAGGGCTTCCCAAGGCTCCCCAGAGGGCAGAAGCGACAACCTCCTTGAGATCTCTGCTCCAAAACCCAGCAGATGCCATACTAATGACAGCACTAGAATTACTTTGTACAGATTTGGGAACTTACTGCTGCACAGCTCTTTACTCTTTATCTGACTGGAGGAGTATACTCATTAGTATTAAGTTACAGACTTGTACCAAGCTTTTCAGGAGCAAGTGTATGATTTTGAGTATTTCAATATCCTGTACAAACCTTTTTTTTTTTTTAGATACTCAATGTACTCTCTGAAATAATAATAATAATTATAAATAATCCTTGCTTATCTCTAGGTGTCAAAATAGAGCATCCAAAATTAACATAGTATTTTCTAAATTAACTACTAACACTTTAATTGAAGTTTTCATTCTATAGCATTTGATGACGTTTAAGAATATTTCCATTTGCCCCACGTAAATGTACTCTCTAAGTCTTAAGCACTATATTACTGGGTATATGCGTAAATATTTCTTATCCCTTCCTGTCATCTCTCATCTACATTCCTATACACATTTGAAATGGAGATTCATGAGTAACCTGTATCACTCAAACCTGGACTTCATCATTTAATTAAATCTAACTAAACTTTCATTTCCATCTCAAGGATTTGCTTTCGTTCTGACAGTAATACAGAATCATCAGTCCACGATGAGTAAGGAGACACCAAATGCATCTACTCACTTTAAGCTTTATCTAGTAACCAGGCTGATATTGTTGTCAGTTAAACTTCCACTGAGCAACTGATACTAAAAGCTCATTATAATAAGATACAAAGCGAGGGTTTTGCTTCTTTAACTATATTATCTCATTTCTGTTACCTTTGTCTTCCAAATCCTCTTCTCATATGCACTTTTCATTTCATATAATTCAGCAATCTATTCAGCAGACACTGCTGCTTTAGCTTGTACGGTAACAACATAAAGAGCTCCTAGCGTTGCCCAGAACCTCTATGGATTGATGCAATACAAACAAGTATCTTCTTCAACCCATTTCAACCCACCAGGCCATCTTCCCTCACTTCCTGCTGATCACTTTCCACGCAACTAGAAGTTGGGTGCGATGACTGCATGTGTTAAATTTCCTGACTCCTTTTTCCCCTCCTACGCCTTCTGCCACCTTTCCAAAGGCAACTAATGATATCTAACACACATACCAAACATACCTCTTTTAACATTGGTCCCCTCACCTAAGATGAAAATTTCACACCTCCCAAACTACCGCCTATTTAAATAATCACCACCAATGGACAGGACCAGCCACGGTCCAGGATTTTAAGATTTCTCAGGTCCACCATCTGTGGTAACCAAGACTGGCTATTTTCTGCAGGAAGACGACCACAACGGAGAATAACGCTACACTTCTAGTCCATCAAGTCCGGGCGGAGCAGAGGAAGAGCTCAAAGATGTTTAAACAGAGCACAAAGGAAGATACAAACAATCAACTCGGGAGGCACCAAGGACACGATGAGACGACAGCCTCTCCCAGACGCAACACAAAGCAAAACAGAGGGAGGAATACGAGCAGCAGCAACGCCGGGGACCACCTTTGAGGTGCAAACCAAACAAAGAGCAAGTACGGCTGGATCCCAAAAGGCGAGACAGGGCCGAGCGCCCGGCAGTTCGAAAGCCCACGAGTGGGTGCCCCGACCCAGGGATGGGGGGTGCCCACTGTGGGAGACGCCTGAAGGCGGGGCAGCCCGGCCTGCAGACCGCCGGGGGCCGGAGGCCTCTCCCCGGCGGGGAACCGAAGCCAACCGCCCGTCCGCGCCGACAGCCGCCGGCTCCAGCCAAGTACATATAAGGGCAGCCCAGCCCGGCCCGGCCCGGCCCAACAACGCGTGGAAGGGATTGTCCGGCCGCCCTGCGGGCGGCAGCCGCCCGCCGATCCTGCGGGGAGGCCCGGGGCCGACGACGGGCTGGGGCGACGTGGAGCCCATCGCGCCGGACCCGCCCCGGCAGCGCCGCATGGAAGAGCCTGGGGCGGGGGCAGACGGCGGGCCGGGGGACGGCCGCGGCCCGCCCGCCCACCCCTCGGGCACCTGGCCTGGGCGGCAGGACAGGCCGGGCCGCCGCCAGGTGCCGGGGAGAGCCGGCGGCGGGCAGGGGAAGGATCCCGGCGCGGCACTCACGTTCTCCGTGTCCCGCTCGTTGACGGTGGGCAGCGGCGTCCGAGTGGACATCTTGTGGGCCGCGACGGCGCCGCCGCGCCCGGCGCGCTGAGGGGAAGGCCGCCTGCTCTCCTAGGCCGCGGCAGAGGCCGCCGGCTCGGCCCTCCCGCCGCCAGCCGGGCGCACACGGCGGGACGCGGGCCTCCTGCCGCGCTGCCGGCCCCGCTAAGCGCCCGGCGCCATGGCGCAGCCCGCCCGGCCGACCCTCCGCCCGCCTCGCCGCCGCCGGGCTCCGCGCAGCTCGGCCGCCGGCTCCTCCTCCTCCTCCCCGCTCAGGTGAGCGGCCGGCAGCGCAGGGGGGCCGCGGCGCGTCCTCGCAGCATCCGGCGGCAGCACCGACTCCTCCTCCCACTGCCCCGCCGCTCCCTTGCCCGTCTCTCCCCTCCTCCTCCTCCCCGCCCCCGCCCGGCCTCCGCCGCCCCGCGCCGCAGGAAGCGCTGGGCGGTGCGGGCGGGCGCGGCAAACGCGAGCGGGCGGGCGAGCTCCGCCGGCGCCACCGTCCCGCCCCGCCGTGGCAGCCGTCACGGGTGGCGCCGGGCCCGGCCCGGGGTGAAGTGGGCCGGGGCAGGTGTGGTGATTCGTGAGGGGAGGGGGGCGTCGCGCTGGGTCAGGGCCCGCCGGCGCGGCCGGGCGCATCCTTCATCCCGCCGGGATGCAGAGGGAGCCCAAGGAGGAGGGCCAACGGGGCTCGGGGAGTCAGTCGCCCCGGTAGTCCCCAGCCCCCGCGCTGTGCGTGAGGGACGAGGACTGCTGCGGCCTGGCGAGTGGGTTGCCATGACCCACTCGCCCTGTCCATGGGTAAGCCCCGGTGGAAACCCTGCCCGCCTCCCGCGCAGCTCCAAGCCCACAAGGCGTGGACTTTCTGGAGGCTCGGAAAACCCTGTGTCAGCATCTTGTGTAAATCAAGCCATTTATTTGGGCGCCTGAGCCAGCCGGCCTCATTCACCCACTTGAAGCTGAAATCGGATCAAGAAGACTCAGTGCGACCCATCCATCCGCTTGTGTCCGACCGGCACGCGGTCCTCCAACACTTAACCGATGACCTCATGTGCTTAAAATTAGAACCATACACGCATTTTTGTGTTTGAGAAGTTACTAGTGTTTACATGACAGCAGCTATAAAACCAGCCAAACCCTTCACCGAACTCTAAAAATAATCAGTAAAAATAAAATAATAAAAAAAATAACCTCCCCTGCACCAAAACCAAAAGAAAAACAATGTGCCTGAATTTCCATTGCAATATTTCGACAGATTTTTATAGCTGAGGCTGTAGACATCTTCATAAATGCCGTAAACAAAAGCCTGGTTCTGAAAGACCTTCCTTATGAAAAATACTTTGGAAGGCACTTGATGGGTTGCATGTCTATCTCCAGGAAGCCCTGATGTGCTTGTGGAAGATCATGGATTGCTATTTATTACCTATATATTTATAGGTTATATATATATGCACCTATATCTATAGGTAAACACACTAAATAGAGTATATTTAGTTCTGGCTATGTTAATTCTGGTGTGATTCAAGAGGTGCCCCCACCTCTGGTCAGCCGAGTGGAGTTTTCCAGATGTTTGTGAAAACAACTCTTCCTCTGTAGTGACGCAGGCGCGGGCAGAGAACATCCCACGACGTACGAGCAGAGAGACTGGCCTCGCTCTCTGCACATTCAGCATCACGTCGCTCTAAGCGTGCATGATTTGTCTGTCCGCAATGACAGAAGTTCCCAGCTAGTCCTCAGCCCAGCGCTGCCCAAATCCTTGCAA
The DNA here is from genome assembly GCF_964199755.1 of Larus michahellis. NCBI lineage: Eukaryota > Metazoa > Chordata > Aves > Charadriiformes > Laridae > Larus > Larus michahellis. Next base: position 22,567,711 of record NC_133898.1, read on the forward strand.
GGGCCTCTGTGAGCTCCTGGCTCTCTCCTCACATAGCTGGCACTGCCGACTGCAAGGGAAATTTCAGGATCCTTCATTTTTCCAGGAACAAAATAATCCAAGATTGGGTTTACTCGGGGTGAACATCCATGGTCTAGCCAGCATGCCAAAACATGTTTGTTGACAAACTGGATATTAACCCAGTTTGGTTGCTTAGCTCATCAAAATGCATTCACTTTTATCCCAAATAAGAACAAGGCTGTGTCTAGGGCTCTGCGTGGGGCCTGACTCTGCAACCCTTACTTGGTCCCACTGATGCAAGCCTCTCATGGTATGGATTTGCGTGCACGCTTGTGGTCGGAGCAGAAAGGACTGTAGACTCAAACGTGTTCTAAATGTGTTTAATGGCACCACTGACTAAGGGAAAGCTTAAAAAGACTTCCTGCCTTAGAATTTGAATCTGTTTCAGTCAGTAGTTCGTAGGAAAATGTTGTTTCATCAGAAATTAAAAGTGTAATAATGTAATAATTCTTATTATCTGAAGATCTGCTTTGCAGTTGTTTTGGACATGGTTGTTACTGTTATCATCTTCTTTCACGTAAATAAGGTCACTGGTTCATTTAATAGCTCGGTTTAATTCTGATTGATTATCACTACAGGCCTCTCATCTCCCCCAGGTGCGAAAATGCAAGGACAACAACTGAGCAGCTGCGTGGAGGAGAAGGTGACCACAGAGATGGTCCCATCGTTCCCCAGCTGCTCTCCAAAGAGACAAAACAGAGGATGGGCAATGGGCTGAGCACAAAAACGGCCTGGAAGACATGTGCTCTAAACTTCCTGAGACCTGCACTAAAATATGCAGAAAGTTATTGCTGCTCCATGTGGCATTAGTCCCGCTTGGTGCCCAGCGTGAGTCACGGACAAGCTGGGCTTGGATGGTGGCAGCAGCACAGCCTCTGCAGCTTCGGAGGGGTGCAAACAGCAGGCAGCCAGGAGAAAGCTGTCATTTTGGGAAGACAGGAGCCAGCTGGAATGTTTTGCTTGGGATTCACGTTTTGAGGGGCAGGAGGAAGCCTTGGCTCCTCACATCAGAATTGAAAAGGACCGACTTGTGTCAACAGAAAGCTCTGGGTAGTGGTTGTGATCTTTTACCCGGGGCTCTGAGACACCTGCCCAGGCCCCTGCCCAAGTACCCGGTTGTTTTGTTCCTGGCTGGTTGTTCAGCCAAGGAGAGAGGATGCAGAGCGCAAGACTTAATCTCTGACACCATTGTGGAGAATGAGTGCATTTCAGAATAACATTTTTTTTGCCAGAAATTACATGTTTATTTATGACTAGACACCTTTGTTTAGCGAGGAAACTAAGGTGTCAGTCGGCTTTGTAGGCACTCGTCCCTCCCAAGGGGAGCTCCAGCAGTGAGTCAGCTGCAGCTTCCCAGCACGCAGGCACATCGGACTCGTTCCTTTGTGCCTCGTGGAAGCCAAGCCCACGTGCCGCCTCCTCCACGAAGCCAGCTGGCTGGTGCTCAGGCCCGCTTTTCTTTTTGCTTGCAGGGATGTGCCGGATGGGAGCAGCAGAGCCAGGCGAGCACAGAAACGGCCAGTCCCTCCAGCCCGGCTTCCCAGCTCCAGCACTCCCTCCAGACCCACCTCGGATGGCCTGTGATTTGTTTAGTGTCTGGTTTGAACTTCAGTTGCTGGAAGGGTGGATGTTCCACCACCTTAACAGCACCTGAATCCCACCCACCGCTGTAGTAGCGATTTCAAACGCTAACTTGAATGAAACCTTTTCCCACAATTTTCACATCTCATTCTCAACAGCAAAAGGGTGAGAGGTGCAGAAATAACACAGGAACAAGTGACCACTGAGATGTGAATAAAATAGAGCAAAATCTTGGTCTTTATCGCCTCTCATCGCACCAGGACATCCACTACAGTGTGGAAAGCAAAGTGTAAGACCTGGCAAAAATGTGAGAGTAATATACCTCCAGCTGTATGTAATAAGACTGCAATAGCATTAAGGAGTCCTGAGGTCATCACAAACAACAGATACAGGGATCCATGGATTACTTACTTTCACAAGGGACACCGGACAAAATTATATGTAGTCTGAATATATCTACACTTTGTAAATGTATCAGTCACAGTCAGGATTCCAATTTTGCCATAAGAATCATTAGGAAGTACAATTTTGGTGAAAAGTTAAATAACATGTAATTTGCCCTAAATACTTTACGCATCCAAACAAATTAACATTTTTTTCCCCATTTTAATAGGAGCACATACCTCTTGAGAATACTCTTATCATGTATGTGCAAAGGTTTAAATACATTTAACAGGCCAGAATTTGTCTCGGGGTCAGTTGTACTGTATTTTGTCCCTAAATGCAGTTAAGTTTGTGTCTTCACGTTTTCTGGGTAACTGAAGATTAGTTTTGATGCCATTATGAGGAACTGCCATAAGAACTTCATATGAAAACAGTAAATAAAAGCAGCATTTGTCCCTGATCAGCCTGGATCTCTGAGAGGAGTAGAATAAAGCCATAGTACAACTTCGTGGTTACAGAGCTTTCTTGCACGTCCCCAAGGCCTCTAAAACAGTATCAGCAGATCTATTTCACAGAAGAAAGACCACTTCTAAAACATGGGGGTTGCCAATGGTCTGAAGAAGATCGTGAGGACGTTTGCTCTGTCCCTGGGCATGCCTCTGATGTCCCCAAAAAACCAGAAGGGCGTTATAAATTGGTCCTACATTGCTAAAGATCTCTCTACTGGCTCTTGGTAATCATCGCTAAAAATAACTGGTTTCAATTGTTTCCTTCAGCTTTGATATCTCATCTTTCTTTTGACGCCCCCAGTCTCTGCAGCCACAGCCAACTTCTTCCCACATCTGAAGAGTTTCAAAAAGGAAACTAGCAAGCCGCGGTAGCACCGAGGTAGAACCACAATGAAACCTGGGGCAATGGCAACTGCGTGAATTTCAGCCCTTGTTTTCGTTTTGCTGCAGTTCTTTTTGTGACTGTTGTGGCTTTCAGTAGTGGTTTCAAACTTGCGTTTTGAAAATCTCATTTTCTTTCTTTCTTTCTTTCCTTTTTGTAGCTTGAGTTTAGATTTAAGTATATTGGCAGAGGAGGTAAGGCTTGCATCATTTTCATGCCTCAGCACTGTCACTATCTTTTCCGATATTCATTTTTTTGGGAAATATTAACATTCTTAGAAAACACTATGTATCAGAGAGTATCAGTGTTGGAAATGTCTGTAACATAATGCAATATCTTCGTATCCCTTTTACCTGAAAATACGTATTTGTTATGAAAGCACGTTAAAGGGTAAAATAACTATTTAAAACAGGTACTTACACGTTTCCTATCACAGCTGTTTCTGAACTATCACATAGGACACAACGCACCACTGCATTAGGCCTGTGAAGCTTCCCGAGCTGTTGCTCAGCTGTAGATCTGGGGAACGGAGGGCCTAAATGGTCTGCCCAGGAACAGGGAGGAAGCCAGGGACAAAGGCGACAGCAGACTCTCTATAAGTAGTCCTTTGGGAACTTCTGGGTACAGATTTAAAACCAGCTTTAGATAACCCCCGGAGATGGGGCAGGATGGCAGAAAGCCTGCAACAAGATGCCGGGTGATCTGCCATTGATCTTCAGAGGGCCATCAGAGACCAGAAGTGGGGGAAGAGTTGGGAAATGCAATTAACCTAAGTGGTCGCAGATGTTCTCACTCTACATCTGCCCTCTGCAGACTTCAGTGGTGTGGTTTCTGTGGAAACAGAAACTCTCTGCTAAATGGAGCTGCTGTCCCTGGCAGGATATGATTTTTCCCAAAGACACGTCCTACAGTAGCGCAACAAGAGCTTGTTGATGCAGAAAGATGCAAAGCTATCCTGCAGCAGCAGTGCGAATTCCGATCCAAACTAGAACAGCTTTTGATCCAGGGATGATTTCAAGTTTTGATATGAGCTAATCCAATAAATGATTCTGTAGCAGCGAAGTCTCTAACTGTTGCAAAGACCCTACGTAGCCCTCAGTGAGTGCGGGGTCAGTTCCAGTAGTCTTTCCTCGCCCCCATTTTAAGGTGACCAAGGAAAGAAAGATTTGAGCTAAACTACTGACTGCAGGATTTAAGCATGTGTGTGTGTGTGTCTGTGTGAGAGAATATTTTTTTACTTATTCAGGACAACTTTTATTTCATATTTTTATAATATCTTTTTTTCAGTTAAGATACCTTGTTGAGTGGGCTGGGTTTCATTTTTTTACTGAGTCATTCTACCACTTTAGAGGCTTAGAATGGCTTCGGATGTTGGGAACTTTTTTTCTTCCCCATCTCCGCCCCCCCACCAAAAAAAAAAAAAAGGGCAGAAAAAAGCAGTCTCCCTGTTTTGTTTTCTGCTGACTGCACTGAACTGGCAGAATAGCCTTAAAGATAATTGACAAAATGACAGGATAGAATAAAATGTTGGAAGGGAAGAACTGACACAGGCATTCCTGGACTTTTTAGCAGTTAAACCACAACGGCCTGTTCAAATGAACGTGTTACTCCCACAAGAGAAAGTAAATTTTATCCCTCCCAGAATGTGTACGCGGAACAAAATGGCAAACAACCGCTTGCTGCTGCGAGTCATACGGGCAGCGTCTCGCAGCGAACCAAAGACTAAGCTGAAATCCATCCTGCCTTCTCCAAGGTTATCAGGAGCAAAGAAAGGCCATCTGGACCTCCTGTAACAGCCCCTGAGCTGGAGCTGGTAATAACCTTGGCTGCAATAGCTTCAGCAGTGGATTTAAAAGAGGCCGGGCTCTGCTTTAAAGAGTCCTAAGAGGGTGTAAAATGTCCAGGTGAGAATGACAGGCAGCAGGGTTCGCTTGACTAAAATGACTGCGCAGAAACAACGCCCCGAAGTCAGGTGCAGGCAGAGGAAAGAGGACCTTACTCTGGGTTACCTGGTCGCCCCCGAGATGCGATAACTGACTGTACGGGGCTGTAGCCTACCACCAGCACCATCTTGCAAAACCGCATCATCTTGCTTTCCCAGCCTGTGGAGGGAGGGTGCCTGTAAACAGAGGGGAGAACACGGCAAACAAGAAAAGATGCACGCTGTCGGATTTTACTTTTTCAGCTAGCCAGAGAAGTAAGAAACAATGTCAACCCGATTTCCAGAATGAGCTAAAAATAAACCAAAGTGTTTATTTTTAGATGTACCAAGCTATCCAATAACAGCTCAGCTTTACGGCATGTAGGAATAGGATCCAGATTCTGATTTTGGTTATGTTGCTGGAAGTTTTCCATTGGCTTCAAAGACAATTAATAGTTTCACCAAAGTAATTTGATCAGAATTTGGCAATAGATCTATTGTTCCTTGATGTGATGCACTTACACATAAGTTTTAGGGGAAAAATAATTATTAAAAAAAAAATAGAAGCAACGTACTGTTCTACCTCACAGCTTTTTTGAGGTTTAAACGATTTTAAGTGTTTTGAGAATGAACGGTGCTATGCGTATGCTAAGCATTATTATGCGTTATATAAATGCATAATATCAGGCATGCTATTTTCATCTTTGCCCACAGCACGATGATGACGTACCTGCAGTGGGATGAAGTGCAACACTATATTTAATAAAGGTTATGGACTATGTTTGTATTTCATGTTGTTAGGTGATCTGCTGCTTCTGATATCTAGGTCACTGTTCAAATCTGTCAGGGGTTAACCATGGCCAGTCATTCCTACCTGGTATGCTTCTGCTGCTACAGGAAAAGTTGTTCCTCTCTGTAACTCATCAACTTAGTTTCAAGCCAGTGAAAACACTCTGTGATGATGCCAGCGCTTACAGTGCTGGAAGAAAATGCCAGTCTTTATTCTGGGATAACCTATTCAAAAGTCAGCGACACCGTGCCGGTGATAGTGATATAAAATGAATTAAGGACATACAGCTAAAATAGTGTAAAGCCCAGCACCTTTTAGTAGCACTAAAAAGCTAACTAAAATATCTGAAAAGAAGTTTAGTAAGCTAATGGTTTACTTAAGATAATAGTTTCTTTTTTTTTACAGCGATCTGATATGGTTGCAATGAAGTACGGGACAGAAGATCTCACTGGAGTACCAAAACATTTTCCAGTATGGTTTGCAAGTCCATCTTTGAGAACGCTGAAGTTTATTTCAGTTGCAAAACTGAAATATGTATATAAATTTTTCAGGTTAGGTTTGTGTCTCAAGCCTAACTTTTGGCACTTCTCCTGCACTGCCAATATTTGCCCCGCAGAAGTACATTGAAAATCCACGGAAGCAAACCTTAAGGCCTTCTGGTCAGTTTTTATGGAGGTCTTCCTAGAAACGGAACTCACAGTAGTTCAAATCCTAATGGATAAAAAGCAGCTGAGCAGGCGCCCTTCCCTCTGATTTCCATAGCAGTGGTTGCTGAGTAAGGACTGGATGGATGCCTCTCCTGCTCCTGCGTCAGGGCTGCTGGCATGAGCAAGTGGGAGGAAGATCAAGCTCCAGCGAGGACGGACTTCAGGAGCTGGTCCGTTCTTCTTTCACACGGATGGGAGTGTCACAGCACGCTTTCCTGCCTGATCAGTCTCAACACGGCCTTGCACAACTCAGCCTGTTTTAAGCTTTTAACCAGGGTGTAGGAGTTCAGAAAAGAAAACCTCCCTTCCCCCAAGAAAAATGTAATTGCAAGGATTTGTTTTGATGTAGCATGTACAGTAAATTTGAATCACTGAAAGGGAACCGCATATTTGTGCGAGTATTTTTTTTCTTTCCCTAATTTTCATTCCTAGTTAGCTATTCATGTTATTTACCTCCTAGAGAAAACATGCTGGAGACTGGCTCCAGCTCCCAGTGAGGCTCACCGTGGAGCTCCCAAGGCCATAATCCCCAGGGCTGTAAGCCAGCTCCTCTCTGTTGACCCCACTGGGGCTATCCCAGTATATACTAGCAGACAATCTGGTCCCCATCATCGTTAATGCAGACAGTCCTCCGGGTGACTTATCTTATGGGCCAAAGCAAACATTAATGCATGGTAATACTATAAAAATAGTGCATGGCAATAGTTTCCACTCTCGTTCTAATTGCGTTACTAATTACAAGTGCTACTTATTCTTTTTAACACTCATTTGTTTTCGTACTCCAAGAGAAATCAGGAGCCTAGTGTATTTAAGGCTTCATAGAAACAAAAGCCGTGGTGTTACAACAAGATCTGCGCTAAAAGCCATGCATATACACGACTTCAGTGTCAAGATCAACATCCTTGCAAGCTCTCTAGACTTCTGCTGAAGCCAACCCAGAAGCCTGAAGTTTATTCGTCTGTTAACAGGCTCAGAATATGGATCTAGGTTGTTATTATCATTACCAGTACATAGCATGCCAAGAGGTGGAGAACAAATGGAAGAGCAGTCTGAAATCCAAGTGGTGCAATAAATGGGCACAAGTAATTAGCGGGACAAGAATGGAATACCGAGGGACAAAGCCAAGGAAATCATTGTTCGGTTTAGGGAAGACTGTCCAAAAAACTTGAGTAATAGTTAACAATCACATACTCACTGTAGAGTTGTTTATTCTGACCAGCAATAAGAAAACCACTCATGAATGGCTAGAGAAATGTACTGACTGGGCCCCTTAATATAGATTCAAAACAATGCCATCAGTGAACATAGGGATTCCTTAACACGGTGAAAGGGGATATAATCCTATCTCTGGTACTTATACAGCCTCTTTTACCATGTCACCTGAGCATCTTTTTTATAATTGTCCTCATATCCCATGCAATTGGGAAGCTTTAGAGCAGGCCCACAGCAGTAGGCATTCCTGGGAGGGGGCAGGCTGCCAGGGGTGGGTTGTCCTAGCCTAATCCCTGCCTCCTACTAGCACAGCTACTGGTGCCATCACCTAGTAGCAGCTTTTCAAGCCTTCCCCATCCCATCCCACCTTGTCTCAACCCATTCCACCTTGTCTCATGCCATGCCATGCCATGCCATCCTTCTCTTCATCTTTGCTCTTGGTTTCCCTGCAGCAGGACTACGCCACGATCTCGATCTTCTTTCCCTCTATTCACACCAGCAAGGGAGATACAGAAGAGAAGGTTGGGACTGCTGCTTCTCAGGAGAAAGGAGAGAGCAGTTGCTTTTTGTAGAGGGAAAGAAAGTAAACTCTTACTCTTCCTATCCCCATCTGCATTTCACTGATCTTACCAGTCCTCCTTCCTTCAGACCTGCTCAATGCAACTACAAAATTCACTTTTACCCATCTATTTTGGGATTCTTGGGAAATCTTATGCCCTTCATAGTAACGGGAACCGAAACATGGAAAGAACAAACGAGGCTATCCAGAAAGTCTACGATAGAAAGACACCCAAAAAATGAACCTTCTCACATGCAGGCTCTTACCCTAGCAAGCGAGACTTTCTTTTTGTGGAGCCCTATTTTCTACATGTTAATCCAGGCTTCTGTTTTCTTTTTCTCATATTTTTGTGTCTTGAGTTCAGTAAGAATGTGGGTTTGCTCCCTCTGAAAATGTTGTTCAACAGAATTTCACTTGCAAGCATACCTAGGTAGGAAGAAAAGTTTTGCAAATATTTGTGCAAATGTTCATCGGTTCACAAACTGCGTGATTTGACCATCTTGAAACCTTCCTATGGTTTGGAGAGTCGTGCAGACAGGGATTAGAAACAGTGCCATCTGACAAATCAGGCCAAACTGTAGGCAGCTGGTATTCTAAGCAGTCGTCCTAATGCATAGTTCATGAGCCAGGCATTGGCTGCAATGTATTTATGTTAGTCATTTATCAAACAATAACGAGCACCGAAGGCTAGATCCTGTAAATGGATGAATAGGGCCAATTCCTCCACCTTGGTATGAGGAATGTGTCTCGAGGCCCATGTTTACGGAGCTACAAATTTGTTCTTTGATCTCTTCCCAATAATAAGACTAAAGGAATGCAATTTTTGTTGTTAATATTTTGCTTAACGTTAGTCTAGGGAAAGGTTGTTAGTATTCTATAGCTATCTCCTCAGTCTCAAGGGGCACATCATATACATTAAAGGGCACAAATCAATAATTAACATAAAACCTTCCCAATCCTAAAGTCAAATATTAACATCCTCCCTTCTTTTGTTTCTTTTCTTCTTCTTCTTTTTTTTTGACTTCTGGCAAATTCCCAAAGAACCCAAGGCCGAGAGTGGTAGAATATTGCCCAGACGATAATAATGAGACAGTCCTGTACCTGCCTGTCTGTGACAGATTTCAAGCATGTAAGTCCACAGTAAACTCAAAAGTTAAGTATGGAGGCAGGTGCTTTACCGTGTGTCGGAATCCTGCAGGAAGCTCTAATCAAGAGAAGGTTCAATACCCAGTACCTATAAAACAAGAATTTTTTAGGACAAAAGGTATTCTCTGGAATAAAGATGCTTCTTTCTAAAAGTCTGTAAAAAAATAATAGTAGTTGTCATTCATAGAAACATTTCAATTGATATAACCCTTAAAATATGCTTATTTAGTTATTGTCAAAATTAAATATTGCTAAATGTTTCCAAACCCGAGTCATGAACCTGTACGTAAGTCCTCGTAGCAAAAGCTCTGTTTTCATCTCACAGCAGTAACATTTAGAGCATTTTGCAAGTTGCAATAGTGCCACATGTTCAAATCAATTCCAAATTCCAATTAAAGGGAAACATCATGTTAAAGAGTTATAAAGTTAAATATATGTGCATAGTTTATTAGCTAGAGGCATATTTCTTTTCAAATGTCTATGCACATCTGAAAATGGTACTTGTCACTGCGTATTTATACCTGTATGCATAATAAACTGCACACCCGCAGATACACTAGGTACAGGCATGTAGATAGCTCAGCTACATTCTCAAGGCATCTTCAATTACTAATATTTTTGTCAGTGGGAAGGAATGTGATCTTTCATAACAATGAAGTAATTGTTTATTGTTTTCTTGCCATTTTGTTGCAGGAATTAGACATTTTGGTTTACTTATTACCATAAGATAATTCCTGCCAGTCGGCTGAAGGCACAAGCAAGGCAAAGTGTTTCCTAATTCCCAGAAGGCATGTGTTATCTCATGGTAACACACACACGCATTGCAGTGTGACATTTCTTCTTGATACAGGTAAATGGACCATACTGTATCCAGGAGACAGCTTTGCGCTTCCATTAAAATCTCACTTGTATTTCCCTGCTTGCAAAATACTTTGTCAAGCTGTCTAGTACAGAATAAAAATTTCACGGAGCGCTTGTATCACTGCGATTTTAATAAAATCCAGAAAAAGACTAAACAGAAACATACAGCTGCTGAAAAGCTAAAGGGCTGACATTTCGGTGAAAGTTGCTGTCTTTAGTCTGGTTGTGGGGGGAAAGGATATTGATAATGTCATGCTGCTGATGGGCAAAAGTGTGTGGACAGCAGTCTTAAAACATATTGTGAATACAATGGAAACATATTATTGCTAAATGTTTTCATGATGTTGCTGTCAGGGCCTGACTACAACAAGGTTTCCTAACTTTGGTCAGGAAATCGGGTGGAGAGCCTTCTGCAAGTCTCCTTCTCCCTGGCTGTTTGTGTTTCTCCATAATCTCAGTGAGGAACGCATCCAGGATGCATCCCAACTTTCCGATGGCTCCTTGCAGTTAGTCACATAGAAAGACAGACGAGTCTGTGGGGTGGGCAGCCCTCTTGCGCCACATCAACCGTGCCCCGGGCCAGCTCTGGCTTATTTTTCCACACATTGGTTTACTCTGAGGCAGAGATTCTCCATGATGCTAATGTCCACTCAAGGGAGATGTAAAATCTCCCTTGTAGGAGACGTAGGAGAAGGAAATAGGGGAAGGCAAGCCCCCAAATCCATTATTAATTTCTGATTGCAGTGTATTTTTCTGTCCTCAGTAGTAGAGTCTCATTCCACGGCTCTCAGCTCTTCATTTGAGTCCAAAGCCCACTGAGATCAACGTACAATGAGAATGTGGACATACGAGGACAGATTAATGATGGAATAGAGATTGGACAGTGAAACCAGCCTACTAATTATTGCACTTGGGGATTTCCTCCAGAAACTTCCAGATTCTCTCTAGAAAGGAATTTGCAACCACTGGGCACGTACTCCTTATATCGATAATTTATTATAAACTGCCAATGAAGCGATACAGCCCTGTCTTTCTGTACAGCTAGGTGTCACACTTGCAAGCAAAGTCACATATATCATATTATAAATGTGATCTTTAAACCCCAAGTTCTCCTGTGTTACAGAATCATTAACAGAGTAATCTCTTTCTTCTATTAAAGGGGACTTGGATATGGGAAAATTCTCCACGGGGAACTCCCATATACCATAAAAATGATCATGAACCCAGTTATCTTCTAAATATGGTCATAAATCACCTTTTCCTTTTTGTTAGTAAAAATTCCCCTGATTAGTTTGGGACATTAACAGGCAAATTTTTGGCAATAGCTTTTGGTGCCTCAAAATACTTTCCTTCAAGAAAACGGGGTAAAAGACATTTGGATTGGAAGGAACTGGAGAGGCGTGCCGACTCCAACACAGTTAGCTGCAGTAGCAAGACCAACATGAAAAACAGATTTCTTGCTTGTGGTTTTCTTTTTCCCCAAAGTTGTCTGTGGGACAAGCTCCCCTACGGATGTATTTCTCCAGATGACAGCCCCTGCCTTGCGTCTGTTCCATACAAAGCTGAACGTGAGCTCTGAAGTTTGAAACTGGATTTCCAGTCAGTCAAGAGTTCAAGAAGGACTTGAGTTTTTGGCTTCGTTTCATAGCTAATTACATGGGGCAATATCCCAGCTGTCTTGAAGTCAATGGCACAAATCCCACTGGTTTCAGTGGGGCAAGAATGTCACCCTTTGCAGTTTAGAGGTTAACTACAAAAAAAAAAAAAAAAAAAACTGTCGTTCTGACCGTACAGTAATTATATCATCTTTATTCATGCCCATGCTTGTCATGCTTTTAGTCTATCGGATCTATCCATTTCCCTTACTATATAATTACAAAGGTTTCCCTGCCTGCCTCTTTCTCGAGCTCCTGTGATCTGTTGAAGAGGTGTGATCTTCAAATCCAATGGACAGAGAGACCACTAGGAAGTGCGTAAGCTTGTGATAAAATGCTGATAGTGTTCTGGCACTTAAATTCCAAATCCCGATGGAGTCACAAGACAGATTCCATTTATTTTAATTGTATCTACAACGGTTCTTTTTAGTGCATGAGGAGGAGTACTGGACACCATCAGATGAGATGTGCCAAAAGTGTTCGTCAGAACAAATTGGCAAAACTCTTCTGTAGCTCAAATCTTTATTATTTTGTTTCTATTAGCAAGTCTTCCTCAGATATTCCTAGCCATATATGGTATGAACTTTTTGCCTTTATTCAGGAATTTCCTTTTCAATTTCTCTTTTTCTTAAGGCAGGCTGTACTAGGACAATATGAAAAAATTCTGGAGTGTGATCCAGTCCCTTGCATTCATATCTGATAAGCAGATGGTTCTGTGAGCCTTCAGCAGTGGAGGAATATCATCGCATTTATAGAGTTTTAGTGATAACTCAGATAGTTACTCCAAAACATCATATGTTGCACCAATAGTTTGCACCTACTGAGTAATGTGGAGTGTTCTGCCAAGGCTCCTTGGTGTGCTTTTTCACAGCTGTGATGCTGTCAGCCCAAAGACAATGCTTCCAGTGAGGAGCCCGGCGCTCCCACAGGCACTCAGCTGTCCCCAGGCTGGTTCTCAGCCAAAAGGGCTTCTGAAACATTTTCCATGGGCTACATCTTCATGAATATTGCCTCTGCATTCATACAGTTCTTTCTAATGGGAGGATGATTTGCAGGAGAGCTGCTGGGCTGGCTTGTAATCCTCTCCCGAAGTGCATAAAGCAGAGGTCCCCTCTGTAGAACTAACGTTGCATTATTTCCTATGATAACTACGAGTTTACACATAGATATTGTGTTGCGTTACTTTGTTTGCTCAAACCTCGTTAAACTACGTGGAGTTTAAACATTCCCAAGCCACAATGCTGGTTTATAACATCCTCCTTTGTTGCCCTCTGTGTTGACTTTGCTATGACCTTGTTTCACCGAATGGCATGGCGTTCTGTGAAGACAGCCCCCAGTAAGATGTTATGCCCCTTGGTTCTGTACCCGGTGGTTTCTCTGGGGGTTCACCATGAGATGGACACCACAAAGTATAGGGGCTGGGGGCTTGGAAATAGATGTCTCTGCTTCTTCTCTAGGTGTTGGTTACAACGAACCCCAGCAAGTGGTTCAGCAGAGCATTTAGCCGCAACAGCTCTGTGGGCGCAGTGGTGGGTGAATCATGGTACAGATGCCATCCTGGGGTACCCAATGAGAGGGACTATTCCACAGGGGAGCGAAAAGCCCCACTCATACCCACATCAGCAACAGGCACACACACAGAGCTCCTCTCCAGTTGCCACTCCGGACTGCTAATGACTGTAGCAAGCCAGTTTTTCAATGATGGGTCAGCCGTGGAGGTTGTCATGATACAGGCATTTGTGATTTTGTGAGAAGGTTGTTGCTGTAGCACTTCATAAGACACAGCGATGTGTAGGAACTTATTAGTTGCACTGCATTTTGAACAGTTTAGAAAAAGTCTTTGCTGACAGACAAGTGGGCTTTATCAAATACCTTTAGCAGGTGACACATTAATCCTTTGATTACTAACAATAACGTAAAAATAAGATGACCACACAAACTCAATTAACGGACCCCAAGTCACAAAGTTCTTTCTTTGGTGAACAGGTTATTTACGCAAACCTAGATTCCTTTCGCACCTTTCATGCAAAGACATCATCAGTGAGAATGGTTATTTCTTAGTGGATTTTGACAGATGTCAGTTCAGTGCCCCGTATCATTATAGAAAAGATACTTCACCATATGCTTCTCCGCTTTCTAAAACTTTTTACCTGTTGGTCGTACAGGAGAAAACAGGGGCCTAATTCTAAACTACGTGTTTGCGGAGCGCTGTGAATATGCGCTGAAATAGCTGAAGTTGGTGGCAACGCCTGTGTAAAAGCTGATGTTTCTCAGCGTCGTGAGAATGTGCCTGGTGGTTTTTGCGCACCTGTAAGTGTAAGAGAAAAGATGCTGAAGGACCGTGGGGAGCAGGAGGTGAGGATCCGCTGGACATGCGTAAGCCAAAGAGGGTCTGTTGGCAAGCTGCCCGCTGTGGTCAGGGAAACAGGATCGGGCAGGCATTATGCTCTCATTCAGAGACCAGAAAATAGTTAGAGGGAAGGAATGTCATGTAACCAAGAATGTGTGTTTGCATTTACTCATACTTGGGAGTTAACGACAAGGAAGGCTATTACGCTATTTATAGGTGGTACTGCAATGAAATTTTGCAATGGAGTGGTATCAGAATAAGTTTATTTTGTGTTAAATAATGACAGAAAATAAATGTAGAAATACAGGTAGCGCATTCTTTCTTGTTTCAACAAGCCCCTGGTAAACTGGCCTGTTGGTAATTAGGTGGGTAAGTAATAAAGCAAGCAGACGGGGTAAGCTAATTGAATACAAATCAGGACCTCCACTGGAAAAGAAAAGTGCTAGAGGTCTGCAAACCACAGACCACAGGTTAAGAATGACCAATGTAGGTAATGCATTTTTTCTCGTCCATCTTCTGGGAGGTGGCACATGGCGTGCTCCAATTATCCCTGAATGGTGTATCTTCTCCAGAGTGCAGTACTCCAGCATGCAGTCATTAGCGCCGATCACAAAAGCTGTTAATCCATGACATTCCTCCCCTGCAATGCCTGTGTCAGGGCTCTTTCCAGGGCAATGAGCTCCATTTCAGTCCTCTGAGGATTCTCTGAGAAATGCTTTAGGGCCTTCTCTTGGGTTAGGTCCAGTAGTTCCTGGAACAGATCCCTCTCTCACTCCTTTTTCTTTTTGAGCGACATGTTGGCCAATCCATCTGTGTGCACTATTTACTGCTTCGAGGGAGCCGTGGCATCAAAAAACCTAAGGCAGATTTTTAAAAAAAGAGGAAGGGTTTTAAAATTATACTTTCTTAATGTCAGTCCTCGAGCTAAATGCAGCAAAACTGCCCCCTTTAACACTACCCCATCTTCAGTTCACACTCTGGAGCCCAGACGAGGCAGTAAAGTGTAATCCAAATTGGTTTTGTTCGCTTTAGGTCTTCATGTAGGAGAGATGAAATGTTCGGGAATATGGCAACACAGGGGGCAATTAGATGGGGCGGGGGGGGCTGTGGTGGCTCATGTAAATAGAGGATATCAGTCAGCAGGGTAGCCATTCCGTTGTAGCCCCGGTTCTCTTTGTACAGAAAGATATTACAGCCTCAGGAACCAGAGAGAGCCTTGCAGGGGTCTTGTGCAAGAGAAAGGACTTTGTCACGACAGTGGCCCACTGGCTTCAGTATTCCTCTCTCTGCCGGGCTCTTGTGCAATTTTCAGCCCCGCTGGTTTGTGCAGCGCTGGCTGCTCTCACAAATCTCCGGAGTGAATCCCAATGCATACGCAAGATCAAAGGAGCTCACAGTGGGTTTTATGTCATTTGTTTGGCTGTCCCCAGCGCCTGGGCTGCAGCCTTGGGTGCTTTGCAAATAGATAACCACCACGTAATGTTCAGAGCCTCGGCCTGCAATGCTTGCAAAAAGGTGGTCCAGCTTGTCCATGGGTAATTCACCTGGAGCTCTCTAGCTTTGCCTTGGTAGAGCAGCCAGCGCAGGGTACTCGTGATTCCCTCTCTGTCTTGAAAGTGTTCTCTAAAGGTGTCTGCATTCTGGTGGGTCTTCTGAGACAGACCACAAAGGTCTGTATGAGTGCCAGGAAAACTTTCTCAGAAAAGACGTGCTACGGCATGGTTGCTACAGTGCTGGTAGTTACTTCTCTTTAAAATATCAAATAGTAGCAAATTCACACATAATATTCCAACCTGGGGTCTTTATAGACCCCAAAGCTAGCCCCATATGAAGTGCTGACCCCAGATCCTCTAGTTCTTAATCTAAACCTAGCCTGGGAAACTTGGCGAGTCCCAGCCCTAACCGGAGCTTGCCAACGCTTAGGTACCGCGGAGCTGCGTGGTGCGAGGTGGCAGTGACTGTGGCCCACGTTTGAGCCCATGAGCTGCAGCAACAGTTGTAGGAAGTAGAGGTATGGAAGATGTGGTTCTGAATATAGAGATGCTGCAAGACCGTTAAGATTTGCCTTCTTTTGCTAAGTTGCTCCTGATGGTAACTTTCTTATAAACCTTGCACGACGCTTCTGCTTGCTGCTCTGCTAGTTTTCATTTTACCTCTGAAAATTGATTTCAAGCTCTAAGACATCAGGAGACAATTCAGCTTTGCTCCTTAGCGCCCTTGCAGCACTGCAATCTATCATTTCCTATTGCTACTTGTGACAGTCGCTGGCCGTACACTGCAATTTTGTAGTCCACACTTTTCTGTTAAAAGAGCGGCTGGTTCTGATTTCTTCAGGCTGAATATTTGCATGTTTATAGCAGCCTGCTCCCTCCCTCTCTGTGACGAAATACAGGTCCTGTAATCTTCCATACAGCTATACACATGCTGAGTGTTGTCTGGAGTCTTGAAGCTATGGGATCAACGCAAGCATCTCCTATTCCAATCCAAAAGGCAGAACTTTGCTGTTTTTTTTAAAATCACAAGTGACCTGTACACACTATGCTTTCCTTTAAAACCACTCATGCAGCTCTACTGCGCCAGCTATACGGAGATTGGTGGGAGCTGGTAATGAGGTTTCTACCACCGCATCATCCACCCTTGCCTGCAACAGTGGCCTATTTTGCATTCTCGAGCTGGAAGCGATAGAATACCAGTACATAGGAACACCTAATTTCATTTTAGCACCCGTAAAAGGGACATTTCGATCTCTTCTGCAAAAATGAACTCTGATTATCATTTGATGAAGGAATTTGATGAATATGCAGAGTTATAGGAACAAAAATCTTTTGCCAGATGACTAACACAGTGGAAAAGGGTTAATTAGGAAGCTGAAAAAATCATCACGGGAATGATTTAGAATCATTCTTAATTTTTAGAATTTAGAATTCATCATAGGAATATATTAGAAACATCATTTACAAGTGCTGTTGATCTCTTCCAACCACTTCATGTAGACAATTTTAACAGAAGTTAAGACAAATATAGGCAATTACTGCTAGAGGTAAGCAACGTATCAGTCTCTTAAAAATACCGCTGACTAACTTCACATTCCAGAGACTCCACATAGATCATTCCCTGGATAGTGTTATGAATCACTTGCCCATCCCAAGGTTTTGTTCAAACAACAACTCTCCTAGTCGTCTGATTTGTCAGACAACAGGATGATGTCAAATTTCTCCTCTGGGTCTCGCTTCGTGCCCTCAGGCTGAGAAAATGGATTGATTTTAAAATGGGACCTATTGTGCCAAATTTCCCGAGCACTTCAAATGAATACTCTCGCTCGGTCATGACTAATGCCTTCTCAGATTCTGAGAACATGTCCATGGCTTGCGTGCTCTCCTTTTGGTTGAATAACAAAGAACTTCCATTCATAAAGAGATCTTTCAAGAAACTCCTTGTAAATCAATCACTGACAACTGCATAGGCAGTCGTCTTGGTCTTGTCAGGTTTTAATTAAAAAGTTACGCCAACAAGCGATGACAGACAGGAGCAGCACAGCCTTCTTCAAAACGTCCAAATAAGTCTGAAGGCGAGCATGCAGGATAAGCGACAGTGCCACCAGAGAACACCAGCTGAAAATGACCTGCCATGTGGTAAACATTGAAAGACAGATATTAATTTTTTTTAGTTCTTTCTGATTTGTGAATACCTGAAATGTGCTCTCTAACTTGCTGCCCTAATTCAGCCCCAGCATAAACAAGGCGACTGCACTTGATCTTGCGTCACTCGACCGCGTGACATCAGCATTCACTTGGTGGTGGGAGCTTACAAGGAGCGACGCCGGCTCTGTGTTTCCATCCATACGCTCTCCTAAAAAGCACTGTACTATTTGGATTTTAAATGAATTAGCGTGTTGGAGGAAGGAAGCCTCTGCTACTGAGCCATCCAGCACTGAGCATATCTTTCCCTTCGCATCACCTCCTCCTGGCCATTTTCACTGACGCGGGAGAAGTAGCGACACGCATCCTTACAGGATGCCAGCAGATGTTCGTGCAAAACTAGTGAAGACCCAGAATTGACAATCCAGACGATATGAGGTAAAAGGAAAGCAAGGTAACATGATTTAGAGCTTAAATCTTTTCAGGCCGCCTTTCAACTTCATAAAGAGGGAAAGGGAGAGAGGAAGGACAACTCAGTTTAAAATTTTGCCTAAATCTGCCTACTTTTGAGACAGACGACCTTAAAAATAGAGAGAAGAAACCTACTGATTTGAGACTTGTGAAATCTTCTTCTTCTGTCCCTAGGCTCGTAACCCATGTAGTTTTCTGCTTGGTCAGGAAGCAGAGATTAAGGAAATTGGACCAGATTCACAAGAAAACTTGAGGGTTATTTGAAGACTTTTTTTCATCTTTGACCCTCACTGTGAAAGTTTACATTTTTATTGTTCAGTTAGTCAACTCAGGATTACCTAAGACATAAGGACTTACTGAGGATTTGTAGAAGACTTTTCAAAGGGCTTTTGTTTCTACATCATCAAGTAGTTCAGACTGGCAATCTCAGAATTCCCCACTGGTTTTGCTTTTGTTTTGTTTATGTCAAGAGGTGCTTCATACAGCTTAATATCAATGTTATTATTTTGCTGTTCTATAAATAATTCAATGTCTTAAGAAAATGCCATGATTTTGTCTATTTTTATCCTTCCATTCTTTGTAGCAATGTCTGAGAGTAAAGTAACTGGAAGAGACTGGAACAAAAAAAAGATCAAAAAAGGTGGTCTCACATTTGTTTTACCGCGGCAAGCCGCATGGCTTTTACTTTCTGGCTTTTTATGGTGTTTCACCTGCATTGCCAGTTAGAGCTCAGTTCTACACATGGATCCAGCACTATTGACTACTGCAGTTACACGGTATTTTACTCTCTGAATCCTGTTTTCCTTCTATTCTGGCCACACATGGCAGATCGTGGCCTTAAAATTTAACTTTCTGCCTACTCTTTCATTACAAGAAGCTCCTTTTAGACTGTGCAAGTTTCCAGCAGTGCTTGATGCTCGGTGCACCAAATGTATGCAGTGAATATACGTGAGGTACATTACTGGCACGGCCCAGCATGTGTTATAGCTTATAGTATTTGAGAAATATATTTCACTGTAGGAAAAGCAGAACACAATGTTAAGCAGACAGGCAGAATTGCTGGGAAAGCAAGAGAAAACACTAGCAAGAAAAAAAGAGGAGAGAAAAGGTAAAAGACCAAATCAATGCTACGTAGTTAACAACTCCATAACGATCAATAAAACCCTGCACTTCTCAGAGACAGCCAGGGCAACCACAAGAACATTTACAGAAAAAATTCAATAATTACAGATCAAGAAATAACATGCTTATTCATAACTTGGTCATTACAAACAAGCGATATATTTGTAGGAAGAAGCCAAACACATTCCCCTCCTCCCAATAAATTATTTTGACCCTATTTAAATGGCCGGCAGCTTCCCAGCCTGACAAGTACCTGTCCATATCTACCATGCATTCTTTTCCTGAGGTTTGCATTATTGCTTGAAGAAACCATATGAAACACTTTGGCTTGACCCAAAACTTCTAGACTTTTCTGTAACTTCTCTCATTCAGAGGGAAGAATAGTATTGTGGTTAAGGTACGGCATTTGGGCTCAAAATGTAGGGGGCAATTCCCTACAGGTTATCCCAGGCCTCCTTTGGCAGACAGCTGTAGGGCTTATTTTCAAAAACTTCTGATTTTTTTGTGTGTTTGGTTTTCTTTGCCCAGTTGGAATCCCGGCCTTAATGCCTCCAACTCCATCTGAAGTCTGTGGGACCCGCTGTTTTTACCATGTGCAAATCAAGCTCAAGATGCTCACGGAACAACCAGAAATGGCATATCCCCAAATTAGAACCCATGCTTGAAAGTCGGGTTTTTATTCTCTGTGCGATAATTTAGGCGGTGGGGGACTCAACTGACTCTATAAGGAGCATAAGGCTCCTACGTGCCAAGCCAGAAGCTTAAAGGTTGTCTGTGTGAATATGTAATCCCCTGTAAAATGGGATACCATCCCATCGCACAAGGCCATCATGAGGTTGAACCCCTGCATGCTTTTGAAGTGCTCAGCCACTATCAGGTGTACGCCAAAGACAATATATAGAAAAAGTAGAATAGGGCACTGATGAGCCTTCGGTTATGCCAACTGCAGGCACAGAGCAGTACGCTACCAGTTTCCACCCAGAAAAATCCCTTGAGTGGGCCCTCGTTTAACTACATCCAGAAATCACACCAGCATCAATGTCTCTCTGGCAGGGAGAAGGAACGATGGTGGGCAGCCAAGCAGAATGTTAATATATAAATATTAGGGGCCTGATAACTCATCTTTCTTATACTCGTTCAAACCAAGAGCTTCTCTCCTGAAGCTGATGGACTTGCCTCTGTGAAATGCCTTCAGTGGAAATGAAAAACAGGCTCTGGCTGACAGAGACTCCTCTCCTCGGTTTCAGATGCAGTTATGTAGGCAGTAGATATTGACAGCAAGAAAGAGCTTAAGTTCGGTTTAATCCTCTTAATGACTTATTATATGTTCTAGTGAGCTTGATGTCATTTTGGGATATCATCCAAGACTAATAATAATTACGATACTATCGCATGAAAATTGGCTTTTACCCTTACCGGAGCCCAGCACAGCAGCAAGGAGAAGAGAGAAGAGAGAGGAGGGTTTAGACTGGATATTAGGAAAAATTTGTACACTGAAAGGGTTATCAAGCATTGGAGCAGGCTGCCCAGGGAAGTGGTTGAGGCACCATCCCTGGAGGTATTTAACAGACAGGTAGACATAGTGCTTAGAGATGTAGTTTCGATCAGTGATGGTTTTTGTCAGAGTTAGGTTGGTGGTTGAACTCGATGATCTGAAAGGTCCCTTCCAGTCTAGGCTATTCTATGATTCACAGCCTTTCCCCAGCCACGCTGCGTACAGGCATTCAGGGAAAACTCACTCTGTCTTCGGCAACACAAACATGCTTTGGATAAGGGTCAAAGAAAGAATAATGGCACCGCCAGCAACTATAACTCTGCCAAATCCCTTCCTGATGTGGGATTTACAAAGGTTATCATGGACTGTGCAATAATTTCAAATGACTTCTTTATTGCCATGGCCTGGGGTCAGGGGAATAAACCTTCTGGAGCAGAGGAGGATTCCCTTTACCTTAGGCTGTTCGTTCTAGCTGTGAACACAGAGCAGAGTTTGCCCTAGCAGTCCCTCCCCTCCAGAGGAGCCCCAAAGTCTCTTCTTGCAGTACCTAAAGAAAATCAGCTGCTTTTGGAGATGAAAAGACCAGAGCTGAATCTGCCACTACCCAAAGCGCATCGTGTAACACCATAGAGGGAAAAGGCTGGGCCAACATCAGGGGAAATACGTGCTTCTATAAAAGCAGCACCAGGAGACAGAAGCCAGGAACTTCCAAAGCTCCATGTGAAACTCTGAGACAACACTACAGAGATCTATGTTTAAAAACTTAACAGATAAACCGAACACTTAAAATGTTTGTTTGTTTTTTTTTAATTCTTGGGAGTCCACGGTCTGAGGCAAACACCTCATCAGCCCTTTTGAAAGTCGCAGCCTTTATTTTTTAAAATGACTTCTTAGCAGATGGTTATTACTCTCTCTAAGTCAGACATCATCCAAAGCTCAGGTGGGACAGTTAAATACCAAACTTTCCTCTTCCTAAAATCAAGGTTTTAGTACTTCAGAATAGGCACAATTATACTGAGGCAACAAATGGGAAACTCCCGGAGATGGTGTCCAGTGCTGGAAGACCACCCTTTCCAGCAGGAACGTCCTCAAGAGCTCCGGCCTCATCACAGCATTTCTATTTTTTTTTTCCCCCAGTCCATCGTTTTATTGAACTCTGGAGACCGCCGGATCACCATGGCTGGTAGAACCCCGTATATGCATTTTTTTTGCTTTCCAATGGAGATGTTGTAAGCTCGTATAATCTCTGCGTCCTAGGCAGTTTGACATAGTTGTGTTTTGCAAATGAAAGAAGGCTGGAAACTTTCTTTTGATGTTTGTCAAAAGGCAATGGCTCAGTCACTCTGTTTTGATTGTGCCCTACCTTATAATGTGGCAGAGGTGCCCAGAGACTGATTTCTGGTTTACTGTGGAAGATACTGAAGCCCTAATTTTCTCCCATATCCTTTATTCACTTTTCCGGTCTCTTTTTACTATGACAATCACAACTTCCATCGCTCGGCTTAAAAAATACCCCATCCAGTCAGGAAACAGACTGAAATCCTGGGAGTGGCCATATGCTGCTGTCAGTTTTAATGCACATCCTTTTCATTAGCACTAAAGCTGGAGATCACATGGAGCCAATCATCACAGACCGAGGGCAGGCTGCGTGTGTGCGATCGCAGGACTTATCCCTCAATCAGCGGGAACACAAAGCCCATCCCCAGGCCATTCCTCATTCGGAGTCCTGCCTTTTTGATTGGTTAATTAAGACCTACACTTGGATGATGCTAAGCACACCAAAACTCCAAGTGACTTCAATGGGAGTTGAAGACCAAACTTTCCGAGCTCGGAGCACAAAAGAATAACAAGGAAACCTGCCCCTGACCAGGTTTCTCTGCTTGGTTGGTTCCCTGCTCAGAACGGAGCTTGTTACATGGCCTCAGAGCAGATCGTCGTCCTGTCCTACACGGTGAGACTGATGCAGGAGAGGGTTTCTGCTGCAGATTCCAGCCTCGGCAGCTCCTTCTTGGAACTGCTTCTGAAAATGAATTTACAGCTTCAAGACTACACCTGCACAGGAGATGCCTGTGGCAGTCAGTAGGGAATGTGGCTAATTAAATAGGAACAGATTTTCAAAGATTACTTCATCCAAGAAGCAAAAGCTAATAATTATATGGAACAAGATGATTACCTGGAACAAGATGATAAAACTGCTAATGCTCCTGTTTATAATATGACTGTGAAGCTTCTCTGTTAAAGCTGGGCTGCAATGCATTGCCGTTCATTGTCTAATAAAACAAGAAATAATGCTGCTGGTATTCTGTCAGAATCATGCTTTTCTTCCAAATAAAATTCCACCTGGAACTAACCCGTACAAGTAACTCCCACGGTTTTCTGTGGTTTATCCTCACCTGGGAGGAAGGAAGGCTTAAGAAGGGAGAACTCTGGTTTTGCCTCATATATCAAATATATCCAGGAACTTCGGTAGATGTTGAAGGATAGGCCCCTTCTTTACAGGAGGAAAAAAACCAAACCAACAATCACATTTCTATGAGGCAGCAAGTTGTAGTCAGAGTGGGGTAGATCCTGTGTCTCCCGTTTTGTGTGACAAAAATGTGCTGATGCAATGGCCACGGCTACCCCTCTCTCCTGGATTTTGCTTTAAAAGGACGGCTCCGCCACTGGGCGCCCGCGGCCGAAAGCTACCAGAGATCTTTTGTTGCCTGTCAGCCGGGGCTGTGATTGCAGGGTGTGCCCGGTCCGTGCATCCAGCCACGACACAAGCAAATGTAGCAGTTAAAATGTTGATAATTCATCTGTCCTTGCTGAGTTAACTCCTCTTGACCCCTCTGTGGCAGAGCCCCAGGTTCTATGCAGGCTCCGCTCTGCTCTCCACCCAGCCTCTATGCCTTTTTATTTATAGACATATTTTTGCTACCTTCCTATATTTCTTTTAAAGAAACCTGATTTTCTGGAGAATGAAATAGTGGCTTACGAGAGGTGCCAATGTGTCATACCACGAGTGTAGCTCAGCACAAGCGCTGTCTAGACTCAGCCACAGAACTCTCTATATTTTACCCATGGCCCTCTGCAGAACATTAAATCGCTGCTTGTCTCAAAACCAGCTCTTCCTCCTGCTCTCTCTCCCACATCTTCCCTGAAGCCATTTATAACGACCTCTGCAGGCTGGCTTAAAAAATTTGAAAGCATCTTGACATCTGCCATCCCAAGTGGCCTTGATGCTGTAGCTCCACAGCCACGTGAAACCTCCCCTGAAGAGAATCTTGACAGAGGCATCGAGCGTCACTGGGGTTTCAATGCACCACTCAGGCCTTTGGACTTTTTTTAATTCTTTCCGTTTCTGTGAGACGGCTCACATCTTGAGAGCTAAGAGTCACTTGGAAAGGCTCGTTGGACCAGGACTTAAGGCTTTACCTGAGACAGTATCATAGAAACATAGAATCATAGAATGTGTTGGGTTGGAAGGGACCTTTAAAGGCCATCTAGTCCAACCCCCCTGCAGTAAGCAGGGACACCTTCAACTAGATCAGGTTGCTCAGAGCCTCATCAAGCCTGGCCTTGAATGTCTCCAGGGATGGGGCCTCCACCACCTCTCTGGGCAACCTGTGCCAGTGTCTCACCACCCTCATTGTAAAGAACTTCTTCGTGATGTCTAATCTAAACCTGCCCTGCTCTAGTTTAAAACCACTGAAGTGGATCTTGACAGCAGCATCGAGCGTCACTGGGGTTTCAATGCACCACTCAGGCCTTTGGACATTTTTTAATTCTTTCCGTTTCTGCGAGACGGCTCATGTCTTGAGAGCTGAGTGTCACTTGAAAAGGCTCGTCGGAGCAGGACTTAAGGCTTTCCTGAGACAGTATCTCAGGATTGGGACCTGCATTTCTATATGGCCTTTTGCGTACCGGCGTAAAATCTCCTGCAGGCAGGGATCCCGGAGTCTCTGCATTTGTAGGGCTGAGCAGACTATTGCAGGTTAAAATAACTTTGGTAAATAATGGCCTTGTTTCAGTTGCTGTTTGTTTTTAACCATTTGTGCAATACCTCGAGCCAATCATCAGGATTAATAGGTTAACAATGCTATATTAATTAATATCATAAAATTGCTTTGAAGGAGGGAAGAGCTAATTAACTATGAAGCATTAATACTCCAACTGAGAGAGAACCCAAGGGAAAAAGTCTACAGTGTAATTAAGACGGAATACATTTTTCTTCATGCCCTACTGTCTCCCCATTGTCACAATCACTAATGACTTTGGCTTGGCTTTCTGAAAGGTTTTCTGATATCCCTCAATCTGTGCCACGCATGAAAATACCCAGAGGTATTTTGTATTATTTTTTCCTTCTTGACCTTTTTCTTTTTTTTTATGCTGGCAATACCCTCGGTGCAAGCTAAGAACTTCCCTCTTCCCTTTCCTACTGTGAAATACTCCTTGAAGCAGCTTCTTTCTGAGACGGGAGCAGCCGTGCTGGGTAAGATCCAATCTCCCAGTAACGCAGGCACGGCAGGAGAATGGGGCATGCCGCAGCAACCCTTCCCATGCTATACTTTCCCTTCCTACGGTACATCCCACATTTTTCCTGTGAATGTCAGATGACTCACTGATTTATTACAGACTTTTTTTTTTTTTTTTATCTCGCTGGCAGTCAATCTGCTCCAAACCACACTGCATTTTATTCATTTGCCGTTCTGTAGTAACAATCCTCAAGAAGCAAACAAAATGACAAATTATAGACAATTAAGGCAGGAAAAAAGTTAAAAAAATATGTGCTCGCTTCTATAAAATTCCAGCTGTCCTGAGACAGGGTTTGGAAGGAAAGGTTCCTGCCCTGCTTTTGGTGTTTGGACTTCAACCACCTGCGCAGAAAACGCTTGTGAAGGTGCCCCGAGAAGCTGGGGAAGGGCACAGGGAGAATTGTCAAACTAAACATCGCATAAAGTGAAAATAGCTACTTTCTTGCTATAAAAATATCTCCGTAACAGAGTTTGGGCTGAGTTGACCGCTGGCATCTAGGAAACAAAAGTTTGTAAACATCTAAACCGGAATTTACAAACATGCAATAGCAGCTTCAGTGAACTAGCCATCAAAAATGAAAACCTTTGTCCAGATAAAAATTCTCTAACTACATCAGTGTAATTGAAAGAGTAGAACAAACAAACTAATAAACAACAACTGTAACACTGAAGCACTTTCACAACATATAGCTTGTTGCCTCTTAAGAAGTATTTTCATGCATCTGCAGCAGTGATTATGCCTAATTGTTCAGTTTAAGAAAAAAAAAAATCATAATAATCAACTGAATTTATTTTAAAATTCCAACCTCCAGGATTCCAACCTACGCAGTCCTTGGAAGTTATTATGCATCCTCCAGTTCTGCTTTCTTAGTGGAAAGCACTCAGTGCAACCCATACGCCTGAGTCTGTGTCCACCATGGGAAGTACAGCTGCGCGGTGTCGCGGCAGGAGAGTGCTGTGGCACTAAAGAGCCTGTCCTTCAACGGAGAGGTTAAATCAAGCTCCCTAATCTCTGGATGAATAATCTCATTATTTTCCTGAGAAAACATTTCACCCAGCAACCGTAGTCGACTCTTGCCTGGGCATGTTTTCTATAGGTGGGAATTGATAATACGTGGATGAGGGCGTGGAATGGCCCTTCTTGGTGAAGTCTCTCCACATTAATCATTACATGGCTCATACACGACAAAAAGTGTTGATGGAATAGGTTTAGACATACTTGTGGGTTAGAACAAAACCCATGTCACACCAGCTCAGCTAACATTAGTTTTCATGTTGGTGGTTGTCTGGTATGATGCAATTGGAAAATTGCTAATAAAGTTCTGATGCGCTGTCAGCTCCCGTGAACTTTCTCCGCAGGCAGGAGGGTGTCACAGAAACAGAGCAGCTTCCCAGGTCTTGCCACAGGCACCTTCCTGGGACAGGAGGAGGGGAAGACTAAGATCACCATGGTGAGAGATGACTTTTCTCACAAAAGGGGTTTTGACTTTGAGGGCTTTGCGTCTTTACTTTATTTGCCTGGGGTTGAATTTCCTTTGGCACCTTCTATTAGTCTGTTTAATCCACATGGGCCAAAATCAGCTGTCGGCTCTTTAGAGATTGGCAATGCACCGTGGTCCCTGTTGCTGGGCTAACACTTCACGCAGTGAAAAGGCTCCTGCCACCTCTCCTGAGAAGCTCCAACACCTTTATTATTTGTCTCACGCTTTGAAATCTGGCAGGAGGAAAGCGATCGGCACAGAAAAGAACCTCGTTTTTCTTCTGTGAATTTCTTTTCAGGTATTGCCGCAACAGGAACAATTGAAAACTCACTATTTCCTCACTCCTGGAGGAACTGCTGAAAGAAAAAATATTGGCAGCACATCAAAATCGTAGCTGATTACGAATACTCTGAAGAGAGGGATTTGTGCACCACCAACGCAGCTGCGAGAAATGATACGGCACTGGGAGTGCCTGGAAACTGCCGGAGCAGATGGAGCGGCAGGTCTGGGAAAGAAGAGCGAGTCCAAGCTTCTCCAGCTATCACCTGGTGGTGTTCCCTGCCTGAAAGGCACGCAGGATCCTCCAAGCTATTTCCTCCCCCATCCCCTCCCCACATTATTCCCTACCGTGTCCCACAGGTGACCTGGAATAGAGTTCTCCTGGTATACCGGACAGGCTCCAGGCTCTCCTGCCTGGTACTAGGTTTTATCCCTTTTTAGAGAATCTTGCCTATTCTATGGGTCAAAAAAACCCCTCAAACCACCTCCAGTCCAGCCCCAAGCATCTCACACTCTTTATTCTGCGTTTGCTGGTTGTTGCCTGAGGAGGGACCGTTGCAATCTGGTGCTTACCACTTATCCTGGCTGTCAGCCCAAGTGGCAGGTCATCCATGGCAGCCTTGCGAGAGAGCAGGAATTGGTTTGGGACCAGCTTTCCTCAGTAGGGTCAGGGAGGTAGGAGTAGCCTTCTTTGTTGAAGTTACTGAAGGTGGAGCTGAGGGTCGCCCGCACTGGGCTGAACAAGTGTCCATGCAAGATAAGGAGGATCCACGTCTCACTGGGATGTGGGCACCTCCCATCTCGACCTGCCTTGACACACAGCTCACAAGGTATCGCTCTGCTCTCTGGCAGGAGGAAGGTAGCTCTTGGAAGTACCTTTGCAAATGTAAATCTTCAGGGCAGCAGGTTAAAAACCCAAACCTTTGACAAATCCTTTTGTGATATTTCCTTACAATGCTGCTGTTATCACAAACTGTTGCCAGAAAATTCATTTCCTGCAGTCCTTGCAAAGTGGAAATACCCATTCAAAGCAAAGCAAACCAGTGGGGTAGCAGAGTTCGCCCGGACCTTTGGTGGTGGAAATGAAGCAGAGCCCGCATTCAGCCACAAGTAGTACAAAAACCATCCTTCACCTTTTCTTCACAGCCCACCTCCCGGGCTTCTCCAGCTGGTCAAGTTTGGTGCAGTTGCATGCCTAACAGCTACGCCTGAAGCACGTTCATTTAAACATCCCAGCCAGGAAATATTTATGCAAAAACTTCTTGCAATATTCACCCGACTCTAGGGCTCATTTTCTGTATTTATTGCAAGGGAGGAAAAACAGGTAGAAAAACATATGCTGTATGTATGGTTCAATATAGTTTTTAAAATGCGGGGTTTGAGCCTAAGGAAGCAAGTGACGTTTTCTCCTTCTCTTACATTTCTGCAGGATCTGCATGATTCAAATTTGAGTGTATGGCCAAAAAATAACGCAGACTTGTGAGCCAAAGGTAATATCCCTGACTTACTGGCACAAAGCACCTTTTCCCTGCAGATAATCTACGCTGTTTCATCATTTGGCTCTTTGTTTCTAGCAGCTTCCAAAACTGATAAAATATATATTGTTACGAACATTTTGGATGTACGTTTTCAAGGCCTTATGACCATGAAGTCATGCCTGTGCGTGTCATTCTTTCCATTAGCGATGAGCCCGAGGTGCTGAGTTTATTTCTCAATCCAGATGGGTATTTGGAGCCTGATTTTTCATCTGGGCATGTGATCAGATGCATTTCCTGGCTATATAGTCAGCTTTACGTTACTACTGAATGAGACAATCAGTATTTCTTTCCATGCAGAGGATAAAATAAGGTGCAACTGTAATAAGTGAACATAAAAAGTGGAATCCCCCTAATCTTCTGAAAATTTTGGTCTGTTACGCATCTGTCTGGGTTCAGCATCTTTTCACTCTTCCTTATTTTTACCTCTAGAAAGAAAGAGAAAACATTGCCTAGACTGCAATCCTTCGAGCCAATTTAACTGTTCAGGGGGAAACACACAGCAGACACAAACACAAGGATTCGGAGGGGACCCTTTTTATGTATTTGCACACTGCGTCCCGCAGGATAATTCATTCCTTTGGGAACGCACATGGTACAGACTGCTAGCTTGTGCTACAAAGTCATACTGAAGTTAGTGTGTAGGTCTGTTGAGGCTGCCCAGGCTCTGCAGCAAGAGGACGCAGTTGGGTCCGGTCCTTGAATCAAAAGTTGCTGTTCCTGAAAGCTGGGAAAATGAATGCATGTGGTATTTTCTCTCTGTGCTGTATGCATTCCAGCTAAGCTCCCTTTGCCCTCTGCTTCAAGGTGTATTGCTTGCTGCAAGAGCGCTAGCTTCAGCTGCTCTCCAGACCAGCGTTATATCTGGCCAAGAGCTAGCTGGAGACCCAGGATGGATACGGGGGTTTTTACAGACACCACCAGCAGGCAGCACACCACCCTTCCAGGGAGCATGGCAACACACATGTGTAAAACTGGCATAATAATCCTTGCTCTTCTCCGGTGTGGAAAGCTTACATAGCTTTTTTAGATCATCTTGGGATCCTCAGAGGGATGGCGCATATGCTAAGAGAGTGAGTAATTTGGCACAAATGTGTTATCGCACCTACCACTTTATTACCGTGCAGATACGCTAGGGCAAATAGAGCAGCATGTGTCCCAAATGCTGTGGAGACAAATAGCTCTGGAATTGCCCAAAGGCCTCTAGCAGAAGAGAGGGATACACCTACTGTGCACAGGCTTTATTATAGCACATACTGATGTATCAGCAGCCCACAACTTTTCAGCCCTGTAGACAAAGGCATCCACAACCACAGGCTCTCTGGCAGCAGAGAGATACACCTACAGTCCAAAACCTTTCGGGAACCCTCAGGGATATAGTCACAACCACAACTTACTGGCAATGCGCAAAAGATATGTCTATAGTGTGCAGACTTTCTGGCAACACAGCTGCATCCCCAGAGCCTGGTTTCCTACGAGCAGCGATATACCAATCACACCGCATCCCTTAAGGCAGAGAGAGATACCTCACCTTGCAAAGGCAGATGCCTTGGAAAAAGAAAAATAATTTCTTTTTTTTTCCCCCAACTACACTGGATAAAAGGGGCTCTAATTGTTACTTAAGTGCCAACAACGTCAAAAGCTATCTGTGCGCGAAGTGAACGCTCAACGTTAATAAAATACAGCCAAGCTGAACGGTCTGTTTGTTCTGCTGAGCTGTACAAACCACGAGAGCTCTCTGCTCTCGTGGTTTATGTTTCCACCAACAACCTGTAATAATGAAAGCACTGACCTAGCAATCAGCGTTTTGAGTGCAGGCCCTGAGATTGCTCAGCGGGGTATAGTTTCTTTCTCTAGAAGAGAGCGTGCAATGCAATTAATCCAGCTAGCGGTACGCTGCGTGTTAGGGGGTGGCCGCTCCCCTGTATGAACAAAACAGCTGGCGTTTGGGTATTTCTTTATTCCCAAGTACTTGGTGGTCAAAGCTTATGATGTTCTTCAGCACAGGGAAGACAAAAAGTAAAGGAAGAGTTATTTAATATTATACAGCAGATCCAGATTTGTTGTTATTTAGGATTATAGCTAGAATAAAATACTCTGGGATTTACTTTAATCTCCACAAGGAGCTAGGTCTCATGAAATGTCGGTGTTTGTACTGTAGCTGATCTACTGGGGATCACTTAGACCGAGAGATTTTCTCATGGTGATTGTCCTCACGTTACACTCAAGAACTATCTAAACCAGGGTCCAATTTCCAGGTGTTTTGCTGGCTGCAGCTGAGCGATGTGGTGGGAATGTAAAGGAATTTTCTGCTACCTTGTGGCTTCTGCCCTGAGCCGGGAGGGCAGCCAGGAGGGCTGGAGGCAAGTGGCTGCCAGATTGCTGGTTGTCGTCACGCTCGGTCCAGAGCAGGCACGCTGCTCCCCCAGCACCACATCCTTCAGGGACTCCAGGAATGAAGAGAGCAGGACATCTCTGCCACTTTCACACCACCAAAGGAGGAGGAGAGTGGAGCCAGTACTCTCTGTACAGAATAGAAAATTATCAGAATCCATCATTAATGGCTTGCCAAGTAGTAAATAAAAATCACTTAAATTTTGTCTGTCATGCAGCAATAAAAGATGCCCATCACCCTGTAGGATGTGACTACACAAGGGCTCTGGAGAAACCCAAACCCAGAAGGCTTTGGAGTTTCTTGCTCCGGCTTGTCGAGACATAACTCACCAGGAGTGGTTCTGCCTTCTCTCCAGCTCATTGCTATAGCCCAGCGGTCGACTTGCTGCATTGCACACGTTAGTGAGAAGACACTTCGACTGGAACGTGCCTCCAGGTGTGAGACTGTGTGCAAGGGGTGGTAGGCACTTACTGTAGATGCAGATTCTTCTGCAGCTGATGCTCATTCACCCTCTTCCCTGGAACGGAAGGCGGGAAAAAGGCCCCATCCATAGGCGCTGGGGAGCCTTAGTGGCACAAGGATTGCCCCACGCGGCCTCCAACGTTGGAGACGGAGAATTGGGAAGATCTGTGTGGTTATGAGTGAAGGGTGCTGCTTCCCTCAAAAGCCAGCATAGACTTATCACCTCTAGAACCAGGAGATAAGCCCTTTCCGAGTATATTTGACAGATCTGGAAAAATGAGAGTCAGCACAGCTGCTTGCAGCGCTGTGGCTCGTATGAGAGGTTCTACGCAAAGATGAAAACGGAGGTGGATGAAAGGAGCCTGCTAAGTGCACTGACGCATTTGCACCCCGACACCTTCTCTCGGGCCTTTATTGAGCTCTCTGTTTGCTGCCTGGCAGTTTTCTGGGGGCACAGACAGCATTTGTCATGTGCTAGTAGAGCTGGTAAACTGCACTGGTCTGCTGTATGGTAAAATGCTGTAGGCAGTGTTTACAAAAAGAAAATGTTGTCCCTATCTTTACGAAAAGCTCGTAAAATAAGTTGCCAGCACAGCTTGCACTTAATGGCAGTGAGAACCAAAATCTATAATAATAATAATAATAAAAAAGTAAGTCTTAAGGCTGGTATCTTGGACAGGAAATTGAAAATGAAATATTTCCAGTTTGTTGGGTTATGCCTAAGTACAGTATGTCTTGCTAGGCTATGTCAGGCTCCATTCCTACTTCAAAGTTTACTTTGATCTTCTTTTATTTACATTAGCCTTTGCCACAGTATTCACAAAGAGTTTTCCATGACGGCTCCAAGTCATGTATTACATTCTGCTAGGCCAAATTCTAAGACAGTATTGTGATGGTGCGTGTTATCTGGAATAATGATAACAACCCCAGCAGTACGAAGTATTACCCTTGCTCCTTTAACGCACACATGTCAGAATTTATACAACCTCAGTGCTGGCTCCAGATAATCAGGGACAGTTTCTAACCGAAACTCCCCGAAGTTCTGTGAAAGTTGCCTTATAGACCCAAACCTTGTACTCAATATGCTTTTTCACAGAACGTGCTCCCTCAGAATGGTACATAATGGTACATAATGACCAAACTCATAGATTGCTTTTCCCAAGGGAGGTACGTAAACAACTGCACTAAGACAACCAGCCAAGTAAGGATCAAGCTAGGCACCACGTACGCTGGCAGAAAGTGACTCTGTATTCCTCCTACATGCGTCAGGGAAGCACAAAATGAGCAGGGTTTTTACCTTTTTTTTTGCTTAGCTGTAAGCAACCCATATGTTTGCAGGCAACAGAACATCAAGCCCCAAACACAGAGTCTCTTTTGCATCTCGTGGCCCTCCCTTGCCTGATGCCGCGGGCCAGGGCAGGCAGAGTGGGGCTGGCTTGGTCGTTCCCATGGAAATCACAAGACTACGTGGCTTCTCCATATCTCTAAACATCCCGAGGACGAAGCAGGAAGTTTCACAGTGTTAGCTCTTCATTATTTCATGACTTATAGCCAGGTCTATTCAGGAAGTATCGTAATAATAACATTGTAACAAGTGTCATGATAAATTAGGCAGCATTTTGCAATGCAAAATCCTAGATTTTTTTTTTCCCTCCCATTGACTTTGGGTAGGGAGTTGAAAGGGTGACGTAATGGAGAGATTAGTGAGATGATCAAAGCGTTAGGCCATGAGTTTCATTTTCATTAAGGCGTTCATTAGACTCCTGTAGAGCAAGGGTAAACCAAGCAGGTACACCAGCAGTGACAGACAGCGTGAGAGGACTATGAATGGCTTTGAATGCAGATTTTATTCTGTAATTTACACTTGTCAGAAGGCTACAATAACTATATCACTCACGTAGGGTGTGGAGTATGAATATTCCACCACATTTTCCAGAAACCAGACAGTTGGTACAGAAGACATTATGTAAACACCAAGCTTCTCGCTCCCATTAAGAATCTGTTGCAATCCAAGTAATGTTCCAAACTTGAATGTGCTTAGGAAAACCCAGAATTCCTCAGAGTAAAAATTTTAGTTTTACTTACGTAGCAATTTACCATTGTTTTCATCATCACTTAGAATAACAATAGGACACTGAATAATGCGTTCTGCTAGCCACACTGAAGGGTGAAGGGAAGAAAGCCGACCTCACGCCCTGCAATACATCCACAGAAGAATGCCTAGGACCTAGGAAAATACACTATTTTCTATAATGCCATTTTAAGAACAATTATATTCTTATTAGTATCTGTTGTTGCAATAAGTCTAAGTGATACTGCATTTACATAATAGACTTTTTTTAGAACAAAAAAAAAGTTGTCACATTAATTACTACTAAACGACCAAGTAGTAATAAATCAATAATGAGAAGCTATGGCAAAATATTTGTATGGTTGTATCTAAAAATGCAACCTGAAATCACTCCTCTGTGAGCTGCTGATTTTTCAGTTGAATGCGTTGTTTAAAATGGAGTGTTAAATGTGAAGTGACTCTTTTTTGATGTAACGTAGTGTGTGCAAATTGTGAACAGAATAGGCAGACAATTAGAAATCCAGGAATTTAGATGTGACATTGGACTCAGTTCATTTTTCTATAATTCTCTTCAACTCTCTGTGTGTGTCCTAATTTCTCTGTCTTTCAGTCTGATAAAATGACGCATTCTTATTTTAATAAAACACTGTGAGATCACCATATAAAATTTTATTCGTACGAACCGCTCTAATTTTACATGTACAAAATATGCCACTATTTTCAGTGAATACTGACAAGTGGATTTTAACCTTTCCTCTTTTAACAGCATGGCTAGCGCGGGCCTGGGAGCGATGCCGACTATAAAGGAAAGTCACACCCTCTCTGCTTTCATCGTAAGCCCAAGTGGGTGGCGTGTGCTTTGGGGAAAAGATTTCATTACAGCGCAGTGGTGTAAAAATGAAGTAGGACAAGAGATGACTACCATATTCCAAAGCGGAGGTCAAAGGGGAGCTGGACACATTGCTCTTGTTGCCGCTGAAACCACCCGTCTCTGTCTATCAGTAAGGAAAAGAAACAAGTGGAGGGACGCAGCTGATGCTCTATGTTAGAAGTCCACGTCTGCAGTGTTGTTCTGGGTTGGCTGGTTATAAAATCAGCAGAGCAGCTGCAAAAAGAGGTTGTAGGAGGTATTGTCTGTGGGAAAGGAGACTCCAGATCCTGCCGAGCACAGAGGCACCACAAAGATAGGACGTGCTCCTTAAGCTCAGATGGGAAGGTAAACACTTCTAGACTTAAGGATATTTGGATTCCAGATTTGGATGCTTCCCATTATAAAATACAGGGGATTTTCTTTTTCAGGCTCCAAATCCAAACTCCATGAAGTTCCTAAAAGCATGAATCCAATGCTTTTTACACTTAAAGGCCTAACCTGCAGTCACTAGATGATCTCTGTAGGTCCCTTGATGTCACTGGGAGTCTGACCTAAAAGTTTTAATGTTCTTATTTTTTAAGGAGATGTTAACAGCTTTATCAGTCATGGATTGGAAATGTCAGAAATGGTTCATTATACCTCACAATACCGAAAATTTCATTTTAGAGAGACATTAGTTGAAAAAATGTAATGATCAGCTCTCTGTGCTGAAGAGTGCATTATAACCCGTTAACAGGCAGCTAATCTCTTTTCTGAGATGTCTTTTTTTCTAGAGTTTTTATTTAATTGAATGAAATTACATAGCTCCTGCTTGTATGATATTTTTTTCTCTTTCAAAACAAAAAAGCATCGTAATTGCCATGGAAATTGAATTGCGCTGTCAGGTCGCCATCCCAGGTTGCTGTGATCAACGGGGGGTCTTGGAAAGCGGCATTTTCCATAGTGGGATCAAAGCTTTGCTGACCTGCCTTGAAATCATCTTGGGACGCACAACTGCAAAGCAGCACCGGTGATGTTTTAAGAACAGTATAAAACAGAAAACCCGTTATCCGATCTGGGCGAAATGCCAGCCCGTTTGGGTATCCCCACGCCGTGAGCCAGCACAGATTCAGAGTGAACTTCAGCTGGGGGGAGGTTTAATCAGAGAAAATACAAAGCTAATGATCCTTCATCAACGAAATGAAAAGTTTCAAGGACCTGTGTCAATGAAACGTCCAGCACCATCTTGTGGCATTATCATTAATTGGTCTGTCTACTGTCTTAACTACGTAACTTGTGTTTTTCTCCCCTAAGAGAGGTAATCAAAGATTTCTTGTTATAAAGCAAGAGTATGGCTACAAATCTTCTGACAAAAAGAAAGAGCTTAGGACTAGTGGTATCGTTAAAGATAAGATGTGTTCCTCAAGTTCAGATGGGAACATAAACATTTCAACACTCGCCATTATTACTTGAAAAGTACTTAAAAGCAAAAAATTAACGAGTGTTTATAAAATACTGTTAGGCGGGAACCAGACGAGGTGACATTGTGTATTCCCAAAGCATGATGGGCCAAAAGGCGAGAATGCCTGTAGCCAGTGGGAAATGTCGCAGCACCTGCGTTGCAGCTTCCTGACGAGGCTGTGGTCCACGTCCTGCCGTCCTTTGCGCCGCCAGCATCCAGGAGGAGGCTGGGAATCCATCACTCCTTTAGAAATGGGCTGGGGAATAGTTCTCTTTCTGATGGCCTGGCCAACATTCCATTCTCCGTAAGATGGGATCGACTTTGTGCCAGCTATTACCGAAATAGAGCTGCTGCCACATTTGCTTACATAGCTGATGCATTACCAGTATCTAAGTCATTGTTTGTAGAGCGCTATGCAAGATGTTCTTCATAAATGTGTATAGAAAACCACATCATGTTCTCAGCTAAGTTTAGAAAATACTCCCATAAAGCTTCACAGATTCAGCCCGGAGTTACACTGGGCCAAAGAATAAAGAGAGTCATCTACGGGACTTTTTCAATATTCTGGACTAAAGCTACTTTGCCTTACTTCGTTCAAAAGATAAAACCACCCAGCTGAATTGCCTTGTTTTCTCCACATCCGTGTGCAAATTAAATTCCACTGTGAGGTGCTCGGTTCACAGATGTGAAGATTTTATCTAATTCAGAGGAAATTCTGGAAGCTCACCCTGTCATTGCCTGGAAGCTGAAGTTTCTCTGTCTCTTCTATCCCAGTGGACTTTAAAAGCCTGTATTTATGAATAAGATTTTAGTTCACTCAGTCTTTGGCCTCTGCTGGGATTGATAAAACATTCCAACTTTAAATAGCACCTGGCAGGGGGGTTGTTTGTTTATTTTTAATATGGTCTGTTGCAGCAGAAGTTGTATTATTGTTACCAGATTAATTTCAGAGGTCGTTGGATTCTTTGGCCTCCACCCACAGCTAATGCACAGGAGTAGAGCTCCACAGACATAACATCTCCTGAGGATCTGGCTACCCTTCTTAGCAGTGTTCATAGATATGTTGCAAATGTTGCTTACGCATAACACACACGTGTATCAGTATCCAGGTATTTTTTAAAGCCTTCGCTTTGAATTTTGAAGGCCATCCAAACCACTTTTATGAGCCCTTAAGTGGCCAAAAAAAAATAAATAAATAAAGGCAAAAAGACGTAGCACATTATTCAATTCTGTAATTATTAAAGAAATTAATCAGAAAGTCGTGATCATGCCCTGAATTAAAATGATGGAGGTGATGTCCTTATAACAAATACCTGCTGACGTTAACCTCTGACAGCACGGAGCGGCCTGGCCGCTGGTGGTAGCCTTGCAGCCAGTTCTTGCACCCTTTGCTGTGCCCTTGCCCAGAAATCAGGACCAGGATCTCAAAGGCCATTCAAATGAGGCCTTGTCCCTCAGATAGTGTCCTCCTCCCCTCTGAGACTGCATTCAGAGCCACACAGGATGCTCTACCAGAGCCTGGAGACACAGACGTCAGGGAACCTGCTTAGGAACTCATTGAGACTTGCTCGTGCTCCAGTCACGGCACTGGTAGATGCTGGATAGATGCCTAGAAAGACCCCTGAAGGGTTGATAATTTAGATGCCGGGTAATGTTTTGTTTTGTGACAGCAGCCCTTTCAAGCAGGCGGCGAGCCCAGGTTCCCGAGGTGCACCTCAGCAACGTCGGCACCTGGCGTCTGGTGCAGCTCCTTCTTTTTTAAAAAAAAAATAATAATTTGGGGATAAAACCAATTGCTGGCCAAAGGTACAAAGATACTTTCCGGACAAAGCAAAGTTAATAGGTATTGAATCTGAGATGTACTCGATATTTAGTCCAGCTCTCAGTTTACTTGCTCTTTAAGTGAGACAAGGCTGCACTGTGTTGTAAAACTACGGCTACTATGACTCCTTCTGTGCCTTTCACAATAAATCAGGTGAAATAGAGCTCTGAAATAAGGCACATGTGGACACATGATTTGTACTTAGTGGCCACTGCAAGATATTTTAAGTCGCAAAGCTGGTGGGTAAGATTACTTCACCAGAAAAATTGAAATACAGTTGGGAATATATATTAACCAGATGGGTGCCAGGAAGACTTCCCCGTGCTTTTATAAAAAATTGCTTTACAAACAGATGTCTGATCTGTAGCTGAAGGGATTACAGAATAAATAGCAGATTTGTCCTTCTAACTGCAACTTAGTCAGTCATTGGTAATATGTCAAACTTGATGCACATCAATGAATTGACTTAATGTGTAAGATGTTGGGGAAGTTGTTTAGTTATCTTTTTTGTCAAATGGAATTTCAATCTGTCAGGAATAAAGCAACGTGAACTACAGCAATGGAGTACCTTGATGTGCATGAAAAAATACGGAAGAATTATCAAACTTCAGCACATATAAAATAAATCATCTGCTTCGGGCTAGGATTTGGGCTAGGAGAGCAGATTGTAGCGTTACGAACTTATACAGGATAACTAAATGAATTCATATTCAGAAAAAAATTGCTAAAGCTATAAGTGAAGATATAATAATGACAGATAAGGTAAGAAAAAAGAATTGTTTTGTTTGCAAAAATGTTAGAAAAAGTTACAATATTCAGTAGTCAACCATTGAAAGAAATGCCTCTGAATGCTTTGAGTATGTTTTTAAAGAGAGACTTTCTCTCACCATTGCCTGTCTGGAGACTTGATGAATGAAGACTGATAGTTTTTAATGCAGGATTCCTGAAAACAATTATTTTTTTTTTATAACGCGTTATTCAGCAGTTATGTTTGCCTTTTTAAATTAAAATAAAGACACGGCGTTGGCTTTGACAACAGATTTCTGTAACACAGTTTCATATCCGTTATCTACTCAAGCCCGCAATTGTGTGCTGAGGGAAGAGGATGTTTTCTTTGAGAGCAGAAATACACCTTTTCCGATTTCTGTGGGGCAGCGATGTTTCTCAGCTCTTCCCGGGAGCAATGCTTGTCCCAGGACACTTTAGAAAGAGGGAATTATGTATAATTTGACAAGGAGCAGGACCACGTAACCTTACAACCAACCTTGACTGAAATTTGATATGTTTTATTCCTGTGCCATCGAAAGGATTAACAGCTGGGATTGAATCCAAACCCCTCTATTAATCCACTGGGCGAGCACAACACCAGTATGAGCACTGGCAGCGCACTCGAGACGTTATACTGTCACTGCCCCCTGCGCCTTAAATCATTTTCAATGTCAGTAACCATGGTGCCTGGCTTGCCCACTACCCATCTACTCCGCTCTGGTGACACCCCACCTGGAGTACTGTGTGCAGCTCTGGAGTCCTCAGCACAAGAAGGACATGGACCTGTTGGAGTGGGGCCAGTGGAGGCCACGAGGATGCTCAGAGGGCTGGAGCACCTCTGCTGTGAGGACAGGCTGAGAGAGTTGGAGTTGTTCAGCCTGGAGAAGAGAAGGCTCCAGGGAGACCTTAGAGCCCCTTCCAGTCCCTAAAGGGGGCCTACAGGAGAGATGGGGAGGGAACTCTTTATGAAGGAGTGTAGTGATAGGATGAGGGGAAATGGTTTTAAACTGAAAGAGGGGAGATTTAGATTAGATATTAGGAAGAAATTGTTTACTGAGAGAGTGGTGAGACACTGGCCCAGACTGAAGAAGCCAGCCAGGTTGAAGAAGCTGTGGCTGACCCGTCCCTGGAGGTGTTCAAGGCCAGGCTGGATGAGGCTTTGAGCAACCTGGTCTAGTAGGAAGTGTCCCTGCCCATGGCAGGGGACTTGGAACTGGATGATCTTCAAGATCCCTGACAACCTGAACCATTCTGTGATTCTATGATTCTGCAGGACGTCCCCCTGAGGGGTGGGACAGCTCCTGCCTTCACCCAGCGCAGCATCAGCGTGGCTGAGAGGACTGGTGTTGGGAGGCTGCTGCTATCATTTCTATTGCCTGGAAAAAATCTGTTTTAAAGCACTTTGCTTCCAATTCCCACATCCCTAATCTGCCAGGTGTCTCCTTGAGGTGATGTAATGAGGGCGAGAATTGCTTTCTCCTCACCAGCCTGGCAACCTCTGGAGCCCCTTGGCTCATTAAGTGCTCCGAGCCCCCATGCATCCCAGGTACATGATCGTCTCCTGCTCATGGGTGAGCCAGGTGGTCACCTGGGCTCGGCAGATCTCAGCACTGACTCCCGCCCCAGGCTGAGTCTGAGGGCTCAGAACAACCCCTTCAGCCCTGTGCAGGGGCAGCTGGAGGCACTCCAGTGGTTTCCACTAGCTTCCTCCCAGTATGAACCACCTTCCCACCACTGGGGCAAGGTGTGTCTTAGTTTCTTGATAGTATCTTGTGGAATCTTAGCACTAACATAAATGTTTTCATGTAGGACCTTGATGATGGCAGAGTATTCCTGTGGAAATTTTCAAGTGGAAATTTGTTGGTGGGATAATGCTGCTGTGGGGATTTTTCTTGTGGGAGTTTGTTGATGGTGGAGTGTTTTTGTGGGAGTTTTCATGCAGGGGTTTGTTGATGGTGGAGTGTTACCGTAGAAGCACTGCTGCATTTATTTTGAGGTGCAATGTTGGAGAGGACAACAGTGGTTTGGTGTGAGTTCCTGGGAACAAGACTCTTGGAAGGGACTGGCAGGTGCAGCGTGGGGGGCAGAGCTGAGGTTGGCTGTGAAACCACTGGGGTGGAGAGCAAACGCGGGTGCGTTTCCAAAAGTGAAGAG
Source organism: Larus michahellis (assembly GCF_964199755.1). Classification (NCBI taxonomy): domain Eukaryota; kingdom Metazoa; phylum Chordata; class Aves; order Charadriiformes; family Laridae; genus Larus; species Larus michahellis. Next base: position 22,608,350 of record NC_133898.1, read on the forward strand.
AGTTAAGACATAGCTGGCTGCTTCGGCCCCTTCTGCCTGGGCTGAGGAAGGCCAGGTGGAGCCAAAGTGTTTCCCCAGCAACTTACTGTATGTCTGAACTTTCAGAAATCTGAGAGAAAGCATAAGGTTAGTGAAAAAATCTGTTTCTAAGCTATACCATCTATTAAACAGGCAATGAACTTTCCTCTGCACGGAGTAGATTTGGATAGAAGTGTCACTGTTTATTTCAAGAGAGGATTTCAAGATATCTCAAAGTTTATTTCAAGAGAGGCCGCTATAAATTATCAAATAAGATCACTTCTTATAGTGCTATTATAATATAATAAAGTTCAGAAATACTCTGGACTTCATTAAAGAAGAGAAAAGGCAACACAACCGTCAGCTTTGTAGTGAAAATGAAATAAAACCTGCCTCTCATGATGTAGGAGAGTATTTTATTGTAATGCCTTGCCTACCAATTTACTTTGTGTAATGGAGACTCAAAGTTCAAAGAAGATCTCACCTAAACCAAAAAGAAATCAAATCAGGCTGGTGGGTTTTTGTATCAAACCTAAATTACGCCTGCCTGAGAGCAAGGTGGGGGTTTGAAACTGGGAGTGGGGAATGCTACAACTGAGATAGGTTTCTTCTTTGGAAGAAGTGGGCTGTGCTTTTGGGAGCGATGGGGACGTGGTTTTGGTAATAAAAGATTAACAGTCACGACTTGCCTCCTGTTTAGGAGAGGAGAGCGGTGCAGTCAGAGGTGGTAAGAAGGAAGGAGGACAAGGGCTGTATCCTCTTTGAGAGAGGTGGGCTTTGTAGTCCAGAACAAGTGCAGGGGGCCTGAGAATTGTTTTTTAGCATAAAGTAGAGACAAGTTTCCAAGCGCAGGGCTATGCTGAGCCAGCTGCCCAGGCTCCCTCTGCATGCTGACCTGGTCTGGAACCGGGACAGTGTGACAGAGCGAGTGTAACTGTGCTGAGGAGCCTGCACCGTGATGAGAAATGTATCTATGTGCCAGTTTGAAGAAAAAAAAAAAAAAGGAAAAAAGAAAAAAAAAAAGTCATGCTAGCACATCTGGGAGCTGTTTGAGCAGGGATTTTCTTCGATGTGGCAGAAAGAAGCAGTCAAACAGAGCTCCAAAGCTACGGGGGTTGCACAGTTGCGTGCCAGGTTCCCTTGGGGTTGGAGTGCCTGTTGGCAACAGGGTGGCTGTTAAAAGGCATGGGGGGCACTGGGGGGGCTCTAGAAAACTGACACCTTTGCAGTCTTAGCCAGGTAGCTGGAATATTGGCTACGTGAGTGTGTGGAGAACATGCAGGATATTGCTGCGCCATTTAGATCAGTTGAAAAAAAAAAAAAACAACCAAAAACCAAGACCAAATCATAAGACCATTGCAGTCAGTTCAAAAGACAAGATACACTGGACTCCAAATGAAGACACTGAGCTCGGCCGGAGCACTAGTGCGGGTTTGCTTCCTTACTTGTCCAGGATTTCCCTGGTTTCCCTAAGTAAGTCTATTTGCACTGGGTTTCTTTTTCCCCCTTTTGTTCAGCCATCAAAAGACAGCAGAAAGGAAATCTCTGCAGGGGCTGAAGAGGGGGCAGGGAGGGAGCTCCTGTCTGCCAGGGAAGGGGAATAAGTGCAGCCCTGTGATCTTAGTACACCTGTCTTGAATCTTTTAATCTTCCCCCAGCAAAAATAAAACCCCAGCCTGCCACCTATGAAGATCATAAGCAAAATTGTCCTTGATTTCTGGGGGATTATAGGGTAATACCTGGAACAGCCTTGTACAGAGGCGAAAGAGCATTGCTGGCTCTGTTCCTTTTCTAATTCAGATGACAAATGGTTTTCAGCCTTCGCTTGCCGAAGTTCAGCCTGTGCTCCCCGGGTCGAGGGGAGCATACTTCATCTACTGGTTTACGTTTGTACGCTGTAGGCTTTTATTCTGCCGATGGTCTGCAAAACTCAGCCTCGCTCATTTTAATCTGGTATGATGACTTGAGGTTTAAGTCACATTCCTCCCATCTGCAGACACACAGCTCTCCATGACAGGCCAGCGTTAGCAACAAAGTGCAAACAGGTTCATTCCCCGAGCTGGGAACTGTGGTCAACTAGTACAAAGTAGGTAAAAAATGAAAGAATGAAGTTTGAGAGGTCTCCTATAACTAATTATTTCCAGCTACAGCCTGCTCCCAGGGTGACATTGGAGAACGTTAAAGTTTATTAGCAGGTATTTTGGCCATCCGCTCAAATTATAATTCTACCTTCAGCTAGGTCAGAGTATCCAAACAATAAAAATATCTTCCAAAAGTCATGGTGGACTGCTCTTTTGTCCTCACTGGAGCCACTTTCCAGAAATTACTTGAGCAAATTTTGTAGTTAGAGGTGTAGGTGGACACCTCAGAAGAGAGCAGCCTTGCCCCCAGGCCAGGACGCGCTCCTGCGCCTAAACCTACGTGCTCCCACATACCCCAAGAGCAGTTGCACGTTCCAGGCTTTCATTCTCCGCTTTCTCTGATGCACAACCAAGCCAAAAACACCTCACAGAAAGCTTTGTCAGGGTAAGAAACCTCTCTGTGGCTGCTGCAGCCCCCCCCAAGCTTGCAGCAGCAGGCGTGTGGCACCTTAGCCTGCGTGCAGAAAGGGGTCCCCAGAGAAAGCTCCTGGATCCACCACAAGGTAACGGACGTTTCTTTTGTTTTTCTTTATTTAATATTTATTTTTCTTTATTTAATGATGTTTCTTTCATTTTTCTTTATTCAATATTTATTTTTCTTTATTTAATGGTCTCATTCTGCTCATATCATTCTGAAAAGGAATAACCCATGCTGTTCTTGTTTTGTACGATATTGTTTCCTTAAGGTCTGTTGCATTCCGCAAACGCCCACAGGCACCTGCCCACGTCTCCACAGTCTTCCGTCGAGATGTCCACTGGCTTAAAAGCATCAAAGTTGTTGCTATCATCTACCCTATTCAGATTTAAGGCTTTTCTTTATTTATACAGGAGGTAAGTACCGGCAGTGATATTCACATCTGGGTGCAGCTCTATACGCTATGAAAATCCGAGGGTATTTGTGTCCGGATTGCAGGTTGAAGCTTTTATTTGAGAATGCATCATTGTTAATTCCCCACCTGCGGGCTGATCTCAGTGAACCAGATAGATAGAAAATCATTCCTGGGCAGCCTCAGACTCTACACTGAGGTACAAAGAAACCTTTTCTTCTCCAGCGCTACCCTGTTCTTTCAGTTAAAAAAAAAAAAAGAAAAAGAAAAAGTTAGCGCATCATTGACATTTTCTCATCTGCTTTCAAGCCAAAACAAATTACTCCTGCTACTAATAGCTGTTAGTACTAATTTCTTTAAATAAAACTAAATGCATATCAAAAATATGGTTTAGTTGTTGCTGTCACTGACCCTGGTGTAATACCTGTGCACTAGAAAAAAAAAGAAGCAGATTAGGAAAGAAGAGGACTTGAAAAATATGAGATTGGAGAAAAAGGAACGAGTTCTTAAATTACCACAGGACAGGCAGAAATGCTTAAGAGGAAAGTAAGATTTAATGAAGTAATGAATAATTCCTTCAACCAGTTAGAATAAAACTGGGTCTTCTGGGTGCTGGCATATTTAACAATATGAGGTTAAATAGGCCGTTGTTATTAACCGTCTGCAGAAATGAATGCCAGAAAGGGGAGGAAGACGACACTAGATTATGTTTTGCTGAGCCCGAGCATTATCTTCATTCAAGAGGAGAGCAGACAATTTTCACTGGACCGGCTGATGTCCACCCTGTATCATCTTTACTTCTCACAGCCCGTTCTCTTCACAGCCCACGCTTCCTCCGGCAGCCCCTTTGCAGTCCCACTCTAACGGCAGCTCAGGGCTCTCACTCAACCTAAACCTGAATCCTAACCCTAAAAATAACTATAATCTGAGGATTATCCTTCCACACGGGCAGCCAGCCGTTACCCAGGAAGAAGGCTCTTACAACCCAGGTCTCTCCTCAGCCCACACTTCCCTTTGGGTTCCTCTTTCCAGCCCCACCTCAGCTGCAGCTCTCCAGGCTCTTTCTTTCTCTCAACCCTAAACTGAACTTTTATTTAGGCTGAGCCTGTAAAAAAGCCCCCCAGTTATTGTCCAGATGAAAAATTTCTCACAGCGCAGCGTTCCCTGCACTTTTCTTCACTAACATCCTTTGTGAAATGGATTTATTAAATATTGGAGGTGCAAGTGGACGTCGCACGTGCAAAACTCTGACTTTCTTAACTTTCTATATTCAGTATCTTTAATCAGGCTGATACGTTTAGTCGGGATTTCCAAGAGCAGCAGTCTGAAACTAAGTAGCTGTTGAAGGTCTCTCTTAGTGCAGATCACTAATTATTTGTATAGCATAAATCTTCTCAACAATCCTTCCAAAGCAATAACAATCCCTGAAGTGCAAAATCACAGGAAGAAACAATACCTATATTCAAAATAGACTCACCAGGAAAGAGGAGGAAGAAGAAGTGACTCCCGAACATGCGTGTTTCTATTTAAAATTTAATGATGAAGTTAAACTTCTAGGCAGAGTTTGCATCCTAAGTTTGCATTAACAAAACAAACAACAATACCCTCAAAACCTGATGAGGTGAGATTCTGAACTCATAGGGCTAAATGTGGAATAATGCATTCGTCTATTTCCTTACGTCGGCTCTTTTATGCTGGCTCGGTTGCGTAGATCTGCAGAAACACTGTCCCCAGTAGCTTCCTGGGAAGGACCCTGAGTAGGAAGAACCATCGGGCTGGGCTCCCATGGAATGAAGTTACAAGTGCCCACAGGAGATCTAGCAAATACCCGCTCCTTACTAAAATGGTTCACTCCTTTGCCATACTCATATATTTCTCAATTAATGCTACTGTTCGCTTCTGATTCAGGCACAGATTTTCAAAGGATTTGCATCTGCTTTCTCCAAGTTAAAATGTGGCCTGCATAAAGCGAAGTTTTCTATCAGCTCGTTGCTGAATTTTCTTTCTCTTTGACATAAACAATGAAAAGTAGTCCAACTGCAAAAACGACTTTATTTCAGCAGTGAACTTGATTAGATTTATTTATGCACATTATGCACATGAGAAATTTTAATGGGACCTAAACTTATAAATATCTGCATTACTAAAAGGGCTTTTATTTTCATTGTCTAGAAGAAAAAAAAATGTATTAATATATTAAAATAGCAAGTTACACTTTGGCTTTTCTGCTATTTTATGTTAAGTGTTTGCCACTAGGAAGATATTGCGCAATAACCAATTTTTAATACAACCTGGCGTTATTAAAATTCTAACTGTAAGCTGTTTAGTGGTACTTTCTAGTGGTCAAGAAACCAGAAAGCAATAAAACACCTATGTTTTTAATATGCATTATTTTGGCTACGGTATTAATAACACCTTCTGTTTTGTGAGACACCAGGGAGATGCTGCTGCCCTTGCCACCAAAGCACTGCTGTGGCCAGAGGAGAATCCACAGGGGCTGTGACTTCCCCCACCAGCTTTGAGAAGCAGCTCCCAAAGTGGCTCAGGCACTCCGTTATTTTAATACGGGCTTGGTCCTGCTTCTCTTCCAATCGATGAGAATTTCCTGATGTTTATTTAAATGGAACCAGGACCTGTGAGGTCTTGGGTCAATCCTGGGTCAGCAAGGTAAAGTGATGTCTTTTTTTTTTTTTAATAGAAGGCGTAACTCCAGCACTTTAAAAGCTGAGCACCTGGAATCAGAAATGCCAGAATTAAGGCCGTGTGTGCAATTCTTCTTCTCCTTTGCATGCGTGTGTTGCAATACAGCCTATATAATGATGTTCTGCTTTCTCCAGGAGACACCTGTTCTCTCAGATGTACAGGGCAGACAGAGAGTGTGGCAGGACCATGTTTGGGATGAGTTGGTTTCCATAGGATCCTTCTTACCTCACACGTGAAAGTGGGTTGGCGGAGGACAAGTCCTGAGATGTGGGGAGAAGTGCACTTGCAAGTCTTGGCTACGATCTTAATTGCGGCATTTTCAGATGCCTGATGTTTGATTGTTTATGTAAAGTAATAGCAAACAAACCCACCTTGATCTTGATTATGCTGCCTGCGCAACCTTTGAAAGAAAACTGAGCTTTCACACATTTAACTCAATGACGCTCATGTGGAAGGACAACAGTGTCTCCTGGATTCAATTACTAAATTTCTTGCGCTGTTGAGTTCAAGCAGCCAGTAAAGTAATAAGCTGTCCCTTTTTTTTTGCATGACACCTTTGGAGGGAGATCCTACGCTTTTCCAGAAAAAAAGTCTTTTGAAGGCTAAGGTCTGAACTTTCTGCTGTTTAAACAAAAAATCCAGAGGAGCCAATGAAATACCTTTTTTTAGACTCCTATTTATAGGTATCAGAGCCGGGCATAAGGACAATTTCCTTTGGAAAGCGGTGTAGTTAAATCGTTAAAAATTAAATGAAATATGTAGTTCCTATACTGGGGAATCAAATCTGCTGGACTTTTAGCTGCCGCAGGATGGTCTACTTGGTCAGGTTTGCTTAACACTTTAACTAATTGTTAAATTACTGTCATTGAAAGAGTTGAAACGAAAAACTTCCAGCATCCTAGGCCAGTTTTTTGTTTCTTTGTTTGCTTTTCCCCCACCCCCGAGATCACAGGTGTGGTGAGAGCTGAAGGAGGAGAAGGACGTGCACGTATCCTGAGAAAGAGAGTAAAAGCAGAGGACTGATGAAATATCTGCAAGCTTAAAAAGCAGATATTCAACAGGTTTAAGTAGTTGTATCAGAACTTTGTAATAGAATTTGGTATGATTATAAAAGTTAAAAAAAATCTCTAGAGTCCAGCATTACAATTTCCTAAAAATTCCACTCCTGAATGATAGAAGCATTAGGTGATTTGAAGAAATGCTTGGTAGGAATATTTTTGGCAGTAGCAGAATGGTAGATTTTAGATTAATTGCCATCCTGAAGATGGTTGTAAAACTGTTCAAATTCCCAAGAAAACCTGAGCTAAGACAGACGGAGCATGGAAAATATTAACCTGAGAAATTAAAACTTAGAAAAGTCATAGCTGACTAGACCCAGAGGTTGAAATGAGTGCTGGGCAACGTTTCCCTGGATGGCTGATGCCACAAAGCCCTAGCAGAACTAGGTCATAGTGTCCGGGGACTTTATTGAGGGTATCTGCTGCCCTCTAACAGCAACACGTAGGAATCACATACTGGTTTCTAGGAGTAAGCCAGAAAACACAGGACCAGACCCTGCTCTGACCTGCGCACCCTCCTGTCTCCTGTCACTCCAAAGTGTGTGCTTCTTCTGTTTCCCTACAGCTTTAGAAGACAAATGGCATGCTGCTTTTGCCCATCAGCCATCGCTCCGGTGATTTGAATCAGCCATCAGAAACGTAAAGGACTATCAGTACTATAGCTTGGAGTCTTCCCTCCAACGACTACCATACTTTAAAACCAAACCACAACAACCCTTCTAGGGCAGAAAGGGTCTTTTAGATTGATTTTTTTCTTTATTTATTCCCTCCCTCAGTAGCTCCACCTCCTGCACCCAGGCAAAGTCTGACTGCTACTGAGTGGATCGCAGCTGCACTCGCATTTACCAAAAAAACCCTCCCAAGCCAAATTTCAAACGTGTGTTATTTTCCCGAACTTGTGAAAAAAATGTAAAGGCTCAGGTACTGATGTCCATGCCGCAGAACTCTTCTCCCCAGAGACACATGGCTGATGTATAAAAAGAATCGCTGCCGTTTCTGAGATGAGATTGTGAAGAGGTGCCTGCGTTAGCGGCTCAGTTTGCCTCCGCTTCATGAACGCAATGCTCTGATAGACTCTTGAAAGGTTAGCGGCGTAAATAAAAAGCACAGGAAATAAAATTTTCTTCCTGAAATCTATACAAGTACAGTTGCATAAAAAGGAGGATAGCATTTTTTTACAATTTGAAATTAGTATAATAGGTGTATCTAGACAGGATCATCGTGAAACGTCTGTTTAAAACGCCAATTTAGAAAGCCATTTATGTAAGTACTGTAATCGCACTCTCTTTCTGCACGACAGACACACGCTGTTCTGTGCAGACAGTTTGAAAGGGCGAAGAGAAACTCTTTCCCTGCCAACCTCATTTCTTTTGAGAATTTATTTTTCCTGCTGTGTAGGTCTTCAAATCTGAAGGAGAAGTCTAGCTAAAATAATGAAGCCGAATAAGACTGTCATCCAGTATTTCGGCTCCAGTTTTAGAAACTAAGCAGCTAATGCTAATGGGATTAATTGTTAGCCCACTGGCACACTCAGTGCTTGTGACACTGGCCAATCTAACGAGCCCACGGCACTATGAAGTTAAATAAATTACATAGAGCTTAAAGCTAGCAGCTGGTTTGTCTCCCCTCTCTATCTAGAGGTTGTTTATTTTTCTCAGGAGGCACAAATCATGCAATTTTCATAGTTATAGCCAAGACCCAGACTGCTAACCGTGTCATCCAGCTCAGCAATACACAGCTGCTTGCTTTGTGCATGCAGTGGCATTTATGGATGTTCCCTTTCCTTATGTCTTCTAACAACAAGAGACTGACTTTGGTCTCTCTGCTTCTCTAGGGTTACGTATAGAAATAAGAAAAGTTAGTAAAATCCCATTGAATTGAACAGATGACAACAGGATGTAAATTGGTCACATCTTAACAGACGTTAATTCTCCATGATTATACAAACAGATTGGTTATCTACTGATGCTCTTAATTGGGGATTTAAAAGACAAATTACTATTCACTTAGCATTTGAGAAAACACGTTCACAGATCTTTAAGTGCACCTTAATAAATGGCATTCTGATTTTGATGCGATTCATGACCTTGGTTAGATGGGAAGATGAGAGAGAAAGCACTTCAACAGAAATGTTGCGTCTACGGCCTTAATCCAATTTGCAAGTCCAGTCACACCGACCACAGCCACGCTATTTAAAATAATAGGTTGTGCCAATCCCATTTCTGCTCTGGTCATGAACAACCACTGCCATGGACTAAAGAGTCAAAAGGGCTAGCAAAAGTTTTTCCTTTGGAAAATATCTGTGAGAGTCTCTTTGGGTGCTGACTGTAGGTTTGTAACCTTCTGTGCTTGTGTGGATGCGCCCCTTGCTACATGAATAATTGTTAGGAAGAAAGATTATTGTGAGGGTGATAAGAGAAATTCAGTTATTTGTTTCCTGCTGATGGGGTGCTCCCTCCACAGGGAAAAGGGGAAATAATTTAGAGATCAATGCAGAAACATGAAAGAGAAATTACAGATAACACTGTCTATCTGTGTGCATCTCCAAGACATACTTCCCTTAGTTTAGTTTAGTTGTAATCATCTCCTTTCTTCCTTTTTCTTTCATGCTTCTGAATGTGTAAAATAATAAAACGACTGTGCTAAGGAAAGAACAGTAGTTTGCAGGCTCCAGTCTTGCAGAAACTTTTCGGACACTACCACTCTCCTGATCTCAGCTGGGAAGGGCCGTGTGGCTTACAAATGACAAATTTTGTCGTTCTCAAAAAAACAAATAAAAAAAAATCCAGATAAAATGTAGCTTGTAACTTAAATGTACCAAATGAGTAATAGTGGGGACTCATTAAGCTCAGTGTTGAATTGTCGATGTTTTGCAGTAGGAGTATTTTAAATGACGATGCCTTTCTCCTGCAAGAGGGAATCGATTTGCTGTCAGTCCATGAGCTAGTCTGGGGAGAACGTAATAATTTTATGACCTTATTCTGGACCTCAGAGCCTGAGTCTAAATTAGTCCTATATGATATTCACGACAGACAAAAGCTGAGTGTTTTTCCCTGTGCATGGGTGATGAAGTATGCGTATCTTTTTACTTTGCAATATTTATTTCTTACCATTCTGGTAAGAATGGTATTTCTTATTTATAAGACTTACAGGACTATATTTATAAGATTTATAAGACTATAAGAAATATAAATATTTCTTATTTATAAGACTATATATAGATTTATTTCTTGCTTAAAAGCTGTGGTTGGGCTTGGCTTCTAGGATAATGGAAGGTACTTTTACGTCAAGCTTTTCTAATACTGAATGAGTAATTGCTGTCTTTGTCAGTGGTCAGAAGCTGTTATTTCTGCATGTTTTGAGAGGGACTGTAAGTAACTTGTCCTTCCCCTTGTAGATAAAATTGTTGTGCTGCAAGAGTTGATCCAAGGATGGTCCAAGAAACATCTCCAGCTAGTTCCGGAAAGGCTGGCATAGAATCACAGCAGGGTTTAGGTGAGAAGGGACTGCTGGAGGTCTTTAGTCCTGTCATCTGCTCAGAGCAGAGCTAAGCCCAAAGCTGGGTCAGGTTACTCAGGTCCTTGTCCAGTCGAATTTTGAGCATCCTGAGGGATGGAGAACTCATAGTCTTGTCCTTTCACGTGCTGCCTACACTCTGGCCAGCACAACCTGGTATGTGGTCGGCCTTCATCACCACAAGGGTGCAGTGCTGCATCGTGGACAAGAGAACTGTCTATTCCCAGTATGCAGGAACTCTGGGGAGTTACTTCAGGCACTAGCTCTGCCAGAATCCAAGTGATTTTGGCTGTAACTGGATTCTTGGGAGAAGAAAAGGGGGACGGAGAATAATGTGTGGTTCCTTGCCATTCATATGTGTGTATCTGACATCTGTGCCAAGTAAAGTGCTTGCAAGCTTACCTCTTCTTTTGCATTTGGCTTGTAAAGATGTACTGCGTGCTGAGAAGCAGCAATTGGTTTGGAACCATGCAGTCCCCTGTTAGGAGAGTCTTACTCCCATACCACCCCTAACAGGGAAGCTACAAGCTAAAGCACAGTCTAACGCATTTGTCTCTTACCAGTCTCCATTGGGTTGGTGGCTTCATAGTGCCATTTGCAAGGATAAGCACAGAAGGAGCTGTGAATCTGAGTTCATAACCAACAAAACAGCTGGCAGGCAGTTTTGTAAGGTGAAGGGGGCATAGCTGCTGTTCATTTTTCAGATAGTTAGATGTAAAGACCTGCCTTTATTCTGCTGCATTGCCATTGCCTTCAGAAGGATCTGACACTGTGATTTTGGATATTCTGTTTGGGAAGAAGTTCAAGATCACAAAAGACACAATGTTCCTACCAGATATTCTCCAGGAAACACAGAAGTGGACCACCCAAGTTGCAGAAGGCAAAGTCAGGGACTGGGAGAATGAGGAACTGCCCACTGTAGGAGAAGACCAGGTTTGAGATCACATAAGGAACCTGAAGGTACACAAGTCCATTGGACCTGATGAGATTCATCTGTGGGTCCTCAGGGGTCAGTACTGGGACCAGTGCTGTTTAACATCTTTGTTGGTGACATGGACAGTGGGATTGAGTGCACCCTCAGCAAGTTTGCCAATGACACCAAGCTGTGTGGTGCAGTTGACATGCTGGAGGGAAGGGATGCCATCTAGAGGAACCTGGGCAGGCTCGAGAGGTGGACATTTGGAGATATAGGTTACTGAGTTGAACTATGACCTTTAAAGTGCTTAGACCTTTTGTCAAATGCAACTGGCATCTGAAGTGTCAGCAGTGTTGAGTTCTGCACAGATGAATGAGTGCCAGGCAGGATGAACACTTAACCTTTTTTTCCCCTGCAATTGCAAGAGTACCTCATGTTGGAGGCACTATTGTATTGCTGCTGAGCCAAGATCTCTGTGAGCACATGGATAAGATGCCTCAGGTGTGCTGAAAATGACTCTCCTAATGCCATTTCTGATGGCGCAAGTGAGACTGCCACTGCAAAAGCCCTGAATGTTGATGGGAATTCTTCCTCCTCGGTGAATGGTGTTGAAGAGTCCTGTCTCAGCAGCCAACAGACACATTTTGGGTCTCTGGTGCCGGATGGCATTTATGGAGTTAGTCTTGGAAAGACGGATGCTTTCATATACAAATACAGGAAGATCTCTACTGCTGGGAATCGATAGCTTTCTTGCATTGTGCCAAAGTGAACTTGAATCCTGGTACACTTGAAGAGCAGCATGGCAGTGGTCTGACAGGGCCCTGATGATCCGAACGAACTCTGTGCCATTTGATAGCTCACCTTACTTTCTTTGGATGTCCAAAGGCATTGCTTTTCTCTCTTTGGTTTTCAGGAGAGGTGTAAGATGCCTACTAGTGTTTCAGATGTTTTTACTGTAAAATACTGTAATGAAACAGGAGTCTTCAAATCCTTGTTTAGGCAAAGCCTCTCGATATTGGGAGGAGTTTCTTTGGGAGAGAAAGACTTCATTTGCAGAACTGTAAGAAACAAATGTGGTAATATTAAATGTAAATGGATTTTCACCTTCAGCAATGTTTTTAGGAAGCACATCTTCTCTGAAGAAGTCTCCAGCTCGTTTTGCGGGCTGGGTGCGTGCTTTACCACATGCCTTGTAGTATTACGTTAAAGCTCATGTCTGATGAGTTTGAAATGTCACTATTCAGATTGCTTGGAGTGGAAAATTAACTATTTTCTGTGTTAGTTCTTCGCAGCGTTTGCATGTATCTAATGGGATAATAAATAATGCTTTTCCGCACTTGGTAAAGTTAGTTCAAGGGGACAATGTGGAAGATGGAAAAACTTGCCAAGTGGATGATCTTCCTTCTACCTGCAAAGAAGCACCTGAAAAAATTCTCCTGAGAAGAGAGAGGTCTTAGCAGTTCTTTTAGTCTATGCAAAAGGTATTGGGGGGCGGGGGGGAGGGGGAATAGTCTAATTCAAGGCTTTCCCATGGCTGCTGAGCTGACAGGGAAGTATTTTTATAGAGAATGACTGCAGATTGTTTTCAGATGCTATTTTGGACAAGCATTTGCAACTTGGCAAGCTGGGATGGACTCGTGCATTGTGTTCCTCTGCTGTGATTAGTATGGAGATAACGATTAGTAGTGTGTCTGGTGCGCAGGGCGGGTTTTTTTTTGGCTTTCTTTTCTGAGTTTTTTCTTGATTCTGACAAGGTGCTTTGGCTGGGTAAAGGAAGAGGCTTTAATCTTAAGGATAATTGTATCTCAGGAGACTAAAACTTACTGTTGTTGAGAACTGCTTGTGGAGCCCCCCCCAGCTGTATACAATGCTGAGGTGTCTTTTCAATACAGTTGTCGTGCTGGTGGGAAGGGGCTTCTGGTGGCTCCCAGCCTCCACATTGGATCAGGCTGGTTGCCAATCACAACAGCTGGGGCTTTGTCCAGCCCAGTCTGAAACCTCCAAGGATGGAGATGGCTGCCTCTCTGGGTACATGTCCCAGGGGACACCACCCTCCTGGGGGAGAAGCTTTTCTTATGTGTGAGCCTCCCAAACTGCAATCTGTGGCTGTTATCCCTCACTGCATTGTCTGACACTGCGGGAGTTTGGCTCGCCCATGTCTATAAATGCCTTTCAAGCAGTCACAGGCTCCTGGTAGATGCCCCCTCTGCCTCCTTTTCACCAGACTACCCAAGCCTGGCTCCCTCCCCTCACAGGGAGAAGGGGTTATAATTCTGACGAGGATTCATTTGGCAACAGTGACTTTTCCTTAATTTCTTTATGTACAGATCCTTGAAAAACAGAAATAGCCCTTAATTCTTTCAGCAACTTTCCTCCCCCTTTTACTTTCCAGTGCAAACATCTTCCTCTGCATGGACTTGTCATGCTGAACTGAAGCATCTCTCGTGAGCCATCTCTGTCCTCCGAGAACTGTCTCCTTTTCAAATCTCTCTGCTGGGCAGCATGAGAGAACGGCTTGCTGAACCGGTAAAACGCTATGGTCAGATTTTGAAGAATCAGACTATTGTGCTTGGAATTCTGGGTTCTGCTTCTTCAAGTAAGTTCTGAAAAATGCCATTCATCCGTGAATAAATGGTGTTTGTGGCAGGTGGAGAGTCATATGGAGGAGTCTCTGGTGGACTTCATCTGCATAACGTTGCCCCTGCTAACAAATGGGTAAGCTGTGCAAAGACACCCAGCTGCTGCTGTAAATCCTAGACTGCACCAAACACAAACTACAGACCAGTGGTATCCATGTTCGATGTGTTCGACGTCATCAGGGAGACTATAGACGAATGTGGAGGGGTGGTTTAAGTCATATATTATGCTAGCTGCATAAATGCACAGAGATACAGTGCAAAATATTCCTGTAAACGAAATAATCATGTCGTTATTTTGAGATGTAGCATAGCATGAATAACAAAATAAATGTTAGGCCTTACTAATCAAATAACTTGCTCCCAGCTTTGTTGGTATAAGTTATCTTGGGTAGCACACAGGTGATAATTACTGGCATTCATAAAGTTTTTGTGTATTATCCAGTTACGTAAGGCTAAGCCTCAGCTCTGTGCTTGCGAATTGCATCCAGCAAACTTCGTGTTTGCTACTTTTAAGAATAAGGGAGTCTCCTCAGTGACTTCAGTCACCTCTGATTTCGCAGAGCCTGCTGCGTGCCTCAGAGCAGCCAGGGGAAATTGTTTTGCCTTGTGCTGCGTGTTATCTGATCTGGAGGTTACTGAGCAGGTAATCTGCCTCCGCGGCTGGCCCTCCACATAACTCCGCAGAGGAACGGCTCAGGCTAAATCGCTCCCCAGCTCTCTGCCGTCACTCCGCTCCCGGCCTGGGGTTTCTGTTGGCTAACTTTTCCTTAAGCGCTTTTCATTAGGCTATGTTTTTCATTAAGCAGCTCAATTAGCCATGCACAATGAGCCTTTCCTCGGGCCTGTGCTTTCCAAATGTATTAAAAAAATATAGCTGTGCGGTGCATTTACAGCTGCTCCAATGAAAATATTTCCTCTGGCACAAGAGAAGGTGTGTTTTGCTTAGCCTCATTAGCTTGGATGTTTCGTGTTTGTGGATTTTACCTTTCCTTCCCCTCTAAACAACCTCTAATTTTACAACTAAACATTATTTTTTTTAAGTACCTTGAGGAACAGCAGACCAGCAACATGCTGGGTGAGGCTTTCCTCCCAAAAGAAGCTGACTGCTGCCCCGATGCACCCGCAGAGAACAACTACAGCCATGCCCAGGAACCCAGCCGTGATCCTTCTCAAGTCTGTTTCCACCAAACCTGAGAAATTAAGAGCAGGTGTTACCACGGAGAAGCCTTCCACCGCAGGAGGAAGTGGAGGGACACCCAGAAATAGCCACGACTGCAGCTGGCCTGTGCCGGGCAGACCCACGGTAGGAATCATCCCAGGCCGATGAGAGAGTGCTTGTAAGTAGAAAGTGATCCTGTAGCAAGGCTGCTACAAACTACTGGATTTGTAGTTGTGCTGTAATCTTCCCGCTATCATATAAGCCATATAATCATAGGGCTTCAGGATGTGGGTGCAGCATGGTTTTATGCAGAGACACTGCGATACACTCTTTGTTCTCTATTTCCTTCTAGAGTTTAAATTTAAAGTAACTTTGGATGGACAGAAATGCTCCAGTTTCTAAAGGCCAGTAAGTTTCCATGCAGACAGGTTCTGCCATAATTGTTTAGCACGTGGCTTCTGTTGTCAGCTTCTGACATGTCTCCTGATGGAGCTTTTCTGGCCACACCAGAACATGGGTTTCCAAACTGGTGTTAGCAGACCCCGAGAGAGGTGAGGGGAGATGTGACCTGCCTATGAAAGGTGGCTAAAAGCAGGTCACATTCAACAAACTTAAAAACTCTTGTGTGTGGTGCTCATATTTTCCTGCACCGATCATAGCGGCCTGCAAGTAAAAACAAGGGAGAAAATTGCTGATGGCCAGGCCCCAATGGGATCCTGCCTCCTCAGCCCGCTCCTCTGCAAACTAGTGTCTCATTGCTGTGTTTTTCATGTGAAAGGGAGAGCACGCACCATGGGAACAGATGCCATTTGTCCTGGTGGTTCATCTTTGCCAGGTTGAAGGGGACATTGCACAAACGTGCCAGCTGGGAAAAGCGGTACTTGATAGCAGTGCATCTCTGAGCGATGCCTGCTGGAGATGAAGATGAGATGTTCCTGTACTAGGTAACCAAAACCAGCACCGCTCTCCCCTCTCAGTCCTGGGAATTGCCCCCTTTCCCACAGCTAGTCCTTGTCACTTGCCCTCATCCTCATCCCTTTTAGCATCTGCTCAGCTCCTGCCCACCCTTTCTCCTCTGGGTAATCAGCTCTACCCAGCATCTCCAAGTACCGGCACCCATGTCCTGGATCCTCCAGAGACCACTGATGGCCAGCAGCACTGGTAAAATCTTATCTATTACATGCAAGCCTGACTTCTTCCCTCCCCCTCGCCCCTTCCAAAAAGGTACTGCTTCTCTCTGAAATACACAGATGAGTATTTCCACACGAAGATGTAGAAACACAGGGAAATGCTTCCTACTGGACTGCTGAGCAAAGGCAATCAGTGTTTTTCCTCTCAGGCTATATTCGTGCCTCTCCTGGCAAGGACAAAACCTTCCCAGAAGAGGCCTGCACTGCAGCAGAAGAAACAATGCTCTGACTAATGCAAAATCACAGGCAGGAACCCAGCCTTCTGGGAACTGGCTATTGCTGACTTCTCCCAAGCAGCCTGTGCTGGCCAGTGGCAGCGCTGGCTGAGCCATGGAACTTGCAGGGGAGAGGGAAGAAGGGGGAAGACAGCCTGGACCTCATGCAGCTTTATTTTTTGTAAGATGGGAGGGAAAAAAAAAAAAAGGAAAAAAGCAGTGCAGGGCTCTGGCTGGGAACCAGTTGCCACACGCTGCACCACCGATCGGTATTCCCAAAGGGCCACCATCTGGCAAACACCACGGATACGTGCCCTGCCTTGCCCCTGCAGCCATCGCTGCCCTGGGGCACCATTTCCCTAAAAAAGGCATTTTTGCCTTCTGTGTTCTTTGCAGGGCAAATCCCAGCATGAGCTGTCACTGTCTCCTCGGCGTGACACCATGGAGGTGGCTGCTATAAAAGGCAGTCTCGGGCCATGCAGCCACTTACAGATAAAGTAGGCATGCAGTGCAAAGGGTCTCTCCCTGCGTGGGCGCCTCTCCTTGAGCCAGGGTGCTGGGTGCTTGGGAGGATGGAGCTGGACTTGGTCAGCTGAATGGGGAGCAACCACTGAAAGGCATCCCAGAACAGACAGGAGCTGATGCGGGATGCCACAAGGAAGTGGTACCCAAGAGATGCTGGCTGCAGTCAGGAGGGGCCGGAGGATGGGCAGCTGCTCTGGGGAGGTGTTAAAGAGGAAAAGAGTGTGGAAGAAGCCAAGACTTCAGACTGAAAACATCATGCTGGAAAGATTTTATTTTGTTTTCCGTGAAGCACAACATAAAAGCTTCATGTTTGAGGAGAGTTGAAAAATGTCCAGGCTCCACTGCTGTTTTTTTACACTCTTAGAGTCATCCCTGAAAGTTCGAGGCTTAGCTCTTCTCCCCAGACTTCAGGAGTGACCGCAACAGAAGTATACCAGTATGGGACTTGTGTACATGGGCCTCCCACATCTGGAGCCAACTGGGCCCTCTAAATTGAAACTTTCCTTCATACACTTTCTTTGGGGCACAGCTTACAACCACAATGAACCTGCCCTGGGGCTGACACAAAGCACAGCTTTTCCCCTAACCAAGGCAGCCTTCAGCATTCCAGAAAATACTTGCCTGCCTCCATGTCTGATCCCACTGGGCTCAAGCAGGTGGTCTGTGTCCCTTGTAAGGTCACTCTCCCGCTTGCAGCGTCTCCAGTCCCATAAGCAACAGGGACAGGTTGGCCCTAGGCCACAGCTTCTTTCCGCAGCGCCGGCAGATGCAGCGCCTCACCCTTTTGTCTGGAATGGAAAGATGCTGGAGGGGTGGGAAGAGGTCTCCAACTGCGGCAAATCACATTGGCATCACCCGGCTGGAGCCAGGTGGAGCCTGCCAATGCATGCTGGCCAAGGAGCCAGCACTCCCGCTTCAAGCTCTAGGACTGTAGAGCACAAAGTGGCATTTCAGATCTAAGCAGCATCAGCAGCAGGATGCATGAGTTGTGAGCGCTGGAAATAACAAGGCATCCAGCCTCAGCAAGGTATTTTCTGTGGCTGTAGGGTGCCGCTGACTACAGCTGAGGCTCATGATCCCTGGAGGCACAGCAGTCAAATGTCACAGCCAATCCCCCACCATCACCAGAGGAACCCTTAAAGCAAGAGCACTGGCTGAACTGTTGCAGAAATGTTTAACATCCAAATGCAGTTGTACTGAATTTTTTTGATCTTTCTGAGTGGACAAGCCCAGCCTGCCTCTCTGCAGCACACGGCTCAACTGTCCTACCATAGCCACATCTAAGGAGCAGGACGAAAAAGAGAAAGCGGGAGAAGTCACCCCAAAGCCTGGGGAAGCAAATGGTGATCAATATCCATTTGATTCTGGTTTCTGAAGGCAGCAGAGGGCACATCTCTCAGCTTCATCCCTCCCTCTTACCAAGGAGAAGGGACACAGACACTCCCGGAGAAACCTGTGGGTGTTTTTACAAGAACAGAGGAAGCGCAGGCAGCTGCTGAGGATAGAAAGCAGGATTTAAGGAGAAAAATAATGCTGCTTGCTTCATTCATAACCATTTCTACCCAAGCAGAACCTGGCAAACATATAACATGGGAACAACTATCACCCATTTCCCTTCTGATGAGATAAAAATGAAGACTGAGAGGCAAGAGCAGGCGGGTGACGAGGTTATCGGTGCTCCCCAGCAGGATGTCCGTTAGCCTTTCCGGACAGAGCTCAACTCCCTAGCATTTCCTTCCGTAACTCGTTCAGAGCTGCTGCTACTCCCGAACTTGTCACAGAGCCCAGTCCCCTTGGATCGGCTCTCAGAGCATCTGTGGCAGCTAATCTATGCCTGCTGCCTGTCACAGCTCTTCCACAGCAGAAAGCAGCACAGCACGCCCCAAAGACCTCAGTCACGTGCCAGGAAAAATCACAGCAGCCTGAAGCTGATCCTGGCATGTTTACAACCATTTTACTTGTGAGATCAAAATTCATAAAAATGAAGCCAAGGTCAGGGATGTCAGGGCTCAGGAGGGCCGGAGGGACAAATGCACAGACGGTCACTGTGCAATTTCACAGCCATCACCGCTACACCTGCCAGAGCTCAGCCCCCTTAGCTCCTTCTCTGCTCTGATAATCACGCATTGAAATGGGGCCGTGCCCAGCTCCCTGTCTCCACACACCTTCTCCGCGGAGAGAAGCGTGCCCCATGCCAAAATCCTTGGCAAGGCAGGCAGGGGCAGCGAGCAGATGGTGCCTCTTTGTACCAAAATTCCCCTGTCGCCCCATTCTTGATGTCACCCATCAGTCACTGGCAGCAGGAGTGTGGTGCAAAAAGCCATGCCTGGTTCGCTGGTACAGAGCCCAAGAGGCGCCCTGCAGAGCCATGCTCCAGGGGTTGCACATATGGGGAGAAGAGTTCCCACAGCCATCTGTCACTTGTTCCCCGCATGGCGACGGGGATGGAGGCAAGCACCCACATGCCTCCTCCATGATGGAAAGCTGGGTGCAAGATGGGAGCAGAAGCAGCACTGGCAGCGATAGTGTAAGAGGAGAGGGAGTGCACACTTTACCCCGTGGGGGCACGTACAACGCTCCAAAAAGGTGCAAAGTAAGGGGAAGCGGTCCTATGGATGAAGGGAAGATGTTTCCCAGCCAGGGTGTGTTGGGTGGCTGTGCACAGGTGTTGCGCCAGCGGTGCAGGGGACTGGCCCGTGCAGAGCATGGTGCAGATGTGGGGACATCCATAACACATGGTTCCCACGCCCTGCTGGGGTGACAGATACCCCACGGCAGCCAGCAAGGGCACCAGGAACTCCCGTGGGAGCTGGCACTGGAAGCTGCAGGCAGTGGGGCAATGCTGGGATCCCAGCGCGTTCCCAGTTTTGCGCGCCGGGGCAGGGAGCGCCGGGTTCCAACGCACTGAGATGTGGGGAAGTGGCCCGTCCCAAGGGACAGACCAGGGTCTGGGCACCCGCGGAGAGGGGACAGCATGAGGCAGTCCTTGGGCTCCAGGATTTGCGGGTCCTCGGCTTCATATGTGGGTTCCGGGGAGGGATGGCGGTTCCCGTGCCGAGGAGGGGCTAGCTCTGGGAGGTACCGGCTGCATGCTGGGGTGCTGTCTTTGGGGGTGGGGTGGGTACCGGTGGGTGTGCATAAGGCTGGCTTTTTGGGCTGCAGGCACAGGGGACCGAACCCAGAAGGGTGCCCGAGCCGGCAGCGACGCTCACGCCTGCGGACGAGGCAGTCGAGGCGGCAGTCGGTGCCTCGGTAGCAGCAGGTCCGCCATAACGCAACGTGCCGGGACAACACCGGACGGCCGCTGCCCAGAGGCGGCTGCGGCAGGGGGGGTGAGGGAAGCGGCGGAGCGGCCGCCGGGGGTCGGTCTGACAGCAGCGCCCGGTGCCGAGGGCTGCCGCCAGCGGCCCCATCGCGCAGAGGCTCGGCGCTGCCCAGCACCGCGGCGGAGGCGGAGAGAGGTGCCGAGCGCGACGCCCTCCCCTCACGCCCAACCGGGAAAAGGCGGGGGGGACCTGCCGGGGGCGGGGCGGGGGAACCGGGCGGCACAGGCAGCAGGCTCATGCGCAGGAAAGGCCGCCCTGCCCGGTGCCGGCCCGCGCAGGCGCCAGGGTCGCCGTCCCGCCCCGCTGCGACCCTGGCGCCTGCGCAGTGAGGAGGTGCGGCGCCATGTTGCCGGAGCGGGCCGGGGGGAGGTGGTGAACGCTCTGGTACCGGCTCCCCTCCCCTTCTCCTCAGCCTCCCCGCCCCCCCCCCACCCCCTCCCGGCCTGGGGGGCCGCGGCCGAGCGGGGGCCTCCCCCGGCACCATGAGCGGCGGCGGCGGGCGCGTGTGTGACCTGTCCCGGCGCAACCCCCAGGAGGACTTCGAGCTCATCCAGCGCATCGGCAGCGGCACTTACGGCGACGTCTACAAGGTAGACGTAGCGCCGCGGTTCGGGGGACGGGGACGCGTGTGGTCTCTTCCCCCCCCCTTCCCCCCTTCCCAAGGCGGTGGGTTCCGTTGACAAGCAACTGTGTCGGGCCTCCTCCGAAATGTGAGGGGGGCTTCCGTTGCCAAGCGACGCCCTCCTCCCCCTCCCTCCCCCCCTGGCCCTGAGGGGGCTCCCGCCATTGCGGGCAGCGAGGGTCTCCCCCGGCCCAGCGGGGTCTGCCCCCGTCCTCATGGCGGCGGGTGGGCGACCGGGCCGGCTTCCCTTACGGAGGGGCCTTGCCTCCCGTGTCTCTCCCTGCCGCCGGCCTGGCCGGCCCGTGCGAGGGGGTGATGGAGGGGGCGGCCCCCGGCGGTCGCCTCGGCGCTTGGGGGCGGCCGGGCCCCGCCGCTGGCGCGGGGCTGGCGGTGCGGGGCCGCCGCGCTCTCTCGGGCTCCTTCAGCCCTGGAGCAGCCCCGGGAGCCGGTTGTTGCCGCTGCTGGCTGCCGGCTCGGGCGTCTGCTTCACGGGCGGAGCCTGCGGGTCGGCTGCCCTCCAGGCCGAGCCGGGAGCTGTGGGGGTTGCGGGAAGCAGACGCTCGCTCGCTCGTTTCCAGCCCAAATGGCACTTTAAATCGCGTGCCTGAGGGCGACCGGGCCTGTTCATCCCGGCTGCCGCTCCCGTCGTCGTCTTGGGTGGAAGCAGCAGTTCTTGTGTCTCTGTAAAACGTGAGGCCGAGCAGTCAGAGGGCAAACTGGGGAGTGGGGAAAGGTGTCGTTAGGATCAGTCTTTCATGATCCTGTCCTAACTTCAGAAGCGCAGGAAAAGCAAAGCTAAAGCAACAGCAGCCGAATGTAAGTTTGACTTTTTGGCCTTTCCTTTGACACTTTGCTCTGCAGCGTATGTTGTTATTTGTGTATCCAGTTGAACTCTTGCCTGATGGGATGTGGCAGCCTGTCAGGTAGGACGGCGCAGGTTGCGAGCCGCTCCTGTTTGGTGGCAGAGCAGAGGGTAGAAGCGAAGTCTTGTGCAGCCTGTTGGAAGCATCACTTTAAACGTGTGCTTTCCAAGTGTCTTCTGGTCTGATTTTGTCGTTAGAGGGTGCGCATGTGTGTTTAAGGAGCCTTGTTTTGGTAGGCAGGGCTGTAGGATAACATGCAGAGCCATTCCACAATTTGAGGTGCACAAAGCTGGTGCTGATGCTGCCTTTGACTCTAAGTGAATGCGCCTAGAATGAAGTCTTGTATGGATTGGGGTGATTTTGGTTTAATCTCAGCTCGCTTAAATGTTACGAAAGTTTCAGGACCTAAATCTCCTTGTTACAGTGTTCTTAGTATGCTAAGTCCCTGCTTTATTGTTTAATTGAAAGGTGTGTTTATATTGCTTTCCCCACCTTGCTGGCTTTCTTTGAGTATTTGTGTACTATGCTGAGTCTAATTGCCTTATGCTCTGTTTTAATGTTTTTCTGCAAACTGTTATCTTGATGCGCTCAGCTCTATTTCTGTTGCAGTTTTTAACTGGCATATTGACTCTGTGATATCAAACAGATTTTTTTTTCAGTGGTCTGTACACGATTTTGATGGATGTGAATTAGCCAAGTCATCCGTGTTTACAGTTTAATTTTAAGGATGTTACCTCTAACCATAGAGTGAGTATTTAGATTTGCAATACGACTATGCATCTGAAACCTCTCAAGTTTCGTTTGGTTTGTCAAGGTTTTCTTGACAGTTGTCATGCTTACATTGCAGTAGCCTTCATTTCAGTGCTCTATGAGTGGCCAGTGTTTGGCACTGCTTGTGACTCTTTTTGTTTGAGGCAACTCAAACAAGACTCCCTCCTCAGAGTGGATTTGTTTATGTTTACAATCTGCCTGTGGCAGCTGAGATAGAAGATGGTATATCAGGACCAGAATACACTAGGCTGGTATTGTTTATTTCTTCTAGATAAGAGAGACGTAAGTGCTTTCTGATTAGGGTGTGGATGGTGTAGGGAAAATGCAGTGTGCTTTTCCCCCAGATGGGTTATTGCCGTTTCATTTTGAGGCAAGGTCTTGCCCAGGGCACCTTCAAAGTGGAGCATAAAAGTAGCCCAAAAATAATAATGAAAGCGGGTTACTTTTAATGTGACAAAGAGGAAGTAATATAGTCTTATGTGTCATCCACACGTGAGCTTACTAGGACTTTATCTTAAAGTTGTGAGGGGTTTCGTAAAACTACTTTCATTTGGTTCATTCTGTCACCTGTAGGTGAAGTTTGTGGTTGATGAAATAATTGTGTGAAGTTGAGATTAGCTGTGTGACGATGGTGCTCATCAGCGGTGGGATTTCAGTGAAGTGGATACAAGCGCTGGATGTACTCTGGCATCTTCAAACTGTTCTTTGTAAATTGTGATTTTTCTCCCCTTAGCAGGAAGAGCCATGTAGGGAGGTATTTCTGCTGTTAGTAGGTAGGAATTATTGCCTTAACAAGATGACGATCTTGTTATGTTGACATTCTTGCTAAATGTTGACCTTTCTGTAACCTGCTTTCCTGGCAAAGAGTTGAGGAGCTGAAAGCAGAACAGCAGACTGGCATCTACTTCCTTGCTTCGTTTTAGTTGAACTGAACTACAACAGGGCATAGGTTAAATGCTTGATTTGTTTTAAAAGAAAAAATTATATTAAAAAAAAAAAGAAAAAGAGGCAGAGTCTCTACTCTGAAGATTTTTGAATTTGAAGTAAGAGCCCATGGTGCAGACTGAACTATGTAAACTCGAAGGGAACAAGGATATGGATCAGATTGATGTGATCCTGCTGCTGTGAGTCCTGCTGTTTAGCTGGTACCTGGAAATGTGCTAGTGCACTGCAAGTACGGATTTTATAGTTATCTGCCCTCCCACCCAAGTTCAGCTTTCATAGAGGCCTTGGGGAAGATGATAATGAATTCATCACAAGAAAGGTAATGGGTAACTTGTTCATACCATTAGCTCTCTGTCAAATATGCACAGTTAAGAATAGTATGTCTCTTCTAACTAAGTGTAAGTTTGTTGTAGGAGATGAGGCTCCATCTGGTTGCTTAGTTCTTAATGTATGCCAGGCATCTGATTGCTTGGTTCTTAATGTATCCCAGGGACATAAACACTGGACATAACACTGTTTTTGATGAGGGTCTGAAAGAGTGATGATGATTGATTGGGTTTTTAATTTTTTTTCAGTGAAGCTATGTTTCCATGTTAGATAGGTAAAAAGTTAATATTGCAAAGTTCTCATTTGAAGTTTAAGTAAAACACAGGACTTCAAATCTGTCCAGAGATGTCTCCTCTCAAGAGGGCTAAAGTTAATGGTGAAACTGAGTTACTACTTTGTTGGATGGTTGATGTAACAAAACACGGACAGAAAATCTGCTAATAGTGTTGTTTATTTCTGGAGTTGAGTGTTGTATATCACACTTTCATTTGTATGGTTTTGTTTTCTATGCCTCAGTAAACTTGTCCAGTACTTTAGCTTCATCTAAAGTCTAGTTTAGAGACTGACACAAAAATAGCTTTTCTGATTGCAGTTGTGTGTCAGGAAAACTTTTGAATTTCACCTTCTGTTTCTGTCAAATATTCTCGTCCAAAATGACAACTGCTAGAAAGGATGAAAATTAGTTATGCTGTTGTACAAGTAATTTCTGTCTTTTGTGTTTCTATATTTCACTGTTACAAAGAATTTAATTGTGTAGGGTGGTCAGCAAAGTGTAAAAGAAGAGTTATGTCTTTTTGATTGTGAAAAAGAGATACTGTCCTGTCCTGCTCAGTTGCAGGAGATATTCCTGGAGTTAAATGAAGTGGTTGCTTGATTTTGTTTGCTCTTGTTTATTCCATCTCTCATTTAGAAAGACTTTTCTGTCTCTTGGTATGAGACGGCTATTCTAATTATCCCTAGTCCCAGGTCCTCTGTAATTTATGCCATTCTTTTACGGTTTGGGCTACAAGTGCTGCACGTGGTATTCTGACAGAGACCGTATTAATAATAATACTATAATTTTACTGTTTACCCCCATCTTAATACCTATGGTTTTGGTAGTAACTGCACATAGATTTGAAGTACATTCTCAGGTGATTGTAGGTCCATTTCTTTTGTTCATATGATCAATTTATATCACAGCATATCCTGAGGGGGGAAAAAAGTAATCATTGCTTTGGTTTAATAAAGGTTGAACTTCATTTGCCATCTCACAGGTGATTCATCTAGTGTGAGTGGACCCTTCCAAAGATTTTCAGCATCTTCCAAAATGAAAAGCCCTTCTTTT
Source organism: Larus michahellis (assembly GCF_964199755.1). Classification (NCBI taxonomy): domain Eukaryota; kingdom Metazoa; phylum Chordata; class Aves; order Charadriiformes; family Laridae; genus Larus; species Larus michahellis. The sequence goes on from NC_133898.1 coordinate 22,633,438, forward strand.
ACTTTGCCCTTGACTGAAATTCAAATAATTGGGATAATTAGTGAGATTATTGTTCCTGCAAAGGTATCAGTTATACCATGTCTACCTTATTTAACTTCTTTTTGTCATTTATGGCTTCAGCCATTTAACAAATGAAGACAACGCAGAACTCAGTAGGGTGCGCTTTGCTTGAGGTCTCATTTTTAAAAAAGAAAAAGCCTAATTTTCTGCTCCCCAGCCCTTTGGCGTGAGCGTTAGTTTTGGTGAGGGAAGTCATACAGCTACCAGCTCAACTGCTTCATGCTGAAACTCTCCAATTTTGTGGATATCTCTGGGGAACAGGTGGTGTGACTCTTTCTGCTGTCAACTGTGTTTCGGAGTCTCTGGTTTCTGATAGAGATCCTATGTGTTGCTGGAAGGGAATGTGTCCAGAACAGATGAACCTGAATTTTGATGAATTCCCATTTTGCGGAGTCCTACGCACAAATCTCATCTCTCCACGTCTGTGCCGTATTTCCTGGGGTGATCCATTTAGACATCAATTCTTCTACAGCTTTGCTGCGTCTGAAATACTGAAACTGCGCCTTTTGGTTGTGTGCTTTTTGATATGTATTTTAGTCTTCCTTTCTTCTTGATTGACCTTACAGCTGTTGAAGCTCCTTTTGTCTTGGCTGGAGATATATGTCTGTGTTTTGAAGGCTCTGTATTTCATCTTTAATTGCCTTTTGAAGCATGTCAGGCAGGCAGAGAGGAGTGGATGTTTGGCCATCCTGTTTTTACTGTGGTGAGTAAGTACTAAAGGGCTTAGTTTCCGTAACTGTGGTTTACTTAACCAAGAATCCATGCTTTGTGCAGGGATTTTTGTTTGCCTTCATTTCAGATCTTTTTTGTTTAACATCACCTTTATCAAAGCATTGTTTTCTAAAATTGCAGCTCTGTTGCGTTTTTAGGTATCGCGTCTCCTGCCAGAATGTGGAACCTAATTACTTTTAGCATAATTCTTAGCAGTTCAGTTCCTGTTAATTACAGCTGTGACTTTGTAGGATGGGCTGAACTGATGTAAAAAGCTCACTGTTGCCTGAGAGGGGTGATTCCTTACCCTGCTCCTGGCTGTCTTCCTGCTTACCTCATGTTAGCTCTGGTGCTCAGCATGATGCCTGGGCCAGCGCAGTTAGCTAACCTGGCAGAAAACTAAACAAAAAAAAAAAAAAAGAGGCAGGTGGTTTTCTGCTGTCTTGGAGAGTTCCATCAGCCCCTGGGGGAGTCCTGTGGGTTTGAGAGAGGCTGGAGGGGAGGACTGGAAGCAAAGGGGTTGGGAAGCCGTTTGGGTGCGTTTTCCTGAAGAGCGGAACTAATCCAGGTTCAGGAAGCCTGTCTGTGCCTTGGGACCAGTTATCGCGTGAAGTAGCAACTTGTTTAGAGGTCACTCGCCTGCATTTTGCTCAACGATTCACATAAGAGGTAGTCAAAAACAAAGCACCCTGTTGTTACTGTCCAAGACTTTGCTTTTTGGCCTAGTTTTTGTTATGGCATTGTACACTTTATAATACCAGCTTCCATTTGAAGGACAAATATAAACTTGGCAAGATGTTTACCTCCTTGGATTTTATGACTGTGTTTCAGCTGCACAGACCTCTCCTTATGAATCTACTGTAGTGCCATATATTAATGGCAGTGCTAAGTACTAGCCTTCCTCCTCCTTTTCTTTTTCCACTCCTTTTCAGACACACACCATGCACATCTTTTGCTTGGCTGGTGTTTCTTAAATAGAGGCCATCTGAGTACTGCCCCACTCCATTGCTCTTTCCTTCTCTGCTTCAAAGTAATAAGGTCTTTCCAGTTGTGAGACATTTTGGTTAATGAATTTTTTGTATAGTGCAATAAGAACAAAACTTGGATTTTTCTAGCTTTTACTTCTAGTGGGTGGCAGTTTTTTGTATAACATTTTGATCTGATATCCTACTGTTGTCACAGAGACACCAGTAATTATTTTCTGTTTAATTAGGTAGTGCTTCTCCAGCCTGATTTAGCAGTTGGTGGATTTTTTTTAAACTCCTCCCCCAATACAGCAGTCTAGATTTCTGGAAGAGTATCATTCTTCTAGCCGCTGGTAGCATGTGGATCCTTATATGGTTTTCCAGAGCAGACATTGTATAAATGCTGTACACATTTAGTAAAGTGACTGTGTGTAGATGCAGGCATTATAGGCTGATCTTTGCTTCTGGAAAACCCGTGTAATGCATTCCCATGGACATAGCAAAACCTGCGTGTGAAGGAATTAGTTGCAGGCTCTTGCTCATGGAAACAGGGATAGGAGGAAGATCTCTTGGCTATTGTCGGCAACCTCATCATCAGGAAGGCTGGGAGTTAGAGCTTTTACAGGGCAAGTGGAAACAAAAAATGAGTGTGTTTTCTTATGTGAGCCTCTGAAATTTTTGGTTGCATTTGCCAACTCCAAAATACTTGCTTGAAATTGTTCTTCAGCTACCTACTCATTAGTGATGCTTCATTCTCAAAACCCATAAGTAATTGTCAAGTTTAGTGTGATTATGCCAAATGAAAGCAAAAGGTAATGTCCTGTAAATACTGACATATCGTATGGTATGTACGTGAGCACCCTCAAAGTAAGGGTCAGAGCCAGCTCCAACATGTGTTGAAAAGCATACAGTACTTCGGTCTTTCTTAGTCTCTTATTCATGTGAGCTTAGGCAAGGAATTGTTTCACAAGGGGTGATCTCAAAGGTATTTGATGAGATCTGGTAAAACCTCTCTGGGGTACCTAATCCTCATCCTTACCCTCCGCAAGGAACCCTTGCATCACTACAATCAGAATTATCTCTTTTTTCACATACTCAGATTAACAAAGGCAATTCGTATTCTTACTTGTGATAACACCTTCAATGCTAATAACCCAAATGAAATATGATGCAAAGTGATAACTTATTCAGATTGTCAACTTTAAGTCATGTTTTCCTAAGTAACAATTCATGCCCTTAAGCGGTTGGTAGCCTGCTGTTCCTGAAGGCATTGGTGACCTGCATTGAATCAGATTTTGCTCCTCCTTTCTTGCCTTCATGAGCCCAGGCATCTGCTGGTCCAGAGAATGACCAGCTGGCCAAAGAGTCCCACTACTGCTGGTGTTGAAAGGAAGCAATGCCTAAGCTGAAGGTGAAAAGACATGTTTGTTCTTTCCTGCCCATGATTTTCAACAGTTCTTCAGTGTCCTGCTCTCAAAAGAAAAGAATAAAAATCCTAGCTCATGTTTCAGTGGTGCCACTTTTGTGTACCAGAGAATGAAGGCGACACATGAAATAAAAGGAACTACTATTTTTGTGGTTCTTAATGTCTTTGCGTCTTTGTTCCACCATACAGTGATGAGTGGACGCTGCTGCCATCAGTGGGATGGGCAAATAATGACTTACAGGGAAGGCTGCCAGAGAAAATTTATTTTTAAACTGTTTTTTCTACAGTCTTTCAAGTTTGGACTACTCCTTGACTTTTACAGGATACCCACTGGTCTTGGGATCTATCCATAAACGTCTGCTTGGAAATTATTTGCAAATGCCAGTGCTCCCAGCATTGCAGAAGAGTGTCGCCACACCAAGGAACAGTGGGAGGTTTGAGACTGGCTGCGCTAGCAACAACCCGAGTAGATCTCTGAACCCAGAAATACACACTGTGTTTATTTCCAGACTTTATTACTAGCTATTTTTTATAGTCTTATGGTTTTTCCCCCCTCCACTTGTGGTTCAACAGCCAGCTCTCAAGCTGCCATGTTAAGAATCAATACCTTTCAGTATTCGGTGAGTCTCACGGACAGTTCATAAAAGGTGTGAGCCCTCGAACTCCTAAAGTGACTTAAATTAGACCATTAGCCACTGTAAAGGTGTAAGACCTTAAACAAGACCATAAGCCGCTGTAAAGCTGCTGTGCAGGGAGTGGATCTGTCACAGCATTCAGCACGGGGGTGGTCCAGCGCAGCGCTGGGTACCAAGACTCTCCTGGGGAGAGGAGAGGCTGTAGCTGAGCATCCTTCAGGACCTACTGCTGCAGCGCTGGGGTGCAGCTTTGCTGCCCTCTCCCCATAGCTGGGGTCAGGGGCACAGAAGCGTCCTGAAAGCACTGGGTAAATGGATACTTGGTTTTCAGTTTGTAGTCAAACGCAATGGTTCTAGAAGAGAAATCATTATCACCATAATTTATGTTGCTTCTTAATAGCTTTAAAAAAATGTAGCTTCCTTGTTTGCTCAGTGGAATGTAGGCTTTAGCATGAGAGCCCTGTACAAAATGCAGTTAAGCTGCTGAGTAATTGCTGCTGAAGTTGGCCACAGAGCTGCCGTATATACAAGGGAAATGCTTTCTAATTCCTTTGTTGCTGGCTTGTTTTCTTCGCACCATTGCGGAAAGGGAAGGATGCTGTTGCTGGCGCAGAGTAGGGACCATGTAGTGAAATGAGCAGGAAGTGTTGCATTGCTCTAATGGGAGTCTTGGAAGCAGTCAGGTATGCTGCAGGGTACAGCACTTGATGCTCCCTGGGCCCTGCTTGTCTGCTGCGAGATCTGTGCATGTTATAAATTCTTTGCAGTCAGTATCTCAGTGGTCGGTTTGTTTATGGGTTTTAATGTGGAAGTACAGCATGGTCGAGAACTTGCATAAGTTAGGACCGTTGTGTGGCAGTGCAGGGTTTCCTGGGCATACTTAAAGCTTCAGATCTTGGTACGAATTAGCTACCTGGTTTTCTTTTTTCTTTTTCTTTTTCTTTTTCTTTTTCTTTTTTTTTTTTTTGAGATAGCTTGCTTTGTTGTTAGAAAATAGATTTAGGATGAGAAGTTTTGTTATAAGAGTGCTTACTACAAACTAGTGCTGGAGAAGAGCATGCTAGCTACAGAATTCTTACTGTTTGGTTTACTGTCTTAATGACAGTAAAGGCACAGACAGCACAGACATGGATTATTTTAAATAAGTCTTTTGGATATAACAGAACTCAATAAGGATGCTTATCTAATGAAAATATATGCTGTAAGCCCCCCCCAAAAAAATGCATGGTGTATTTGGGGGAAAAAAATCTAACCTTGCATGAAATGTGAATATACAAGGTGGTTTAATTTATTGGCTCCTCCTGAGATTGTTTTTGCTTCAAAAAAAAAAATCCCAATGAGTGGTTTTACTGTTTTAGACCCTTAAGTGTCTTGGTTGCTCTTTGACTCTGTGTTGTGACAGAATGTCAAGTTGAGAATGCAGAGCTGGTTGCTGTGTTTTGCTGTCTAAATTTTTTTTTTTTTTGTAGGCTCGAAATGTCAACACGGGTGAGCTAGCAGCAATTAAAGTAATAAAACTAGAACCAGGTAAGTGTTTCTTAACTGAAATAGGCCCCGGAAACTAAATATTTTCATGCTTAAGATACAATTGTACAAAACAAACTGAGTCTACTTATTGAAATAAGGGATAATTGTTGCCTTTTAGTGTATTATAAAATACAGTGTTCTAAAAAATAACAAGCATGACAAGCAGAATGTGAGAGGAAGAAGGGTAACTGGAGAACAGTTAAAGGAAAGCTGATTAAAATTTCAGTCACGGTTGTGTTTTTTTTTCTTAAGTACTATTTTTTCAACCCATGTGATACAAAAAACTTCATAGAACAAAAGAAATGAGGAAAACAGCAAGGCAGTAAAGAACTCACCTGGAGAGAGCATAGAGGGAGAAATAAAAAGAAGGAAGGGTGTAATAAAAGGTGAGCATTAGCATCCAGGAATTGAGTGTATTTCCTGAAATTCTCTTGGAGACTGATGAGGACTTCGTTGTATGCTAGGCTTATGCTTGAACTGTGCTTATGTTGTGATGTCACAAATGCCGTATGCCCTACAGATCAATTATCAGCCTGTGAGGGCTGGTCTATTAATATGGCTAGACTTGTTGAACAAGGGTACAGTAATCTAGGAAGTAAAATATCCAGACTTCTTGTTTAGTTTGTAACTGTTGGGGGTGGGGAAATATCTTTACTACTACCTGGTTTGATCCTTAAGGTCTATGCAGGCAAGAAGGGAAAGAAGTTGCTACTTTCTTCCATTTTTTCCTCTTACAATTCTGGAAGTGATCAGAAATGTTGTGTTTATATAATGCATGCACATATAAAAATTTGGGACAGGACAGTATGTTACCATGTAGTTCCAGAAGTGTATGTTCATCGCACTTCTTTTATTCATGCTGAACACCATGGTCCCAGATTATCTTGTCTAGTTCTGCTGCTTTGGCTTTTTATGTCAGTTCCCATTGCTGGAGTAGTTGGCTGTGCATGACATGGACAACCAGCCCAGCTAAGATGAGCAGCCGTGCTGTGTCTCAGTATGGAACTGTAAGGATAAAATGGGAAAGGAGACTTGTGTAGTGGGGGGAAAACCATAGGACTCAGCAGACCCAGATGATGTCAACCTTTAAAATAATGCAACTTTTTACTTAGCTACTTCCACTCTAAACATGAAGTGAGTTGGTTAAAAAAAGCGTTGTATGGGTTGTGCTGAGTAGGACTTGGAGAATCATGCTGTGTATGCTCTCTGAGCTGCGGCCAGAGCCTGGAGGTGCACTGCAGCAGGGGTAACTTGCCCTCATGCTATGCTGATGAGGCGAACAACTGTCATCTTGCAGCTCAATCTAGTATTTTTAGCAGCCTTGGGATACATGAGTGTGGTACACAGAGAATGCGCTCTCGCTATCCTCTGTTTGCTCAGCGAGCTGTTTCTCTCTGGAGTTGTCGCTTCCAGTTGGGGTAGAGGCTTCAGTCAGCTCCAGATGAGCAGCGTCCACATGCCAGAAGTGTGGCACTGGCTTTCTTTGCAAGTTTTGCAGATTGGGGAAGACTGTGAAGATTAACTAATAATGTTAAGCACTTACTCTAAAGCTGATGCTACTTTATTATTTTGGATGCAATGAAAACACCGGTCAAATACTGGAGGAATCGTGTCCTTTCACAGAGATACCTGTCCGTACGTGAAAATAATTTCTTGTTTACTCCTCAGTGTTTGCATGTTTGAAGGTGTAGTCAGGATACAGCAAGCCATCAGCAATACACCACAGACAGTAGGCAGTCTGTTGTGATGTTAACTTGCAGCTTGTAGTTTGAAATTTGCTTTCAGTTAAATAAAATACAGGCGAATATCGGATTTCTGGTTAAAAAGTATCAAATGGTTAGATCATCTAGGGAGAAACTTAAAACACATTTTCTTAGGTAATGCCTTGGCCAATTCGGTTGGAATTTGTTATGTTACATTTGAAATTTATTAATGGCAATATTTGAGAACTAATTTTGGGTTGCAAAAATTGATAAATATGAGCTTAGTGTCTGTATACAACTTTTTGGACAATAATTTGGCTTCTGGTTTAAAAGCTATCTTGAGTAATGCTGAAGTGTGCTACAGTAGTACACTGAAAGCAGGATTTTGACATACATCGAATTTTCCTTTTTTTTCAACTAGCTTATAGAACCTCTTAAGTTATTTGTGAAGTTAAATGGTTAATTTAGGCCTTCAGGCTTGTTTCACCTATGAAGTCCTTGAGGTTACTAAGAATAAGTTGGTTTATGTGGACTGTGTATGTCTACTAACTAAACAAACTTCAGAAGAGCATCTTTGGCAACAACATACCAAACTAGCTATAATTTGCCCTTATGACTTAAGAAGTTTTGTAGGAGCCCCAGTGTAAGATACTGAACTGCAAAAGAGCACTTGACGTATAGTTCTTAAACAATTAATTGAAAAGGCCATCAAATATGCTACCATCATTCTCTTACATTTGATATCTTTCTTGCCTTCTCTCTCTAACTTACCTGCAAAACCCGTGCAACAACATCCCCAAAACAAAATTTTCAATTTCATACATGACTTTTTCAGTGTGCGCATCTGGTAAGAAGGTTTTATAGGAAGACAGGTCCAACAGAGGTACCAAATAGTAAGTCTCAGATAAACACCACATCTATGTCAGTGTCTTATCTGGACATAAGTTACGCAAAGTCCATAAATCCATGTCCTTACCAAGGTTACTGAAAAGTTGCATCAGCAACGTACTGTTGAATGTTTTTTTGCTCAGGAAGATAATCTGATGTGTGTTGGACATATGGCCAAAAATAGCAAAGTTTTGTTGTGTTTTTAAGTGCTTGGGCTATTGGCAGGGCATATGCAGATAGACACGGTGGGGTCTTAGGAAAAGTAAAGACTTTAGAAAGAGGTGTGGCCAATATCCTAAGAGGTATCAGACAGCAGATGTGTCCATCTGCCCCAGGATGAAACTCTTTAAGAATATAGTAATTTATTACTAAGTAAATATTGATTTACAACTGCTTTATATGTCTTTGAAACTGGCAGATAATTAATTTTAGTTACTTAAAATGTTTATTTTATAAACACTTACTGAAAGTCTAGTTGGGATGTGAGTATGAACCAGGCCAATGAAAATATTCATTCTGCTTTTCAGGAGAAGATTTTGCTGTTGTGCAGCAGGAAATCATAATGATGAAAGACTGTAAACATCCAAATATTGTTGCTTATTTTGGCAGCTATCTCAGGTACAGTTTGTTTCTTTTGCTTACTTAAAAATGCTTCTCTATCTCCTTGTAAAGGACAGGTCTATAAGGCGGCTTAAGCAAAATATAATTTACCAAATAGGTATTATCCACTTTTATATTTTTTTTCTTCATTTACCTTAAAATCTGCTGTTTACTACAGTGTCTCTCTAAATAATGTTTCTCGTAGCAAAATCTTTCAGTGACCCTGTACTTACGTTTCCTTGGAACTTAGTTGTTGTTTAAAAGCTTTGAACTTAATACATAAATAAAAAATGAGGCAGAAGTATGACAAGTATGAACAAAGAGTCTGTGTATATAGTATCTTTTAAATATGTTTCCGTAAAATGTCTCTTAAATTTGCAAAACTTTGGGAAGTATAAATATTGCATAATACAGAGTTCTCAGAAATGGTCTCACTTAACTGGTGTGGGCATGTAAAATTGTCTGAGAACTCAAAATTGAACGTTATGGGGAAATAGGGGGAAAAAAATTATTGGCTTTTTCCTTCCTAAAGAGTAGTAGTATTATGTTAAGCTTTAAGGACAATTTCATACTGAAGTACCTAAGAGTGTAAACTGTGCAGCCTTTAAAAAGCCCACTTGTGGTTTGTATTTTGTATTTATTTTAAAATCTAAAAATTATTGATATTTTAGCGCTTGTCTTTGCTTTTCTCTCTTGAGCTGCAGAGTTGTTTGGGACACTTAATGTAGTATATGTAAATTGTTCTGTCTCATTACTCTTTTGTGTAATTCCTTTTGTAAGGTATTATGCTTACTTGTAACAAGTACGGTAAACTTGTATTCCACACAAAGGCTCAGTATTGAGAAAATTGATGGCTAGTTTCTAACAACGTTTGCTATTATAGTTCTTTTTTAAAACATCCTCACAAATGTTTTATGCAAAATATAGCAATTTCTTGATATTCAAGGACTTGACCTTTTAATGCTGGATTTTGTGAATCTAATGTTGTCATAATTATAGGCATATCATGCCGTGCAATAAAAAGTTTTTAAAAGGCTCTGAAAAGTCGTGATGCTCTTTATGGCAGAGGCTTCTCATTCCTTTCAGATATTCTCATCTTGTGTCTGCATGGGGACAATGTAGGTAGGACATGGTAGTTCTGCGTGTTGTGAAGGCTGCTAGACCCTATTCATAATGGGAAGATGCCAAGTTGAGTTTACTTGTGCATGTATTAGACTTCAGCGACTCCAGCTGAAATTCTCCATGGTGGTTATCTGGTGCAGCAAAAAGCCTTTCAGCAATACAGGCCAAATGCTTTTGGTGGAAGATATAGGTGGTATTTTCACATGAAAAATCGTGGTACATAAAGCCTTTCAACAAAAATTTACCATCTTTGAAGCAGGAATGTATGCCAGAATTTGGCTCTTGTATTTGGAGTGCATCTTTTCCTTTTAAAAATCCTTTCAAATTTGACCAAGTTACTTTCTGAAGTACTGAATTTCTTTTACTTTCATTCTAGATCAGCTAGAGCTTGGGAAATCCCAGTTACTGTTCCTTTTCTAGCCAGCAGTGTCTGGTTTGGTGCGTGTTTGCGGTGCTACAGATGAGCTAACACGAGTTCCCTGGCTTGCTTAGCCGTTGTTGCGTGTTCCTTGTTTTGCTCTGGAGTGAGCTGGGACAGGATGTTGAAATGGCAAGTATGGAGTACTTTGTGGTGCTGTTAGTGACCTTGATGCTGAATGTCTGCATAGTTTGAGCAAACTGAAACTGGACAAGTTGAGCGTGCTAGGACTTGGAGGCAGTGTCTGGGAATAGAGAAAGCCCTGACAATAAATGCTAGAGGAGGGAGAGGGGTCTCATGGAGAAGCTCAGCTAACTAATGCTGTCCTGAGGAGTTTCTTCTCCCTGCCTCTTGTAGTCAGTGTCCTGAATAGCCCTGGGCACTTACTGAAACCATGTTTTATCACTGGTGGGGTTCATTGCATCTTTCTCAGTACGAGTATTTTGTTAGCTTTTGTCTCGCGAGTGAAAGTATTGCAGGCTGACAGATACAATTCAAGTCAATAGAATCTGTCTTTTGAATGATGTTCGCTTTATAGTAATTTCAAAGGTCTGTAGTGGAAAAGCTGGTCATATTGGTACTTCGCACACATAGTTCGCAGACAGTGTGCAGCATGAAGGAAGTTTGCAAGAGCAAATGTATTTTCAGAATAAGATTAATTAGAAATGCACTCAAAGTATGAGAATGAAGAGGAGAGCAAGCCATTGCCTAGCCCATTAGATGAACACCATCCGCATCCTACAGTGTGCGAGGATGGGAGTGTGTGATTGTGTACGGCTTGCATTATCATTACACATGTGCAGAAAGAGATCAAAGTCTGAAGATAAAATCAACAAGCCATGCTGTTCTGGCATCCCATACCTTGAAGGGTGCTTGTCTTGGCAGCTTGAATGCTTTTTTAATGCTGAGCTGGTCTGTGAGCTGCATTATGCACAAGCTTGTGTGGGTGTGTGTACAGATAAAGCTTGTGTACATGTAGGGACTTGGTATTCCAAACTAGGAGTGTCTGCACTTCAGTTTTGAATGTTTAAGGTTAATTTGAAGGTTAACCTAAATTGTGCGTTACTTCCATTCTGTGCAGTACTGGCAGGCTTTTTCTTGTGCATGAACAGTCAATTCTTAATACTGCTACATACCTCAAAGTCATGTTAAACTTTTTTTGAGAATTTGTGGAGTTAGTAACTAGCCTGTTTGATGGCAGCTTACAGATTGTCATGTTGTAAAGTTGGCAAGGGATCTTGTGATCTCCTAAAGGCAGTATTTGGAAGCTCCATGTTATGGTGAATAAGCTTTTTAAATGGACGTGGCATATTCTGAGAGTTGTGTGGCTGGGACCACATAGTGGCCTGCCCTCCTGTAGTGCCTCCTTAGCCTTCCTCCCAACCTCAAAGCCTGCCTTTGTTAGGGAAGAGAGCACCTTTGTGTACATTAAAATGTCCTCCAGCGCATGTGATTGCTTTATTTGTACTTGTCTGCAATACTGGGAAGGAAGTTTTGTTGATATTTTTCTTAATGCATGACATTGTGCACCACAAACCTGAAAGTCATTGTTAGTAAGCCTTTCAGAAGACAAATTAAGAAAGAAGTAAGTGAGGAATGGCAGAGGGGGGGGGGCTGGGGCTCTGGGATGCTTTTGAAGTTACCCTGAGCTATTTTTCTAACATATGAACTTCTGACCAGAATTGTGAGGGTTCCATTTGCGTTTGTTTCTGGAGGTGAGATTATTTGTATTGCAGAAGCACAACGTATCCAGTTGTCTCACCAGCTGCTTCTTTTAACTAGTCACAGTGGGAACAGATTGCTTAGTATAACTAATAAAAAGCTGCTTCTGATTTTTAAGATTTCCTGGGAAAAAAGACTGTGAACAAATATTGTTGTTGCATTCAACTTTCTTCGAAATTCTTAGGTTGAAATGGTACCTCTTCTCATGATGCTGCATTTAGGATGGGGATGCTTTTTCTTTAAAAAACAGTTTTCCTCTCATCTCAGGGTATCAAAATATACCTTTGTAGAACCAGATTTAAATTTTGGCAAACATATTATATATTTTGGCACTGTCTTGTGCTCTTGCTTTGTCCCCTCCCCTTTCTTTGGTGTAGTGCTTCTTTGTCTAGGCAATCCAATGGCTGTCCTTTGAGGTCTCTCATTGTCTGACCTTTTCCAAGTATCTTTCAATGATAAGAACAAGAAGAAAAATACCATGGTCCCGTACTTGGCACTACCAGCATATTGTTCCCCATGCTTTTCTTCTGTTTATGTATGGATTTTTCAGTCAGTCAAATTTCTGCCGTGCGTTTAGCCTAGGTGCTAAGTTGCAGACACTAAATGGTACTGTTGGTCTTGTCTCTGTTTTGTTTGCTGTGCTTGCCATTTCCTCTGCAGACACAGTACAACTGTGTACACTGTTACTGTTGATTATATGGATTTTCGTGGTCTCAAAGCACTTAGGGGCAGTAATAGAAGGCTAGATAGTGAATTAGAAATCCTCTTACATTTTTTTGTCCTTTTCTGTAGGGCTTTTCCACACTGGCAAGTTTAATGCCCAGTAAGTGAAGGTGTGAGTTTACAGCACTTACCTCCTTCATGTCTCTTACTTTGCGGGTGCTCCTGCTGCTGTCCAAGGCTGGTGGGGTTATCCTGGTTTTTTTCCCCGCTTCCACACTGCTGCTGCTGTTGGCATCAAACAGGATGCAGCCACATGGGAAAGAGTGGCTTTCATGAGCCTAGTGCCCCAAAAAGTGTCCACATCTGAGTCCTGCATCACTGTGGGGAATAAACAAGGGACATACAGATGTCTGTCTCTTCAGTGCTGCTTTCTCACTCATGTTCTCCTGCTGCCATCGCTAATTCTGTTTTCTTTCACAGGTAGTCATGTTGCTTCTGTGTCTGACTTTGATCAGTTATTTCAGTGGAAAACCTTCATATTATTTCAAGCAATGCTTTAATTAACCCCTAGAAATGTATGGAGTTAACAGCCAGGGACTTCCATTGCTTAAAATCTCCGTATTGCCTGAACAGTACCTTTCCCACCACGAGGGGAAGCAGCTGGGGAGTAGCTTTGAGGACCATCTGGACTATGGACATAAAAGGGGAGGAGATCCAAGAAAGTCAGTTCTTCCTTGGAACAGCAGCTATTCTAGCTGTTACCTGCTGGTGAGAAGTACTTGCAATTTGCAGCTCAGGGGATAAGCTCGGCACTTACACCATTGCCTTGCAAAATTCCACAAATGTTGGCGTTGCCTGCAGGAGCGTCTCAGCTGTTCTGACAGTGCCTTATGAATGCAAGAAACCCAAGACCAGGAGTCATGGGAAAACTGCAGAACAACCAGCAGTCTTTCCTTTGGTTCCTGTGTCCCAGTCTGCCCTAACGTGGTTGTATGCCATTTTTCTTTCCTCTGTGTTTTGATGGCCACAAATGACTAGGCAAGTCCCAAATTTTCTGCTTGCCAGAATGCCTTTCTGCAGCCACATGTGGTACATCTGTCTTACCAGTGAAAATTACGAAATTAAAATAGAATTTAGTGTCCATAATAGAAGATACCTTTGAATCCTTCAGCCCATTGTCTATTCTTGAAAAGCATCTTTTATGGAGGTATAGTGAGTCAAGCTGAATTGATTCCCTTAGTAAGAGGAATATAAAAAACTTCCCTCTGACCCTTGCCACCAAAAATATCCACAAGTATTTTTGAGGGAAAAGACTTCATCTGAGAAGACCCTTACTCACAACGTGGGCTCCACTCTGCGTAGCTTTCACTAAAGCACTACAGTTTCATTCCCATTTGTTGTGAAAGAAATTGAGTTCAGAGATATCCTGAGGGCTTTTTGGTTTAGACTTCTTTTTTGTTTGTTTGTGTTAATTCCTCTGCTCTGAAAAAAGTGGAAGAGAAGTGAAAATGAGGAAGAAATAAGAATCCATATCTGTTCTCTCTCTACTCTCGGTAAAAATATATTTCATTTTCGTAGCAGATCTTGAATAAAAATCAGTGTACATGTTTCACTTACACTGTTTTTATTACTCCAATAAACCCTGTAATATTTTGGGTATTTCGTTAGTTACTGTTTTGACAGTGAAGTATCATATAAAGATTAAATCATATTCATTATTTGCCTTGTTCTTTTCATAATACAGAGCTTGTTATGTTGTGCTTTATAATGTTTGAGTCCTTTGACTTTTATAGGTGCTGTTTTCAAATCTGACAGCTAATGAATGGTTTTGTTCACTTTTTAGACGAGACAAGCTATGGATTTGCATGGAGTTTTGTGGAGGTGGCTCTCTACAGGATATTTATCATGGTATGCCAAGTCTGTAATTCCTTAAAATCTAAGTAAAGCTTATTTTCAAAAATGGAGATGATTACAGTGTTTTGGAATCAGAGAGGAGGAATCCTAAATTTAGTATCCGTAATAATCCATTGAAGGTTAATTTTAGCTTATGTGTTTTACACGGTTGGTTGGGTTTGGGTTTTTTAAACAAAATTAGCTATAGTGGGTTTTTTTCTGAGCAGCGGAAGTTATTTCCTTCCTTCAGTAGCTCATATATCCATCGCTACTTTTCAAAGACCGTAAAATTACAAAATATTGTATTGTAAAAATAAAAAATTATATCCTGATATGCTGTCTTTCTTCATAGCCATTTCATTTCTGAGCTTTGGAACTGAGCTTTAGTATAATCTATACCACTGCCTATGGATACGTAGATAAGTATGTCGATTAGCATGGATACTCTTGTCCTTTGTAAACGGTGGTCTTTTGTGTGTTTGTATAGCCGTACTGTCAAGAGGGTCTCTTTTTCTCATGCTGGGTGCATGATGTGAAAAGCAAAGGTAGCCTATATATTTGCTTTAGGCTTAGGTGCAATGAGTGGTCAAAGAAACAAGGGGCGTGTGCGAATCTATTGCACAAAGAGAGGATCAGTCAATTGATTGCAGGTTTTTTATCAAGAGATAAAATCAGTTTTGAGGGATTTTATTGCCCTGGAATTAGATTTGCTTAGGAAAGGAGTACACCATAAGCTAAGTAAATAGCACTGTGGTTTTCAAGTGATGTTTTTCAGACAGGAAATCCATCCATATTCCAAATGGTGAAGATTTTACATGTTAGGATCTTCACATCCTTCTCTTGTGTGTAAACAGCTTATATATTTTTTTACGTTTAACTTGAGTGCAATTAAAACAAGGCTCCAGTTCACAAGTTCACACCATGCTTGTGGCATAGTCATTTGAGCATGGACTTGTAGATCCTTTACATCTTTGCTAATGTTGATAAAAGCATTGTGTCTAATAAGCTTTGTTATGTGGAACACCTGTAGAGTAGGAAATGAGCTCATGCCACATAAATGCAGGTGTCGTACAGGAGCGGGTTTCCTGTTGCGTCTGATTTTTGGCTTCTCTGATGGTAGTTGGAGTGGAAGGTTCTTTTCTGATCTTAATTACGTTCCAAAGTGTCTTATTCCAATTGAACTATAGGCCTCTGTGATCTTAAGTCATTTAGGTTAATCAGAATTAAATTTCTCAAAATAAACATACATGCCTAGAAATGTATACTCTGGGTGATAATATATTTAGTTTTATGGGAGTTTGGAGCTTTTCTTTCAGAAAAGGGAAGATGGATCTAGACCTGTTTTGAAGATATATGTTGTATGATGATACTAATTATATTATGGTTGTGGGTTTTGGAGAAGCTAAACAGTTAGGTGCTGAAATCTTGTTTCATTTTTAACTCCCTGCTCCTTCGGTTTCCTTTCAGAAACCACATCCAAGTTGTCTATTTGTTTTCTCTGCAACACCAGAGACGCTTGTAGTGAGGACTGCATTTCCTGGTCTTAAACCCCTTTAATTTCAGGGTCAAAGTCCGATAACTGAGGACCAGTCACAGGCCATTCCTTGCTTGCTGTTCAGTGTTTGGTTTGTGTATTTGTTTAGAATTGAATTGTTTTCCTTTAAGAGACTTGAGTGAAGTGAGACCCTGGAGGGAGAGGAAGACTTCTTCCCTTGGGAAGCTACTGAGCCTGCTCAGAGGGAGAGTTTGAGAAGGTGCATGGTGTGTCAGGCCCAGGAGCAACAGTGCTGGTACCTCATGCAGAAAAGGGTTGAAAAGGTGCAGAGAGCAGGTCGCATGGCTACAGGGAAGAGAAAGCAGGTCACATGGCAGCAGGGAAGGACAGAAGGAGAGAGCAGGTCGCAAAGGGTAGAAGGAAATTCCTAGAGCTCAAAGGGGACTGACCAGAGTTTGCTGCAGCTCTGAGTCACTGGGTTGGAAGTCCAGCCCTTTATAGAAGGACAGAATGGGTTTGTGCAAGGGAAAAAGTTGCTGTTAAGTCACTGCTTCTGTTTCTTTTTCCTCTTAATTACTTCAAGGTTTTTTTATATGGAGGGAGTTAGTAGTTTTCATTCCAACAGGACTAGACATTTTTGAGTTTAAAAAATGTTTGCTGGTCTTTGGGATGCTCAATCTGGGGGAAAGTCTAAGCACGTTTACTTTGAGACTTCTAGTATAAGATCCTATTAGTGCAAAGGGAAATAATTGAGGTATGGGTTTGGAATGGGTAGCATCTTACCTGATTTCGAGAATTATTTTTTTCCCTTTCATTGCAGTGACTGGACCACTTTCAGAACAGCAGATTGCCTATGTCAGCAGAGAAACACTACAGGTAGTGTGTTCTCGGGTTCTGGTGGTTGACTCTTAATGTAAAAGTATTAAAAGCTAAAAATAAAAGCTACAAATATGTGCGATGCCGTGGAAGTACAGTGTTTGCATGGCTTAGCATTTTTGTCAGACTTTTGAAGATGTTCTGTATGCCTAGAATGATTTGGTAATTGCATAACCTCCAATTATCCTGGGTCATTTGAAGAAAACTGTCTTTCTGCTGTTATTTTTTTTTTTTTAAGGGGGGGGAGCAGCATATTTATTTATCCACATTTGTGGTACAAATTAGTTATTAGAAGTTTGAAGGAAAAATTTTAAGACTCAGTTTTGCATATCTGATAGTTGATCTGTGCCAATAAGAAAAAAAAAATTGCCTGTATTCTCGAGATGTTCAAATTAAGGTCACCAGCCTCTACTCATGGGTATGCCAGCTTTCATTTTTCTTCCCCAAATTAAAGGTTCGGTTCACCAGTAAAACTTAATAAGAAACGGCTTTTTTGGTGGATGTCTTGCTTCCGTGTGAGAGAGCAGTTCTTGGCTTCTAGTGAATGCAGATCTCTTAAATGCCTTCAGTTGAGAGCTGCTGCCTCTCTCAAATGCTGTCAAGATAGCTCTATCCCTGAGCCATCTCCCTTGCATGCTCCCTTACCATCTCCCTATGCTATGCCAGAGAGTGCTGACTTCTGACTTACAGGACGTGGCTTTTCTTCCTTACAGTGAAGTCTGTATCTGGACAGACATCTGGAAGTGTTTTGGTTTTTGAACCTTTAAACCCTTTTGTTCTTATAGAATCATAGAATGGTTTGGTTTGGAAGGGACCTTTAAAGGCCATCTAGTCCAACCCCCCTGCAATAAGCAGCGACAATCTCCAACTAGGCCATGTTGCTCAGCATCCCATCCAACCTGACCTTGAGTGTTTCCAGGGATGGGGCATCTACCACCTCTTTGGGCAAGCTCTTCCAGTGTTTCACCACCTTCATTGTAAAAAATTTCTTCCTTATTCTTCCTTTTTCTTCTAGTCTAAATCTACCCTCTTTCAGTTTAAAATCATTACCCCCTGTCCTGTTGCAACAGGCTCTACTGAAATGTCTGCCCTCATCTTTCTTACAAGCCGCCTTTAAGTACTGGAAGGCTGCAATAAGGTCTCCCTGGAGCTTTCTCCTTTCCAGGCTGAGTAACCCCAACTCTTTCAGACTGTCCTCACTGCAGAGGTCTCCAGCCCTCTGATCATCTTCATGACCTTCCTCTGGACCCAGTCTAATAGGTCGATGTCTTTCCTGTGCTGATGACTCCAGAACTGGATGCAGTACTCCAGGTGGGGTCTCACCAGAGTAGAATAAAGGCGCAGAATCACCTCCCTCGACCTGCTGGCCATGCTGCTTTTGATGCAGGCTGGGATGTGGTTGGCCTTCTGGCTTGTGAGCCCACATTACTGGCTTATGTCCAGCTTTTCATCCACCAGCACCCCCAAGTCCTTCTTGGCAGGGCTACTCGATAAATCCCTTCATCCCCCAGCCTGTATTGATACCGGGGGCGGCCCTGGCCCGGGTGCAGGGCCCTGCGCTTGGCCTTGTTGAACCTCATGAGATTGACGCAGGCTCACTTCCCAAGCTTGTCCACGTCCCTCTGGATGCCATCCTGTCCCTCAGGCATGTCACTCACACCACTTAGCTTGGTGTCATCTGCAAATTTGCCTGAGGGTGTGCTTGATCCCACTGTCTATGTCATTGATGAAGATATTAAACAGTACTGGTCCCAGTATGGACCCTTGAAGGTCCCCCCTGTATATAGTTTCTGATTTCTTCTTGTAGCTTATAATGCAGCAGTCTGTCCATCCATAAAAGTAATTTGTCCAATGTTAATTTTGCCATCAATTTACATGTTTGATCTCCATATTTAGAAGCCCTTTAAATGGTCTGTTTTCAAAGAACACTTGCTATCAGTTCTGGCTGGAATCGGTAAGACTCATTCTGAAAATATAGGTCCTTTAAATGTGGCTTCTAAAGTACCTGCCTTCAGGCGTTCAGTTTTGAAAATGGTGACCTCACATTCTTTCACAGTAGTGGTAAAAATGAGTGAGTTGTATGGCTCACTGTGCCGGTAGCATCCAGAGATTTAAATGCTAGGCGTGTACAAGGGACTTTTTTAGCTAATGCCAGTTGTTGCAACGGTCAGGTAGATGCTTTGATTAGTTGCACTCTGTACCAAAAGCAAATTGAGTCCAATTTTTGGGTCTGCATGCACGCCTGCAGTGATGACTCTGAAAAACCGTTGAACCAACAGGGTCTTGTTAATCATTCAGGCTTTCATGAACTGACAAAAAAATACCCCAAAACTCTATCTTCAGTGGTACTGTTGTCTATCTGCACAATGTTGTTCACTTGAAAAAAAGTACCAAGTCATGTAATTAATTGTTTCCTCATTTTTCCTTTTGGTATATTTAGGACCATCCTAAATATAATGCTGATGAAATGCTGATAATTGAAAACAATCCTAATTTATTTTTGCAGTCAACTCTGTGATGTCTCGCATGAGCTGGCAAAAAACCCAAAAGTTTCTTGACATAGGTATCTCCCTCCATCAAGTCTGCATTTTCATGGTCCATGACCATAGAACGAGGAAGATATTTGCATGTTGTTTTACCCTAAAAGAGAATTTTGAAGATAAACCTGGAGTGTCAGAAGTTACCTACTCTGTGATTTGTCATGCAGAGATTTGGTTTCATAGAGTTCTTCCAGAATTTAAACTTAAAGTTTCTAACTCATGTTGAGTCCTAAAATGCTTTAGTACTCTCATCGAGACCCAGAAAGATAACCTAATGCTTCTGAATCCATGAACTGGAGTTGAACTCCTGGGTTAGACCCGAAGCACTGCCTGCTAACGTGCTTCTTGACTTAATTGAAGTGTGTAATGATATAGGAGATAACTGCACTAGGTATCCCGTAATCTGACTGTTGAATAGAAGACTGTTAGGCAATTTAAAAGTAATTAACTCAGTCTAAAAAGGTGACAGTTATCACGTCCAGAGGAAAACTTGGTTGGGGAATGCTTCTCTTACAATAAATATGGTGACTGGTATTCTTTCCATCTACCCTGTGGTTTTGAGACTATGCTACTACGTACATTGAATTTGCAAATGCAGTTCAGATACACTGAAATATAAGAATGCTCTTCAGTCTACAGGCCATTTAGATGATTGAATCGTATCCTAAATTGCTCTGGTAATTAAATAAGAAATGCATATAAAATGAAAAATATTGGACTAAATTATTGTCTAAATATTTTATGCAGGGACTATATTACCTTCACAGTAAAGGAAAAATGCACAGAGATATAAAGGTAAGTAAAAGCTGAAAGTAATTTTTTTTTTTAAAAAAAGTCTACCTCACCTCTTATGGGTCTTTACTGTTTTGTATTGGGGGGGATATGTATGGGGGATATTTTTAGATATGTAGGCTTTTCCTATCTATTAGAACAAAATAAAATATTCTGCCCAAGGGAAGAAAAAAAAAATTTCTTTAAAATGCCTGCATGGAAATAGTTTGTTCTTTTAATTGCAGCCAAACATACTATTTATTTAGACCAGTGCTGTAAAATTTAAGCATCAGCTAGTGTCCAGAGCAGCATATAGTTCAGGTGGCTGTAAGGGTGTCCTCTGTGCAAAAGGAAAGGTTTGATCTTCCCCACACCTTTCCAAGAAGCTCGACATACCCTTCTCTCTGCATGGGCTAGTGAGCAGGGCTGTTGCTTTGGCTTCTTACTTATTTTCTTGGTGAGCAGATTGCAGGGCTGCTGTTCTGTGTGGTTCTTGGAGACTACATCTGTCCCCTCCCTTGGATGCTAAAATTAGAGAGGGTACAGCAAATCAAGCTCTTAACGCTGACTTATTTAAACCTTCACCTCAACAAAGCTGTATCAAAGGTGGCTTGTTCAGACTCTTAACACTCTCTGTTATAGTTTCCTTCTGGTGCTTCCTGTTGACTTTTTGTCCCTAGGGTTTTACTACATACTCTTTGCCTTTCCAAGCTCTTCCTTGCTTAGACTGCGGCTTAAAATTGGCAGGCTTCCTCCTGGAAATCTGACAGTAAATTATCACATTCCTTTTTGTTGTGTGGGGGATTGGTTTTGGTTGGCTGGTTTGTTTTTTTTTTTTCAGACTAGGGATGCAGTGTACATAGTAGCTTCAACTGCAGATGCCTTAATGCAGCCTGATTCCAAGTTGTTCTCATTGATATGGATCTTTGGGTTTTAAGCAATCATAAAAATAAATTCTGAATGAAAGGTTACTTTGGACACAAAATTTGAACATTTTTCATTCTACTTTGTAGAATGCAAAATGATGCTTGTAAGGATACAGTGCACAGATACTTGTTTCTAAACAGATAAGAAGTTCTTATAGTGCATACATTGAGAAATTTTTTATTTTTTTTTTTTAAAAAGAGCTGTTCTCATGAGCATGGAAAAATACTATCTTCATCTGCAGATCTCCTGACTGTTGAATTATGTTTGTTTCCCTCAGTAGCTAAGTTAGGTATTTAGAATATCTATCCTGTTAGTCTTGAAAGGTGAACAGGGTCAAGAGTATGTTAACTGGACTTGTCACACTATTTACCAAGCTCCATTTATAAGGCTCATTAACTGTATTTGTGTGAGGTTTGCCAAAGTAAGCTGCATTTTACTGCAGGCCTGACTTCTCCTTCTCTGTGAAAAGCCATAATCTGTAAAAAAACTAGTTTCTTGGAGGCCTGTCCGTGCTGCCTTCCCATCTAGTTTATGGGCAGTGCTGACATTTGGAGCTGTGTTTAACCAGCTCCAGCCTTCGCTCAAATCAGCCTGCACCTGGTTTCAGTCTTCAGATCAGGTTTGTTCTTAGTCCTTTTATGCCGTAATTTTATGGTACTGCTTCAGCTTAGTTTTGATTATTGAACTGGAGTGAGTGGTACATATAGCCACAGAACAGTGATCTCTTCAAATCTAGCACTAACAGAATCTCTGTTGTATAGCGACGGAAATAGTGGAAATAGTTTTGCTAAACACTTGAATACCAAGGCAGATCCTTAAGGCTATAATTATAATTATCATGGCTCTCAAACAAGACAAAACCAGATCCTACATATGAAAAGAAAATCAAATTACTTCCGCTTTGACCTTTAGAATTCCTGTTTCCTTTCAGTCAGTGGAAATAGAAAAAAAGTAAGGATTCATCAGCGTAGGGAAATCATCATATTCTGCTTTTTGAGAGGGTTTTGTGTACAATGGAAACTCTGTAGTACCATAGGCTAAAGAGTACTGAAATAACAATTAATGAGAAACCCTGTATATCCGAGTTTCTTTATATAACAGAATGGAAACTTGCTAATTTCACAAACATTTCCTTGGTAAGGATGCAGATTTCTTGACCACGCAATCCTTGGTTTGTCTTTGGCCCCTATTTTGCCATACGATTTCACATAATTTATTTTTTTTAAATATGGTGTCAGAGGCATCTTCATGTTTTAATTCAAGTATGCTTACTTTTTTCAAGGGAGCAAACATTCTTTTAACGGATAATGGACATGTAAAATTAGGTGAGTTAATGCAATTTAGTGTTATTAACAGATTTTTGTGTGCTCTAAGAAACAGTCTTCTGTATTTTGTTTAATGATATAATGGTTCATGTAAGGATTTAACGAATATGAGAATTCTTTTTCTCTTGCTGGTAATCTCTAACTGCACCATCCAGTTAGTGTCTGAGGAGTAACTGGAGTAGTTTGTGACGCTGTGGTAAAAGACTTTCTAATGTTGTAAGGGGGAGGTAAAAATCAAATCGCAGGTTTTTATAAATTTTTAATAATATGTACCATCCAAGTGCTTACATGTGAAACATACCTTGAAAGGTTATCTAAAGGAGTCTTTTGGATAATACTAAATAATGTATTTCATCATATTAAAATACTGCATGTAGCTGTTAGGACTCCTGTGCTAACCTGTTCTTTCTTGTGTTAATGAGGGGCATGTTTGTGTGCAGCCTGCATGTTTGGTAGGCGACTGAGAGAAGGCTGACCAATGGGATCAGAGATACACCAAGTTCCCATTGTTTGCTTTTGTTATCTGTTTTTTGTTAAATATTTCCAGTATATTTAAGAAACTCTTACAGTGGGGAAACCAAACTTGTGTTCACTAACAATTAATTACATCAAATCCGTTATTAACTGTCATTTTTTTTTTTTGCCTTTTTTTTTAATAGCTGATTTTGGAGTATCTGCACAGATAACAGCTACAATTGCCAAAAGGAAATCATTCATTGGCACACCATATTGGTAACTGTGTTTTTATTTGGCCATTAATATAATAGTAACATACATAATACTGTTGAAAAATTGTGATTAAAAGCATGCTATGTCACTTACTGAGTAGACTAATCACTAAAGGCTGTGTCAGACTTTCTGGTGATCATCTCTGTATTATTTATGCTAAATCCTGAATTAGCTGAGTATCAGAGAAAATGCTCAAGTGATCTGAAAAATTAAAAAGCTGGTTGTGTGCTACTGTCACTGTTGACTAATGTATATCAATCAATTTAGTCAAAAACTGTCAACAATTTTACTTGTTTTTAACTCTAATCTTAGATTATTTATTTTTTTCTCTTCCCTGATTTTCTGTCTTGGTGTTTTATGTTTCTTTGCTTTCACCCTAGATATGTTTTTTCTGCAACTCTTCAGTTGATAATGAGTTTCATTTGTCGCCACAGATTCTTTTGACAGTTGTGAAATGTTTCCTCTAAGCCATTTTCTTTTTTTTCCCCTTATTTGCCTAAGCTGATTGAATTCAAACGTACATTTCTATTCGATCTGTACTGCATCTTCATTTTGGCCTCAGTAAACTAGTTTGCATAACTTATCTTTCCTAACGTTGAGCATTTTATTTTCTCCTCTTTGTACTGGAAGTGGTTGTTCCTCTTTCACCTTCAAGTAAATGACACACATTCTTCATTGTAAAATAGCACCTTTGTGTATGTTTCTCAGAAAGATAGTCTATATTTTGTTGTCTGACAGCATAGTAGGTACAAAATAAAAATGTATATAATGAAAAAAACCCTACATTCAAATATTCAGTCTTGCAGTAGTAAAGCACAGCATTTTTAGCATTCTTCTGCAGTGTTAGTCAGCCAAGGCATGGATTCACTTCCCTTTCGGAATAACGCAAACACCCATCAGTCATGATTATGTAATTGATTTGTGTCTCTCTTTCCTGAGATGTCTGGGTGACTTTAGTCTTGGCCTGTATCTCTGTGTGACCTCCAAATTGTGCCAGGCTTGTCAAATAATGCGTCATAACCTTAAACAATAACTTTGAAAGCATTACATAGGTTAAACGCTGATGAAAAGCATCAGTTTTTCTTTGCAAGGCTTCTCAGAGATTTGAGAGGAGAAGCAAGGAAGCAAAATTGTTGAGATTGTGGAGAAGAAAATTTAGTGGAAACAGGCAGTGTGAAGGCTTTAGTGATCGTCAGAGGTGTCTGGGCAGGTAAGGCTATGGTGCTTGGATGGGAGAGAAATGGAGGGCAGAACTGCTGTGCAGTTCTAGTAACCCTGCTGTTTACATTTGCGCTTCTCCTCCGTGTTTTTTCTGAAGTTAGCCATGTTCCCCCTCTACCTCAGTAACTCCCTCCCTTTTTGATTTAGAGTGATTGGGTTTTCCATGAACTCTGGAAGAAGCTTATGTAAATATAGTTTAACTCTGCAAACTTGGAATAAGTTGTACCACCAAACCTGATGATGTTTTCGTATTGAAAGATAACGATGTCTGTGTTTAAATAATGCATCATTTGATATGCTGCCTGCTGCTTTGCTGGAACACTCATTAAGTGACATTCATCTGTCTTACCTATATTGAGTAACATCTCCAGTTCCACTGGTACTTTTCAGGTGATCTGAACTAATAAAGTTCAAAGCTAAAAAATGTTAACATGTTTGCCATCTGATATGACTATGTAGGACAATCAAATCCATAATTCACTTTGGCCATTCAGAACATGTGACAATGCCTAGTGAATAATTTTCTTTAGGTATTCCTATTCATGTGTCAGTTATGTTTGTTATTTTTGCCACCTGAGGATAACTTTTTAACTTAAATGAGGTCTTCTGACATTACAGTTACAGTGAGGCGGACTTTACAAACAAGGAGTGCTCTGTGCAGAGGTGACAATGAGTCTTCAGGTTTCATGCTTTCAGGATACAAGAAAGCTGACATTTAGTTACTTTTTTTTGTTTTGTTAGAATTCTTCCCTTCAAAGTCGGTTGATCACTTTCTGGGGTAATGTGTGAATTTGGTTATTATTTGGATTTTACTGTAGTTGAATAATTATACATTAATCTCTTTGGTTGTTGAGTCGTAGTTCATTGTGTGCCTGCAAAAAAAGTCCGAGACAGATTGGTTGCATCCACTTACTGCTAAATAGCTCTTTTGGAAACTGCCTATTAGTTACTAGAAGACGATTGAGGAAAACTTCGTCTATACATTGCAGAACTTTTTACCCACATGTGTATGTATCCACACGTATAAATGTATATGCTGTGAGCTTAGAGAGGGAGAGCTTTAGGGAAAAGAGTAGTAAGCTGCTATGTACAGAAGAATGTTTGACTTGTGGCAATAACTTCATCTAAATGTGTCTTTTACCCTTTAGGATGGCGCCAGAAGTTGCTGCAGTAGAAAGAAAAGGTGGCTACAACCAGCTCTGTGACCTGTGGGCAGTTGGAATAACTGCTATAGAGCTTGCAGAACTTCAGCCTCCAATGTTTGACCTACATCCAATGAGGTTAGTAAGGGGTTAAAGCTTGGTGTGTAAATAATCTGTTTTAAGTAGTGGCTATGTGTGCTTGGGGGTACTGCCAGGGTATCGGGTTGTAAGTGTTCTGAATGTACATGACAGAAACTGTAACAACACTTTTCGGTGCATGAATGTGTAATGTCCTGGCAGCATCTCTTAAACTGATGGACTTCTTCCTGCCAACTAAGTAATATATTTAATAATTCATCTTATATATGTATTGCAATGTAAACCACTGAAATATTGGTTGTTTTTTTTTCAGAGCACTTTTTCTAATGACAAAAAGCAATTTCCAGCCTCCTAAATTAAAGGACAAAATGAAATGGTAAGTACTTCTCTGTTTCAGTAGGTAATGATCATGTATTTCACTGGACAATTTATTCTAATGTTTACCACTTCATTTTCAGGTCCAATAGTTTCCATCATTTTGTGAAAATGGCACTTACAAAAAATCCTAAAAAAAGACCTACAGCTGAGAAGTTACTACAGGTATAAATTTATGTATGGGATTTTTTTTTAAGTTCTAAAATTAAAATATGCTTAATATGAGTGGTGAGAATTTTAATATGTGTTTTTTTTCTTTTTATCTTTCAGCATCCTTTTGTGACCCAGCCATTAAATCGAAGTCTTGCTATTGAGCTTTTGGATAAAATGAATAATCCTGATCATTCCACTTACCATGATTTTGATGACGATGATCCTGAGGTAGGAATATGTTTTAATTATAGAGTCAGATTAAGGTTTTGTTTGCTGAGAAAACTACACGATTATGATATATTGGGCCACAGAATGTTTTGTGGTCTGTGAATAGTCTTAAGGGTTGCTGTTACTTTTGGTTGTGCTACTCTGTCACGTGTACAGGCACTTTCCAAAATTCATTCTATTTGGGCGGGGAGAGGGAAAGTAAAAAAGACTTCAAAATTTTGTTTATTGTTGTCCTTCAACAATTTTGCAACAGTAAATATGGATGACTACTCCAGTCCTGTCTTCTGTCATCCATTCCGCTGTCTTTTTCTTTGTGGAATTATGTTTCCATTAATCCGCAAAGAATGGGTTCATAAAACCAGTGTAGAACTTCTTTTGTTCTTAATTTGCTTTCTTATTAGAAGACAATGATCCTATAGTTGTTTTTGTCAAATGGTTTGCTATGTATTTCATGCAGATTATATTTTCTGTCTTAAAATACTCTGAAACTTGATTTCACTTGATAGTTTTGTCAAAGGCAAAGCTTCTGATTTTCTGCTTTACTAGCTGGGGAAAACGGCATGCCTACGTAGGGCGATAAACAGCGCAAGACTGAAGTGTTTCATAAGTAAGAGAAAACAGATATTCTGTTTCTGCATCCTGTCTCTGTACTTAACTGTATGTTAGTGAAGACTTTCCAAATGCTTATAGTTCCCTAATTGATGATCTCTTTTGGGGAGAAAAGAGTAATCCTTTTAACACAAATG
This sequence comes from Larus michahellis, assembly GCF_964199755.1. Lineage (NCBI taxonomy): Eukaryota > Metazoa > Chordata > Aves > Charadriiformes > Laridae > Larus > Larus michahellis. The sequence continues at coordinate 22,660,398 of NC_133898.1, forward strand.
GCATTGATTCATTAATTGCATACTTGTGTTTTACTTTTTTTTTATGGATAAACTAGTCTAAAAATGCCTGCAAAGGAAAGTAAGCTTAAAAGAAGCAACTATTTTAAGATACTAATTTTCAGGTTTTACAATTTAAATGAGCTTTTACTTTCTGGAACAGCAAAGACAAGTTGACATGCCCCAAGTCTATCTTCCTTAGAAGCTGAATAAATAAACGTGGAAAGAAGCCAAAGTGAAATAGATGTTTTTTGTATTGTAGAGGGCAATGTTTACTTATTTCCTAAATGGGAGGGAAGGAGAGGAAAGCATAAGGATTGAATGGTCAGTACTTTCAAAAGTAATTGCAAATAGCAGAGCACACTGAGTAAATCTTTCTGTTTAAAAAAAAAAAAAATATTTAGGAAAGGTAAACACACAAGAAAACCCTTAATGTGGTTGACTTCCATGTCAGTGTTAAGAGAAAGGTGTCTGATTCCTGATGGAGACAGCACTGAGGAACTTGGATCTTCTCCTCAGCATGAGCTCTAAGGATCAGGTGTCCTTTAGCTCTCTGTCTGTTCAGTGATGATAGAGAGCTCCGAGGCTCATTACAAGCGGTATCTCTGTAGAAACCAGAAAACGGAAGCTTTCATGAGCTGTCATAAGAAGGAAGGTTGCTGTTTTCAGTGGGCTTCCTGTGAGTGAGCTGCTCAGATCAGAGTAGCTTGCCCTGCAAGTCTTCCCACCTTTCCTGGAAATTGTACTGAAACCTTGATGTTCCATTCCCCTGTGTCACTTGTATATCTTCTTAGTAAGAATCTTGGCCTTCATTTTGGGCCACTCAGGTGGATAATCTCACATCTCTTCCTGTATGGAGTCACTTCAGTACATGTTTTATTGACAGTTAATTATAGCTTTCAAAATAGTGTTCACTCTTTTTATGTCCCTTCTGATTTAGCATTAAGAAGGCTCTTCTGTTGTCTATTTTATTACTTATTGGTTATCCTGAAATGAAGTGTGGTATGGGGGTTGGGGGTTGGGGGGAAGCTATGCCTTGTCTGGGGAGGAAATGAAGAGGGGGAAAAAAAAAACCTCACAGCCTCACAGCAGTAATCAGAAAATGCCCATTTTCATCATTTGTAAAGGAGCTAGAGTGGCTGACAGTATGGAGGACAAGCAGACTGCTTGCGTGTCTTTTGATAAGCATCTTGTCAGATATTAGTTCATTTGTTGTTTATCTTACGTTGCTGAGGGTTTCCTGCTGCAATGGTCAGCTTCTGTGCAAGGCATAATGATACTTCTCTGTCCTTGTTCATCACATGGCCTTGAGCTCTCCAGTGAGCTTCAGACACCATTTACCTGTGGTGCTGGATCATTTTCACTGGATAGACAACTTCGATGTCTCTGTTCATTTCTCATCCTAGCCATGTTGCGAAATAATTTTCCTTGTTTAAGCCACCTGCAGAATGAGATTGGTAGTGACACTTGGGAAAACATTTTATTTTGTAATAATCAAGTCTAGAACCCATCTCTGTGAATAAAGCAGGTGATAATGAATTATCCGATGCATCTGGAGCAAGGTCTGTATTTCAGATGAAGAATCCTACCACAGGCAAAGCAATTGTTGGCATTGTGGCCTTTCCTATAAAAATCCAAAGGGAATAAGAAGTATACGTGCTCCTTTTGTACACGATTAAACTTTCTCCAGTACCTGCCATCTCACAGAGGAAGCTAGAGATGTTAATCCAAACTTGGGTATTGACCACTCCTATACTTGTGGCAGTCACCTGAATGCATCCATCGAAAATTGAAAGCAACATAACATGGTAAAACAACATTGATGAGAATCTTGAGCTTCAGACCTGCTTTCCAGTTTGTTTTGAGTTTTGGTTGTTGGAGTGGGGGGGAAGCAGGTATTTTGGGATTTTTGATGTGATAGTTTTTTGATGTTTTTTTCTGTTTTGTGTGGGTTTTTTTGATTTCCATTTGGGACTCTGCTTTCACTTAAGAATAAACCTTTGGAGATGCTGGCAGCTGCCTGTTTGCCACACTTCTGTGACAGTTGCTCTTGTGATGGATGTGATATTAGTTGAAAAGGTTGTAAAGAGGAAAGTGCTCATGTTTTATCCTTAGCGCATGTTTTACCCTTAGTTTTGGGGGTAGGATTGCTCTCGAGATCTGTACTGTGACTCAAATTGTGCCTAAGTGGCATTTGTGTCAGGAAGATAACCTACATTCCTTTGTCCTCTTGGACAGCTCAGTTGTCAGCTGTTTGTATTGGGTTTTTGTCAGCAGGTTTCTTGCAAGGTGACTTGAGGACTTTGTCCTCATGACTGAGAAATGAAGATTTGACTCCTTCCAGTAATTCTGTGGTCATGGAGGAGGAGGTATGAGGGCAGGCTCTGCCTGTTGTGCAGTACAAACATCTGTGGCAGGATGCAAGGAACTCACATAATATCACTGCAAAGGCAAAAATACCTCCCACCACCTCTACAATCGGCCTCCTGGTGCTGGCCTTGCAGATGCACGCACATCATGTGCAAGTGGGCAGTGCCTCTTAACAGAATGTAAATAAGCAACCTTTTAGCACTCAGAGTGTTCGAAATGCTCGAGTGAAAAAACAGGTCAAACCTTGAAACACATCCTGAATTATAGCAAACCGTTTTTAAGGCTCGTAAGAACGCACAACAGACAAACCAGAACTGAGGTAGGGGAGGATTGGCGTAAGTTACAAGAAACGAAAAACTGCCTGAGATACATATTCAGATAATATCTCAGGGATAAACAGAGTTGCTGAGCCATTCGTGACTCTTTGTAATAGTAGAGCAGTTGAAGTTTTCTAACTCTGTCATCACTTCGTAGTCAAAAGTTGCCAAGTGAAGATTATAATTAGTATATATAAAAGAAAGCTAGTATACCAGCACATCAAATGTCTAACACTACTGTGTCAGATTGCCTTAATTAAAAGTTGTTTTGCTGCCACATCTTCAACAAAGAAACATAGTGAGTACACACTTTTCAGAGATTACTTAGGCTAACAGCATGGAGAATGAACATTTTTTTTTTTCTAAAGAGTAAGATTTCATTGCAGAGGAAGTACTGAGAGCACACTTAGGATTTATGGTGCTTATTTTGGGGCCTGATTGTATTCAGCAATCAGCTGGCCTTGTAATCTTGTTAAGAAACGCTAAATTATAGTTTCGAAGAGAACCTTCAGTAGCGTATTTAGAAAGAAGAGAGAAAAATCCAACAGGGGCAAAGAAAAGAAAGTCTAGTTTTAAAAGTTCATGACAGAAAGTAGAGAAGAAAGCCTTTTTGTGGGTCCTGAGGGAACTGGCAGATAAAGTTGCTAAGCCGCTATCTATCATATTTGAGAAGTCGTGGCAGTCTGGTGAAGTTCGTGCTGACTAGAAGGTGAAACATAACCCCCATTTTAAAAAGGGAAAAAAGGAAGACGTGGGGAACTACAGGCCAGTCAGTCTCACCTCTGTGCCCAGCAAGATCATGGAGCAGATCCTCCTGGAAACTCTGCTAAGGCACATGGAAAATAAGGAGATGATTGGTGACAGCCAATGTGGCTTCACTAAGGGCAAATCGTGCCTGAAAAATTTGGCTCAAAGTCCAAATGCTGACTAGTGATGAGTGGCGTTTCTCAGAAGTTGGTACTTCTTTGTTGGTGACATGGACAGTGGGATTGAGTGCACCCTCAGTAAGCTTGCTGATGATACCAAGCTGTGTGGTCCAGTCAACGTGCTGGAGGGAAGGGGTGCCATCCAGAGGAACCTGGGCTGGCTTGAGATGTGGGCCTGTGCAAACCTCATGAGGTTCAACAAGGCCAAATGCAAGGTCCTGGACCTGGGTTATGGCAATCCCAACCACAAATACAGGCTGGGCAGAGAATGGCTTGAGAGCAGCCCTGAGGAGAAGGACTTGGGGATGTTGGTTGATTAGAAATTGGACATGAGCTGGCAATGTGTGCTCACAGCCCAGAAAGCCAACTGCATCCTGGGTTGCATCAAAAGCATTGTGTCCAGCAGGTTGAGGGACGTGATTCTGGCCCTCTTCTCTGCTCTGGTGAGACCCCACCTGGAATACTGCGTCCACCTCTGGAGTTGTCAGCACAGGAAAGACATGGACCTGTTGGAGCGGGTCCAGAGGAAGGCCATGAAGATAATCAGAGGGCTGGAGCACCTCTCCTGTGAAAGACAGGCTGAGAGAGTTGGGGTTACTCAGCCTGGAAAGGAGAAAGCTCCAGGGAAACCTTATTGCAGCCTTCCAGTACGTAAAGGGAGCCTACAGGAAAGGTGGAGGAGGGACTCTTTATTGGGGAGGGTAGCGATAGGATGAGGGGTAATGGGTTTAAACTGAAAGAGGGGAGATTTAGATTAGATATCAGGAAAAAATTCTTTATTCTTGGATGGTGAGACACTGGCACAGGTTGCCTAGAGAAGTTTTGGATGTCCCATGCCTCAAAGTATTCAGGGCCAGGCTGGATGGGGCTTTAAGTAGTCTGGTCTAGTGGGAGGTGTCCCTGCCCATGGCAGGGGGTTGGAACTAGATGGTCTTCAAGGTCCCTTCCAACCCAAACCATTCTATGATGATTCTATGAAACGGAGATACAGGTTAAAAATAGAAGTGGAACATAAATACAAAGGTGAATTTGTAGAAATGATGGCATTGCTCTTGTCACACAGCACAGAGCGCCAGGAATGCTCCCTTCTATACAGCTCTGAAAACCTCAGGCTAACTTCTCATCTACTTAGAGAAACTAACCTTTGACTTTTTAGGAATCAGTTTAGCTTAGATGCTTAGCATAAATGATTGAGGTATGTAAACAAAGGAAATGCTGTCAGTAAGTCAGATTTGGTCTTACTGCTTATTTTTGAAACTGCCAATACCCTTAAACTGAAAGGCTCAAAAAGGAAATGTTATCTGAGCAAAGACAATGCTGGCCAGCATTGTCTTTATTTGCTCAAATCCAGTGTTTTAAAAACCCTTATTTTGGAGCTGAAGATACTCTAAAGATAAAGTGTCTCCAATAATTTTAACTTTAATGTACAAAAACATACATGCAATCTTTATTTTTAGCTTCTGCTTGATTTCTTTCCTTCTTCTTTGATACTGTGCTAATAAACCTACTAAAGACGAGGTAGACATTACTGCATTTCAATTGAGTATATTTTGGTAATGAAGTATTTTATTTTTTTCTTCTAGCCTCTTGTAGTGCCTCATAGAATTCATTCAACAAGTAGAAATGTGAGAGAAGAAAAGACACGCTCTGAAATAAACTGTAAGCATGTGTAATATATATATTAAAATAATCATTGTTATTCGCTTATTTCAACTGGTATTCTGGGTATCTGACATATATAGACATATTTTTAGTGATATATAAGAAAAAAGTATGCTGTTTCACTTACGGATATAGGTTCTAGGTGATTATGCAAAAGAAATGCTAGTGTAAAATATTTGAATGCACCCTTTGTCAGCATTTCAGCAAATCCCACTATTACTTCATCTTAATTGAACAGGACACAACCTGAGGGCTCAGAGCTCATATGCCACTCATGCAACTATATTCTGAGTGATGCCAGATTCTGCTGAGTAACATAACAGCAGAGGAAGATTTTTCTTCCTTAATTTAGTATCTTGTTGTAGTTTCTGCTTTTGAATTGAAACAGTCACGGAGAAATCAGGAAGGGAGGAGGTCGATCACTGTCCATTAAAAGCAGACTCTATCCCCCAAATTGTAGTCGTCCTTTTGCTTGAATTAAATCAGAGCAATACTTGGAGCTTTAGTTGTCTTTTCTTAAGCTAAAACTGAGGGGAGGAGTGTTAAAGAATATTTGCTAAAGAGCTGTCCTAGAAGATGCGATTAGCTCTCTCCAAACTTCATTCAAGGCTCTTTAGTGCTAGCGAATCTCCCAGAAGAACAGATCCATGAGTGAATTCACACAATGGATGTGTTTTCTATAAATTACAGCTGTATTGCTCCTCTAAAGAGGGCACTTCACTACCCTATTTGCTGAATGGTTTTCCTGATCCGTCTAATGAGTAGGTGGGGCAAATGATGATTGTGATCCTTTTGTGATAGAAGACTACTTCTGTGCCTTTTAGTTTCTAGCAGGCACAAGTTCGATATGTGCAGGTATCAGAAGTTTCCATCAGTGGGGATATGATATGCTCGTTAAACTGGATTTTTCTTTTTAGCCTTTGCAGGTAAATTTTGTTTAATTACAATCCAACTTAAATCCTTGTTTTCCTTTTCCCCTAAATAGTTGGTCAAGTAAAATTTGATCCACCCTTGAGGAAAGAGACGGAGCCACATCATGAATTTGTGAGTAACAAGCAGCATGAGCTATGGTCTGCACATTATTCCCCGTAAATATCTGTGGAGGATGAGGAGTCCAAGTTGTGTAGCATACTTCCTTAGCCCCACTAAATTTGGTAGCAGTTTTTCTGGCAAGTTGTAACATTGGTCCTAAAGCAAGACCCCTTACTCGCAGGCTCTGCCAGGTGTGATGTATGTGCTAAGCAACAGTCCTTTGTTTTGTGGGTTTCCTCTATCCTTTATACCTCATTGCCAAGTATATAATTCCCCTTATTTATAGACTTATTTTTTTAATTGTAGAATTGCTGTGCATGCACAAATGTTTCTTTCCCTTGTGCTTGTGTTGACAATGATTGATAATGGAAATAATAAAATTGAAAGCCTGGGAAAGAGGTATGATGGATTTTAAAAAATTGGATTTTTGTGGGGTTGTTATTTTCCCATGCAAACAACCTTTCTGTGGCTGCCTCACACCTGAGCCGCACTGAGTCTGGCAGCTGAGGTATTCTGTAAAGGTGTATTGCCAATGCGTTCTCCTTATGGACCCATCAATCAGTACAAGAGGCATGAGAAATCAAGCAGTGAGGGAAGAGGCATTTGTGCAGTCTCACACACAGAACTGCAGTAGCTTCCTCTCTTCTATGGAGACTGTTGCTTTCCACATTTGTGCACTTGGGCAGTTTTCTGCATGTTCCTGGATAAAAAAAGACACTCCTTTGCTTCCTCACTGCAGATTTCTGTGTTCTCTTTGTTTTTCTAAGGCAGGTGTTAAGGTGAAAAAGTTAGTACATAGGTGGGAGGGACGTTGGCTTTGCTCTGAGTTGGTTTTGGGAAGGGCGTGTACCTAGGAATGTACTTCCTCTTCTATAGTCTACAAACCACATGTGAGTGGGACTTCTGACACAGATTTCCTTGTATTGCTCTGTAGTTGTACTAAAATCTTCCCGGTGCTTTGTCCTTCAGTAGTGGCTCAGCTGGCTCTGGGCGTATGGGGTTGTATATAATCTTGCTCTTCCTCAGCAACTGGCTGGACAGGTAGTCTGCAGTTTCTGATGCCTGTTTGAGACAGGGGAGAATAGTTTACCAAATCACACGTAGGACTTAGGCAATTATTTCAGGTATGTTATTTAGACCTTGGCATAACTGCATAACAACATCGTTTAGAATCCCTGGTTATACAAGTGTTTATTAAATATGGTAATGAAGTCGATGTTTCTACCATAAACTCATCAGTTAACTCAAAATTATTTTTGAACTGATTCCAAGTTATCCTGGCTTTGCTTCCCTGTTGCATTGTCTGGATTAAAAGAAAATAAAATTGGTAGCAACGTATAGTTCAAATTATAATGCTTTTGCTCCTTAAGAATTTTATTTATTTATACACACCCAGAATCATAATTGCGAAAAGATGTTAATGTAGAAGCTGAAGTTTTAAAAATACTTTTTCCATTTCTTTCTTGTTTTATCAGTCACTGACTATACAAACCAGTTAGTGGACAACTTCATGGGGTGTTTTCATTGCACCTTAGGAACCAGAGTTGCTAAACTGGGGAGAGAGATTTTCTGCAGGCATTAAAAGACAACTTTTGAGAGCACTTCTTTGGCAGATGTCTTTGGAAGGGAGGAATTGAGCTTTTTCTGACCTTGTGTGTTAGCGATCTGGACCTTTGCACTTAGCAAGAAGGGAGTCCATGATCCAGATTATTTTTTCCTGATAAGGAAATCTCTTAGTATTGTCTATTCCTGTCAGAGTTTGCATATTTGAAACCTATCCAAAGAACTTGCCTCACTCCCTGTCTATAAGGAACATCCGTAACTGCTTGTTTGGATTTTTATTGAAGAGGGAAATTAGCTGCTCCACTGCACTTATCAGAATGAAGCATGCAGAACTGACCTGACCTTTCCAGATAAAATTCCTTTATTTTAGGAAAGCTTACGTAAGTCTTATCTTTAGAAGATTAATATGTTATTTCTGATGACCTGGCAAGAGTTTTTCTGTAGTACTGGTATAATTATTTGAGTTTATTTTCAGTGTAAGCATGAATGGGGAAAAAATGCTTATTTGTGAAACAATAATAGGTTTGTCTGTCATAGGATTACTGTGACATACATAAAAATGCCTCTGCAAGCAAGATAGTTGCTGTAAGCAAAAGTAACTGCTTACATCGAATCTATGGTAGATGGTTTTGTACTATATTGCCACTGGAGACTGAGAGTTAAAGAGTTGGCTTGATTCTTACAACTCTGTTAGCCAAGAGGGAAGCAGAACTATGATTTTGAAAGTGATGATGTTGGGTGTAGGGACCAACGAAAAAAAATTATTTTGTCAGATATAGAATGAAGGACAACTTAAATTGGCATGTCAAATGCAAATAAGAGCTCTATTCGTATATACTCTAACAAAGAGCCTTAGCACAGAGCAGGCTGAGGGAGAAGTTTGTAAGAATCTACACGCTCTGGGAGAGAAGGTCTTGTATAAATGGAAGCGGGAGCAAGACATGCCAGCAATAACAGTGTGGATCCCTTTTCGTTAAGGCTGTTCTTCTAACCCTTTTGCTTCTGTCTCACTAAAGCATGCTTAAACTTCATGCTTATTTACTTATGGGTATGAGTGCACAAGCGAAAGGACTGGACCACTGCAGCATGATGAGTTAGTGCCCGTGGTGCACTGAGATGTTGAACTGGCACATACTTGCCTCTTACGGAGGCAGTTTGTTGCTCATTACCACAGCTCAGGTGATGAACAATAATTCATTATTTTGTTGTGATTTGATAGTGTTTGGTAATGTGACCATACCCTTAGCTGTGTTTTACCCCCATTCCCAGAACTGTCTTAACATGGTTTGAGTTTCAACTAATGACGTTTTTTCTAGCAAGAAAATTTCCCTTTATATATACTTGGCTTTCAGTCGCAATGTAAATAACTTGAGTTTTTTGATCTCTATCTAATGAACAGCTTGACAGTAGCGATTTTTTGGACAATTCAGAAGAAATATACTACACTGCAAGATCTAACCTGGTATTTTTTGTCTTATGACTTTCTTTGTCAGTGTTAGTTTTGTGTTTGTTTTCCTTTTCAAAGCTCGTGTTTTGTTCTGTTGTTGTACTGGTGTTTTCATTTGTTTAAAAGTCATTCAATATAAGGATTAGTCTATATGTGTATTTCTGTAATGTAGGAAGGAATTCTTAGTATGTGCAGTGTTGAAAGTATTTAACCCATATTTGTGTTTAGCTGAATTACTTTTATAGAAGGGTCTCAGTATTATGCAGTCATTTTAATTTCTTTATTTAGCTGCCTTATAATGCATAACTTGTTAATTTTTTGGAGGGGGATTAAAAATAGAAGACACATTCTGTTCATATTTTTGACTGGTAGTTCCTTCGAATAGTCTCATGAAAGACTATAAAATTATATAAATGTAAATCTCTGAATTCTCTAGACAGTAATTATGTTATAGAATGAATATACACTTAATACAAATAACAGAAAGCGCGATCATGTTTCCAGTGGCATTTGGCATTGTTTGTAGTCTGATACATTTTCCAAATTTTCTCTTACATTGCAGTGTAGAAATTACTCTAGACAGTGAGTTTTCTTATTTCTCTGCTCTTTAGGCACTATGTAGTTAGAAAAGTAATGCATTTAAATCTTGGACATCTTCATACACCGTTGAAAAAAAATGAAGAAACACTCTGTACTAAATGAAAAGCATTATTCCGCTGACTTGCTGTGATTTGTGAGATGTTTAATACAAGTGCATTGAGATGAAAATGGAAAACTGGGGTGTTTGGGAATGTCTTGTTTTGGTTTTTATGTGGTGTTTTTTGTTTGGGATGTTTTTGTTTGTTTTGGCATCAGTTGGCTTGCTGTGACTAGAGTCTGCCAATACCATAGTTACTAAGAGCTTAGACTGTCTTCCCCCTTCTTGGAAGGAACTTCCTGTACTGCATGATTATAAATATGTTTCACAAATTGTTTTGAGATCAGTAGCTTAGATTTCTCTGTACGCGGTGGGAACACCTCCATCCTGTGCAATTGCTCAGGTTTTGGGAGCATGGTTTGGGTTTTTAAGTTTGGTTTGGTTTTGGTTTTGTCTTTTCAGTTTAGCACTTTTTAAAATCTGTCTTTTTTTTCAGGTTACTTTCAGTGTTGTCACGTGTCTTGTTAGCCTAGTGTCTGTGGACGTAAGATGAATGAGAACATCTTTCCTGACTGGACAGTCCTTTCCCATCCTTCTTTTGCCCCACGCTATTCAGTGCACTCTTCAAAAGTGGTTACTATGATAAAGTTTATAAAGTACTAGTGTTGTCACAATCGTGAGAGGGTTTTTAAAGTCAATCAATGGCACTTTGTGTGTTTCACTGCTTTCTTTACAACCTTCTGTGTTCATTGTGAATCAAAGAGGAGAATTCTGATTTGGTGGTCATGCTTTACCCATTTGTGAGATTTTTTCCAGTAACATCTAATCATTCTGGAAATCAGAAGAAATATTTAGTAGTTGGTTCATTCTTCTGTTGTGGACGAGGACATACTAATCAGACTTTCTGTCTCTCTCCTTCCCTGACTCCTCCCTCCTGCTCTGACAGCGTTGGCTTCAGATATGTTCAGTGAGAAGCGATAGGTGTATTTTTCAAACATCATCAAGGGGAAAAGAGTATACTTTCTCACAAGCATAATATATATCCTCCTGCTGTTGGGCTCTCTCCCATGTTGTTCTCCTGGTTTTATAAATTACCTTATGAACAACAACTCTTTTGCAGAGCTATGTGTGTCTATAAGGTCCTACCAAAAAAAATTATTATAAATTGAGGCATATTTTGGGCAGCATGAGTCACAAAAAGTATACAGTTGAAGCTGAAAGCAAATTTGGGGAGTGAGTTGAGAGTGTTTTTACCTATCACTAGCCTTTTGCACAGCTGGATGGATCATATGGCAGCTTATGCAGTCACCATGTACATTACCTTTTAAAAATTTGACACCTACAATGTCTTTGTCCTGGGAAGCACAGAACTGGACACCACACACAGATGTGGCTTTCCAAGTGTCATACCAGCCTTCTGGTGTGTCAGCCACTCCTCCCAGTTTTGAGTCATCTGCAAATTTGATGAAGATACACTCTGCCCTCATCCAGGTCGTTGATAAATATGTTGAACAAGACTGGACCCAGTACTGACCCCTGGAGAACACTGCTGGTTACAGGCCTCCAACTAGACTCTGCGCCACTGATCACAGCCCTCTGAGCTCTGCCATGCAGCCAGTTCTCCATCCACCTCACTGCCCACTCATCTAACCCACGCTTCCTAAGCTTACCTGTGAGGACATTATGGGAGGCAGTGTCAAAACAAAAAATCAAAACAAAGCTTTTACCTAGAAAAGTTCCCTTGAAGTGTTCAAGGCCAGGCTGGATGGGGCTTTGAGCAACCTGATCTAGTGGGAGGTGTCCCTGCCCATGGCAGGGGGTTGAAACTAGATGATCTTGAAGGTCCCTTCCAAATCAAACCATTCTATGATGCTGTCCTTTTAAAGCATTTAAACATCAGTAATTCTGGCAGATGCCATTTTTCATACAGAAATTCCAGTAAGGCTTAAAAAGTCTGGTGGCAGATGAAGGCTCCTTATGTTTTATGGGGGTTTGCCTATTTTCTCTTATTAATTGTCCTGTAATTGCTGTAAAATACATATAGCCATATATTACACAGTATGTACATTAAAATGGACAGCCATTTTGGCTCTACCCAGCATAAATAAGGTCTTGGTTTCCCACTTTTGATAAATGTGATTTTGCAACATGTGGATGAAACGCTTGTCACTTCAAGGTGAAAATCTCAGATTTCATTATACTGATCTGGGGTTATTTTTCTCAACAGCCTTTTAGTCTTTTTTTTTCTGGCGTTCTTTCATGTAGACTCACACAACCTGTTTAACCTCCTTGTTTGTGAGTAAATTGTTACCTGAAATAAAGGCTCTTGAAACCAAAAGTAGTTTAGAGAAGTCTGGAGACATTTTATTTTTCCAGTCTTGTTATTTTCTGCTCTAGAGCCTGAATCCTCAAAATACCTTTGCTTACATGTGCAAGTTTTTGAGATCACATAGAAGCAATATAAGGACTCACAGTAAAAGTAGTTAAATCTGTGTTTCTTTGTGGTGGATTGGAGTTCATCAGCTGGTGCTGAGGACCAGCAGAAAGGAATTGCTTGGATAAGGTGACACGTAATGGGAGTGATGAAGAGGCTGAAATTGCAGAGGACCTAGTATGGCATTTCTTGAGGGACGGAGACTTGCTGAGCTTGTTTGGAGCAAGGAGCAGGAGAGTCGGGATTGGGGCATAAGAGAAGGATGAAACTGTGTAGAAGGAAGATAAGGATAGCAGAAGGGGTCAAAGATACCCACAATTCAGGCCTAACCCTTTCCACCTGCTACCTCGCAGAGCCCGGGACATGTTCCTGGAGAGGGGTGAGCCATTCTTTCCTACCAGCATGGCCACTTGTGAGCCATTCTTCCCTGTCACCTAACTTTCTAGCTCCACTGTCAGAAGTCTAGGGTGAAAGTCGGGTGCCCCTCGTGAGTTGGATCCGTAGAAGCTGATCTGGTGGTTGGTGGTTTGGTGGTTTTGGAGTTTCTTAGTTTAATTCCAGAAAAAAAAGATGCGTAATCAGTACAAAGATTGGAAAATCAGTCCCTCCATGGTTCAGGAAATGCCAGCATCTGGCTTGCCTTCGCCTTTTTATTCAGCCCTCTGATGTATGCATCCTTTTACCTCAAGTAATTATCAGTTACATACTTTTTTTTTTCCACAATATTTCACTTGTCTTGGGAAAATATGGAAAGTCACTGAAGTAATCAAATGCTACTGACAGCTGTGGTAGCAACACCCATGTGGAAATTACTACTTAGCTTTACAGAGCAGAATTGAGGGTGCAGTAAACCACCTGGAACTCCTCGCTGAGCAGAAAACAATAAACATAGCTTTGTATTAAAGTAATTGCCCTTCTGCCCTTCTGCGCTTCTTTCAGTCTGGAACTGAAAGCTGCGGTGGCTTCTGCTTCATCAGCTTGGAGCATGCCTTGCCCTTTTGAGAGATCAGCCCTGTGAGTTGCCATCTAATCCAAGCTTATTGCTCTTTTAGCTTGGGTATCTGGGTGCCTGTTGATATGGGCTGCAGCTGAAAGAGGCCTGTTCAACAGCAGATGTTGGGAGACCTTTAAAATGTTTCCTGGAGAAGAGCAACGTAGCTCAATTTATCACTAAGTTGGTTGATCAATAATTCATTTCTCCTGGTGAACGCACTCAGTATTTTGGGAGCAAATTTATGCTCAGATTTTTCCTGTTGTGATCCACCTGAAGAAAAAAGTACCCTGTAATTATAGCAGTATACTCCTGGCAGATGGAGATTCGATGGTCCTTCAGCGTGGTCCCTGTGTAACCATTAATGTGTTAAATTTGTATGCCGTGCGGTGTCTACTGAATGGTAGTGTTGGAGCCCTGTTGCCACTCTTTTTCTAAGGCGCCCATGCTCCACAATTGCTTGAGTGCTCAACTTGGCTGTTACTATTGTATTTTTCTTTTTGATACAAAAGGTGATCTTAAAGTATACACGGTAACATATATAGTTATCCTTAAAATATGTGTTGCTATAACCGGAGCTATAAAAACACTTTTGCTGTCTTCTCTGCTTATTTCTTTAATGTCCCCACGTGCTAAAGGCATTTTGGGCTCCCTGCCAGAACTACTCCTCATCTGAAACGAGTACTATAATGTGCCAGTGAGGGATGGCTGGGCTCTCTATAGGGTCTGGTAGATCAGAGTCCTTTTTTATTTTATCTTATTGTTTTTGTTTTGTTTCCTTTTCTGCAGACAGCTTTATTTGAGGAAAGGGTCTGTGTGTCCAAGGAAGGGGCTAAGGTCAGAGTTTAAAAGGAATTAGAGATGCAGCACACTGTCAGAGAGGACATTTTTGGGTGTGATTGGCCTGAGAGTGGTGGTAGGTGCTAGAGGAATGAGCTTGTGGCAGAGGGGATAACAGCAGCATGACACAACGTATGTGTTTGATGCTGATGTTTGTCTTAAAGATTCATTCTCTTATGTTTGTAGGATCTACAGCTAGAATATGGTCATGGTCCTCAGTGCGGCTACTTCTTGGGTGCAAATAAGTAAGTAAGCAATGGCATTTTTTGTCTTTAATTCATTCAGGGCTATTTTAATATAAAATTCACAAATGTGTGTTAAACACGTTAACTTAAACATATGTAGTAAAATACATCAGGCTTGTTTATATCAGTTACAATTCCAAAATCACTATTTCTAAAATAATAGTAATTCCAGTGACACAGAATTACAGCACTTCTCGTTATTAGAGGCTGTGTTGGCCATATTGTCTCTGTGGTGCTGTAAGCTTCTTTTTAAGGGCCGTTATCTTGGTCTGCTTCTTAACAAAATGTTCTGCCCGAAAGGTCCCACAGAGCACAATTTTACCCCATCTAGGAAGTATCAGTGCTGCTCTTTGACATTGCTTTATGCCCTCCTTTGTGTTATAGGGCGCTAGGAACATTCAGTTATAGATGCTTTAAAAAATAAAACTTGCCTGTCTCAGCAAAGTCCTATAACTTCGTGTTCATACATTTAATTACTTTGTTGTATTAATCATATGAAATAGTTTTCCATGTAGTTCTTCCTTTTCACCCAGTTTCTTAATTTACAGGCTAGCATACCTAGCTTTGCTTTGCTAAGTTAAATAACATTTTAAAAGTGCAGACTATCTAAGCATAGAACATAACATGATATTTTTATGCAGTCTTTTAGTTGGGGAAATATGAATACTGATATCTTCCAAAATCCTATTGTTTCTCATGCCTGTGTCTTGCCTGTTATTCTTTCCTGTCTGTTTTCAGACAAAGACACAAAAATTAAGATGTTCAGAATGTTACAGAAATTAACTAGGGAAGAATGAATTTATTCCAATAGTAGTTTAATCCTCTTGTCAGTCTGATTTATATTTTTTAATGATTATGATTTTCTTGCATAGTGTGTATTTGCTTTAAATTTGATCAAGCTAAGGCAGTCGTTGTTTTAGAGTATGAGGAACAAGGACCATTGCACTTAATAGCAATGCATTAATAAACACATATGGAAGTGTGTTGTGTGAAAAATAAAAAATAAAAAAATACAGCTATGTTCATTTGTATACATGTTTGATGTATATTCTGAAAGCCAGCTGAAATAACATGCTTTGGATTATTTACTGATAGAATCTTAGAAGCATTTGCCCTGGCTTTTGATAATTAAGTTTGTGCCACAATTAAACTGTGTTCTTATTCTTATTTAATGCTGAAGGAGTCTCTTAAAATCAGTTGAAGAAGAACTGCATCAGCGGTAATTCTATTCTTTTTTTTCCCCTCTTGTGTGTTTCAAAGTCATTTGTGCATTGATTTTTTTTTTTTTTTTTATGTCTGTCGCTACTAGTTCTTGTTTGTCCCTGTACTTGCTGAGAGGATATGGGAGAGGCTTAGTTGTCTGGATTGCAGCTGTGCTTTAAGGAATAATAACAGTCATAAGAAGCTAAAAGACAGTAAAATTCTGTAAAAGAGGTAGTAGCCCTTGGGCTCAGAATTTTTCACAGTAGCCAAGGTAATTTTAATACAACTCACTCAGCCATAGTACCTTGCTCATTTTCTTAGGGGACATGTGGCACATTTAGAAGATGATGATGATGCAGACGATGATGCTAAACAGTAAGTCCTTTCTTCTTGTAAAAATTAATAAATATATAAAAGCTGATTCTCGAATAGATGAATTTTTTTTTAAAAGTTGAATCTCGTTCTATCCCTAATAGCTCAGGATTCTTCTATAGCATTTTTAAAGATTGTTCCTAGATTAATCACCAGAAGTTTTCTTAGTCTGATGATAAACTTGTGATGAATTTGAGGGGGGAATCTTGTTCCTCGTTTGATACGGTTGTCCTTTTATCTTTTATTATTGATCAAAATCTTGGCATAGTTACATTGAGATAGTAATTTGTCTGACCTTGGTCCTGGTGTCTTCTTTAGAACTGATGACTGTATATTAAAATAAAGCTCATTAAAAATACATAAAATATATACATAACTGTCTTCTCTAGATGACTGAGTTTATTCTGTCCACATTCTTAGCTAGGAAGGTGCTTGTATGGGTGCCTGATTTTGGAATAGAGCTGGCTCCCTCACCACAGAGAGAGCAAGGTTATGTGACTGCAAAGGCAGTGTTAAGTTAATTATGCTCATTCATATTAAATTCCACTGCTGTAAGTATTCTTGGGCTCTTTTTGATTGACAGATGAGAGCTGAAACAATTTAAAAAGCACAGCCAGTATGTGGAAACTTACATTCCTAAATCAATACCATGTAAAACCAAAAAGAAAGATGCCATTGAGACAGAATTCCTGTTTGCTTTCTGTTAATGAGTAATTTTGAGAGCTGTTGCTTCATACCAGAAACCTGTAAAACATGTCTTATCTATTGCTGGCATCTATCTCTTACAGAGAACCAAATATCTCTCTTTTTTTTTAATCTAGAGTTATTTTACTGCTGTTCTTTTATAACAAAGATTTTATCACTGTACGGAGCATGAGGGACAGCCCCCTTCAAGAAGGGCAAAGCTACTGATAGTGTCTGTCAGCTAGGTGACAAGTACATTAAACTTGGGTTGTTTAATGATCAACTTCTCGAAACACAAGTATGTTTGCTGTTTGACACAAGTGGTATTTATAAAAGAAAAATGATTTTATTCAGTTTTTAGCAGGCTTTATTCCCTTGCTAATTCCTTAAGAAATTCTTCATATTTCATTATTAAGCAGTTTGTTTAAAGGCATGTTTGATTATGCAGTTCATCAATAATATGAAGCTCCCATGTATTTTCTTTGAGAAGAAGAGGTTGATAATGCTTCTCATTGATTTGCTCCTCTGCATTTGGACCAAGCTGAGAACCCACTTTGCTCATAGCCGGGTAGACCTTGGTAATGATAACTCAGGCTTCCTGCACTGCAGGATGTAACGGTCCCCTGTAGCTCTATACTTCCAGCTCCACTCTGATGGCCTGCAGTGAAGATGCTCTCAATATCTGCACTGCTGCAAGCCAGCTCAGCTTGGTTCCTCACTCCGTACTAATCTCTGGATGTTTGTGTACAGCTCTGCGTCTGTCTGTTCATTTTTGCTTAATGTTTCTTTTTCCCCCTACCCCTACTTCTTGCTCTGTTTGCAGCCAGTATCATCAACTTCAGTAATGTTCCAGGGTTTGGAACCTCTTGATCCCTGCTGTCTTGAAGTGCTTCCACTGATTTCTTTATCCAGTGCTTTGGGATCTTTGTGCCTTGCACAAGGTCCATCGGAACTTTCAGACAGCATTTGCTTTAGCTGCTCCTATTGCTGTCGTGTTTCTGTGGATTTTCTTTTTCAGGTTAAGCAAGAAAGAACCTGATAGCTTCCAGAGAGGTTCCAATTCATCTAACCCTAAGGACAGTCACCAATGGTCCTGGCAGTTTTTACTGCTTCCCATAGTTCATCCTAAGTACTCTTGCCCTACAGAGAGAGGGCCTGACAATTTCCTGTAAGCATAGGGGTAAGCCTTGAATGCCTTAACCTTGGATCAGACAGGTTCTGCATCTGTGCCTTTCCCCTTGGTATCTGCTCGGGCCCAAAGCTCTGTTGCAGTATGTTTGTTCGTTAGCTCAGTCTTGGATACCTTTCTCTGGAGCCCACTGAAGATTCAAGGCTTTTGTTTGATTTCTATTCTGTGAGATGGAGCTGCAATTGAAAAGCACACGTGATATCGGTCACTTCTCCCTTCAGATCCAGGGAAAAAAAAAAATGAAGCAGTTGTACACCTTCCGATTCAAACTAATGCGACTGCATGACTCTGAAGCTGGGTGATTCATAGCAGCAGAAAATCCACATGCTTCAGGCACCAATATAAAATTACCTGTCTTCATTTAACAATTTTGATTGTTTTGAAATTTCTTTTTCTTTCATGTGCAGCAAAGCTGATGATGCTTGACCTTCTTGGTTGTGGAAGCTGGGAAAGCAGAAGTTATCGGGCCACTGCCCTGCATGATCAACAGTGACAAACTGCACATAAACCTTGCGGTTGAAACCAGGGCACGCAATCCTTTGTACAAACATCTGTCACACTTATGCCAAATCCTTGTCTTTTTTTTTGTTGGTGTTTTTTTTTTTTTAATGTTTGGCTGACCAATAATACTGTGACGGCTGTCTGAGATGCAGGGAAGAATGTGAAAGAAACTACAAATGGAGCTTGGACATAAATGACTGAGGTCTTAAGCCTGGTCCCATGTTATGAAGAGAAGATAATTTCCACCACGATAGCCGCTGAAGTGCACGACGCAGGGTAACCCGTTCTCATAAGTCCCATTCCAGCTTCTCTGAAATCAAAGCAACTGATAAGATGCCAGGACAGAACCTCCTGAAAAGAAGGAAGCAAAGCAGACAAGTTGTTGATCTGTAAACAAGCAAACAGATATCTTACTACTTGGACATTTTCCCAAAAATTTGAAACATAATTTAAAAATAAGGAAAACATTGAGCAAGAATGTCAAGCTTTCACAGCTGTATTCCTGACTTATTTAATGGAAATAATCTTCTGTTCTAAAAGATTAGGAAACAGGAGAGCGTAAGAGTTTATAAAAACAGAAAATATTTAGGTATTTAGGATTTTTTAAAAATGCAGCATATTCTTTAAAACACAGAACCAGCAGAGGAAGAATATTCCTGATGCTTCAGCTTTCTTGTTTCCTGCTGATATCTTGAACTGTTGAGCCAAGCTTTTGAATTATTCTTGCATTAAAGCTGTCTTTCACAAGATTTCTGTGGAAAAAGAAACTTACAGAAGAAAAAAAACAACCACAAAACAACCCAGATGGTAGGCTAGCTGTCCATTGCAGATGGATTTTGCTTTCCATGTGTAAGGCTGTTCTGAAGAAGTCAGTGGTAAATTTTTCAAGGAATATGTTTTTCTTGTAACTCCTATTTCCCCTACATACCTCCAGATGGCCCTTTAGAAAAGCTCACTCATACCCTAAATCTTGCTTCTCTCAACAGAGTAAGTATCAGGCTTGCTCTGCATATCCCTGCTTTTTTTCTGCTCAAGTATGTGTATCTTAAATCAGTTCCTGCCACTTTGCCCTCTCTAGGGATGGTCTGTGATACTTGAGGTTTTGGATACTATCCGTGGTATGCACAGCAATAACACAATGTTTAAAAGTATTCATGAATGCAGTTATTTGGATATAATAGTGCTGTTGACAAGTTAATAGTGTTTATTGGTATGGCATTTATAAAATCCTGTATCCTCTTGAACACTGCAATATGAGGTTCAAAGAGCTACACTGGATAACAATCTGTTTTGTTTCTTTTCTTTATAGTGCTACTATGAAACCTAAAGTGCCACCTCCTTTACCACCAAAGGTAAGTGAGGGGGATTTTGCTGCCCAGAGTAAAAGGGCACTTTAAATAAACAAACAAATGCAGAAGCGTCTAAATGGCTATACTGATGTCTATGTCACTTGAGCTGTGACTTGAAGACTTGAATCAAATTTTAAGTCAAGGGTATATCCAGAGGGTTGACCTATATGTTCGTAGCCTTTAATTTTTAATAAAGAGCTGTCAAATAAAACATCTGCTTGCTAACTTCCGGTGTCTCAACGGGGATCTTCAGAGGCATGTCTGGATCAGTGGCTTACTACCACTTGAAGAGCAAGTGAATCTTTTCACACTGATATTGTCTTAATATGAGCAAAAATAAAAAGGAAAAAAAACCTTCATATTTTTTTGTCTGGCTGTCAGTTCCAGCCAGGCAAAACCTGCAGGTTTGAGTACTTACCCTCCTGCACTATCTTTGCATTACTGAGAAGGATTTTACAAGCAGCATTAGCACAGCCAGTGTCTAGACGACGTTGGCCTTTGTGGTTACATCCCCTATTTGAGATTCTTTACACAAAGTTCTCTCCAAGTCATTGAATGTTCCCTGCTTTCTACTTAAATGTCTGGTTTGGCTATCTGTAGTCATAAACAGTGACATTTCCACATGCCAAATAATTGTTTAATGCATGACTTAAAGGATGAATTCAAAATCATAATATTTGTCCACACCAAGGTTTTCCTTATTCCTATGCATTTCCTTCTCGTTTGTTTTTTTGAAAGAGATTTACATGGCAGAACATGTCAATTATGCAATTTACTTGTGAAGGTTCTAGGATCCAAATATTGCGTGTGGTTTTTTTTCTCATTGAGAAGCAGCATGGATATTTTGAATCTTTTTTCACTATGGTTTTATTATTACTATGTTTTTTTCAGCCTAAATCCATCTTTATTCCCCAAGAAACTCAATCTTCTGAAAATGATAGTCAAGGGACAATCAAGAGATGCCCAACATCAGAGAGTCCAGCAAAATCTGCATCTCAGGTTCCACCCAGGCCGCCACCTCCTCGGTTACCTCCACAGAAATCTAATGTTTTGGGTAATAAAAGTGACACCAAGAAACATACAAATATTTCTTAAATAATCTAATGTGATTTTATTTCTACATCCTCACCTATGCACACATTAAAACATACTGTAGTAATTTTTCTGTGGTGGGCAAGTAACAGAAAGTGCATGAAAGCCAAAATGCACGAAGAAAGCACATTTAAAGTCTTAAGAGGGTCAAACGTACCTTCGGTAAAGTCACTGACACAATTCCTGCTGATGCCATTAGTGACACAATGGCTTTTCTAAGCAACAGGCTTACAATGTAGTCTATCAGGATTGTCGCAGGGAATAAAAAAAGTTTTCCTGTATGTAGGTTTCAAATTCTGGCCCTGAATGTCAATTGTTGTTGTCATTTGACGTATGAAGAATAGAGTTTTGCTTTCAAAGTTCGCTTTTGTAGGTAATGAACTGGGCTGGGTAGTATAGCAGGCGATTCCTTTTATGCTTTTGTTGAAGTCTGGTGCTTTAAAAGTTGTCTTGGCCTGGCTTGTTTTAAGCAAGCTTAATGTCTGACTTTTAATTGAGATCGTGCTAGTTCTTCCTTGCCTACCTGCTTTGTTCCTGTGTTACAGATTTGACCGTAATGCTTAAGCATACAGTGCTAAGAAATGCCTTAAGGCTATTTATAAAGAGTAATTGAAACATTAGCTATAGCCAAGTTTTTATTCAGATATGTTAAATACATTTTTCATTATAACTGTGACCGCATCCCTTTCTATGCCCACATTAGATTTGTTATATTAATTACCAAAAGCCATGGGCTGAGATTGAATGTAGCTTTAGAGATGGTTATATGTGCACATGCAGGAACATGTGTGCTTCAGAAATAGATTAGGGTATTGGAACATGTTCTGACATAAGTGGAAATTTTGGTCCTTCAAAATTGTTTTTAGGCTAGACTGCTATTTGAGTTGGAGGTAGAAGAACACATTTTAAAATGTTAATCTTTCTAGGTAATGGAGTCACTTCTGTACAATTAAATGGTGAAAGAGAGGGGTCACCACATCAACAGAATGAAGCTAGAGACACTAATTTTTCAAGAAAGGAAAAGAAGGAAATACTGGTAAGTATTTAGGCTTCTAGGTGTTATTTTAAAGTCTCAACTGCATGCACAATGAAAAGGAGAGGGCACACATCTTTGGCATCTTGTTTACTTTGAATCAAAGCACAGTTTTGCTAGGTTGTCTGGTTGTGATATAGTCTTAAGCTGAAGTCTGAGTCAGTATTTAATTTTCATTAGAAATTAACACTGTCATGGATGTACAAGATTTACTTGTATTCACATACTTGAGAGACGTGTAATGAGAGTGAGATCCTATGACTGAGATCTAATGCCTTGTACTGAGCAATGACTATTTAAGCAAAGGAGGAAATTAAGGAATGTGCTGCCATCTGATGGCTTGCTGGAGGATTTGGCCGGCCCTGGGAAAGGAGCTGACTCGGGGCTCTTCCTGAATGAGTCGTCCTCCTATCCCAGATGTAGGCATACAGGCTTTGTGGTGTTCAGGGGGAAAAAAAGATGGAGAAATGTAGATTGAGGGTCCAGATATGCAAGCTGCTGGCCTCTGGACCTCTGGATTTTTCGGGGTTTAGCAGCTTGGGTTTAGTGTCAGACTTGAGCTACGTGTACTCATGTGAAGTTGCACTCGTGGAGAGAATGCAGTTTTATACCATGTGTAGTCTCCTCCAGCTGTAAACTGAGGAAAGGGAATATTCCTGCATTTCTTTCTCCTCTTCCGAGTGAGTTTTTTCAATCAAAGCAGCAAATGGCTTTCAGAGTGGTCACTCAGTTACTATGATGCAAAAAGTGGGAATGTGAAATGGGAGAGAGTGGGACATCTGTAGTTAGATCAGAGTAAATATAATGTGAAACTGCGCTCTTTGGGGGCCTCTTCTAAGGATGAGGTTGGAAATGTCACTCTTTTGAGAGAAGTTAAGAGAAAATAAAGCAGAAACATTGTATGCATTTTTGTTTTGGTTTAAGGAAGTGCCAGTAATACTGGCAGTAGTTTGGAAAGCATGATTTCCTCAACTGCTTTGAACTTGGCATTCGAAATTGTGTGTTTGAAGTTTCCTGCGTTACCTATAAAATTAATTTCTTCGGAAGTATGTATTTACTAGGAGAAATTAATACTGGTACAGGAAAGTGGGTCTAGTGCTGACTGATAGAGTTTAACGTTGCTTGTAATATTGAACAATTGCTGCAATATTGCTTCAGCTTTGTATACTGGATGTGGTATTCTTTCAGGTATCATCATAATGTGAAAATGTTGCACAATAGACCATGCAGACATTCAATGAGCAGGTATTAGGGAATCATAGTAGAGGTTTTAATGAAAAAAAAATTATACGGGTAGTTTGTGGTGTGTGGTCACTAGAGACATGTGGTTAGCAGACTCGCACAGAATTATGGAAGTGTCAGTTGCAAGGGGGGGGTCTGTAGCCTAACCTCATGCTTAAAACTGGCACTGTACCCAAAGCTCAGCCATGGCTTTCAGATCTGGTACGTGTGGCATTGGACAAAGCGGAGTGTCCCAGTAGGTGCCTAGTGCCTTCCATTTAGTGTAGTGTAGAAATATGCAATTCTATCTACTGTATTAAATCTGTGGGGAGGGTTTTGTATCTATTTCTTCTGTAGATACAAGTATTGGCTTTTTATTTTCTCCTTACATAATTTCGCTCAACTATTTATCAAGTGCTGTTAACTGCATTCTGAAAAAAAAATTATTTTGGACTTGTATTTTGGTTATACTGTATTGTGACATGAGAATATGCATGTTCATGCATATGTGCACATGTGGATGTAAACATTTTAACTTTTATTTTCTAGAAACCAATTAGTAACGGCCTTCCTCCCACACCTAAAGTACATGTGAGTATTACTGAGTCATACCAAATGCGTGCTGGAGGCAGGACATGTTTTCTTGCTAAAGCTGAGAGAGTACCTTTTTTGAATGTTTGTCGTATTTCTAAAAAATATAAAAGCTAGTATGTCTTAGAAATGTTAAGCCATACAGGTATGGTATTTCAGAAATCACAAGGATGTGTAAGTGCAAATGACACTATTTTTTGCTTCCTATCCATTTTAGAGAAGCAGGACAGGTTAAGGTAGATGTCACGCTTCTGTGCCTTAGAACCGTAATCTCTTGCATAAATGCACAGGATTGTTCTGGAGCTCTGAATTCTTGATATGTTCAGCATTGTTTATTGAGGTCAATCCTGTTTTAATAAACTAAATATTAAACTAAATGTGTGGCCTAGGAGTGTGTATTTTAAACTAGCGGATGACAGAAATTTGGAAGTGCTCCTAGCATTGAAAAGAACCAAATCATCCTGGGGAGGGGAAATAAGATAGATTCAGTGATTGGAATGAGAAAAAAGGTAGAAAATAGAATAGCTCAAAATGAAGTCATACATGTTGAACTTCTGCCACAAACTTCAACGACAGGCCATCAGAGTATGACTGTGAGTTGCTAATATAATGAAGCTGTAAAAAGAGACAGACTAAAATAGGAAAACTTTTGAAGCTGATCAAATGAGTCTGAGTGTTGGACTGTTCTCCACATGTTCCTGCATCTTTGTAGTACACTAATTCTCTGGTTCTGATGGTCCTTAGGTTAGAAACTCTTTCCCCTCTCTTCCTCTTCACTCATCACACCCCACCTTTTATGTACAACAAACTTTCTAACCTTCTTGTTCAGTGTTCAAGACTGATTTGGCACTCACATATTGCCCTCAACCTGCTGTCTCCACTGGTTGCCAAATAACAAAAATTTGAGTAAGGAAAGGGTTTTCTCCCAGGTCATTGGGATTACTGGACTTTTTACTTTCCTCTATTGTGGAGCACGTTTTGCATCCTAACATCAAGTGGGAGTCTTATTTAATGATTATGCTGCTACTGCAAGTAAAACTTTGACAATAGTTTAATCTCTTCTGTTCTCTTTCTGTGGGACATCATTGTTCTGATTCTTGTTTGTTTGGGTTTTTTTTTTTATTTGTTGCTGTTAAGTGTGTTGCCGAGTGGTGTTTTGCGTCCTCACTGTCCTGTAAAATAGTTTGATGTTCTGGGGCTCTGTTTAAAATTGTATCTGTGCATGGTTGCCTGTGACTAGATGTTTTGTTCAACTTTCTTAATAACCCAGTTTGGTAGTTTTTTCCCTGCTGTTTTAGGTGGCTTGCAGCACAGGGAGACCCGTTAGATCCTACTAATGAGGGAATGCCCTGCCTGCTGAAATTCCTCTAGGACTTAAATGCCTCCATGGCAGCAGTCAGATTAAGCAGCCTTGCTTCAACCTTTTATTTCGTGTTTGTGGTGTTTTTCCCCACTAGCGACTCAGTTTAATAATTTGTCTGATTCTCAGCTGTATCCTTGAGATTTACTTGCTATTTAGAGATGATACCCTTAGGTTCCGTTTAGCCTTCTGAGGCATTTGCAGCAGTGTCTTGGTTCTGCAGGCTTCCTGGAGATTGGGGCTGAGAATGGCCAGAGGAAAATGATTAGTCTCTTCAGATTTCTGTTGCCTCCTCCTTTCTTATCCAACTTCCCATTGCAGAGCTCAGCTAGGTCTTAGCAGTGAGCGCAGCTTCCCTCCACTGTGCAGCATCTCTCTCAGGTCAAGGAGAATTGTGTAGCTGGTTATGGGAGGCTCAGAAACACTTGGCAATGTTGTAGGAGGTCAGTGCTGCAAGTGTCATCTTGTGTATTTTCTGTTGAGGGCCTTTCAGTACCCTGCACACTTGGGATGACGTTTCCATAAATCCCAAAAAAATCCCTTTATTGTTTTTCTTTACATCATTCCTCTTTCAAAACTCCTTGTTGCCAAGGGATTTGACAACATTGAAGCTGTCACTGCCTTGAGGTCACTCAGTCATCAGTATGTGCTCATACTCCTGCCTCATGCCTATCTTTTCCCTTACTGCTGTTCTAATGCCTGCAGAAGGATCATCTCGTTGTCTAGCAAGCAGCCAGCTCCCTGCTCTGGTACTCGGATTTCTGCAGCGGTACTAGCAGTGCTGAAGTCTTTCCCCTTGTCTCTGTGCAATGGGGTCTTTCATGGTTTGCTGGTTACCTTAATGAATTTGATGCTTGCCTCACATAAGTATGTATGGACAAACTCATGGACTTCGTTATAGTGATGCAAGAGCGAGAGATGTCCAAAGCACAAAGACGAGTCTAATTTCTGCTGCTTTTTATTTTAAAGGGTTAATTATGAAGTTCTTTTTCTTTTCTTATTGAACTAAACTATGTTCAGAAATGACTGAAATGTGCGCAGACTTCCTTATTCAGCAACAGGTTAACAAAAAAACCTCTCCAAATGTTAACACAAGAGCTATCTGGTTAATTCAGGTTATAGATTGATAATAATTCACATATTATTAACATAAAGTGGAAACATTGCTATTCTGTAGCCGTATTACAGAGTATGTAGCTTTGCATAAAGGCGACACCTGCTTATATGCAGGATGGCAGCCCTTGGCTATGACTGGTTCTTGTGTTTGACCATTATTTGATAAATTATATCATTTCATTTTACTAATTGTTGTTTACTACTGCATCATTCATTTTCATCTACAGTACTATCAATCATCAACTCTGTTTCTTAACAAAATAGTATGGGTAATTGTTATGTTATGTTTGAGGGGAAAGGAGGAAGCCCTGGGCTTTTGCTTTTCTGTCATCTTGAAGCAAATTTACTAAATATTCTTATAAATGCCTGCAGATGGTTGCGCTTCACTAGGAGGAAGACGAAGAGATCGATTATATTATACTATGCATGACACTTACTTGATAGGCAAACTGAGTTTATTAGAGTTATACTGAACAAGGAGCGGGATCTTCTGCCAGAGGTTTCCCTTTGGGAAGGAAGCAATCAATATTGAAAAGGAGTTAATTTGAAACAACTAATAGAGAACTGGAGACAAAAAATTTGATTGTTGCATGACTTGGAGTTTTATTTTAAATACGTGAAGTATGGCAAGAATAATGTTTCTCTGTTGAGGCTTTCTGAAGTCACAAAATTCAGGAACCTTTTTGAGGTTTGTCACCTTTGTAGTACATGTAGTACACATGTGCTTAGGCTGTTAATTTAAGAGCTAATTCCAAAATGCTAATTCTGGGATGTTTGTTCAGAAAGGTCTTACGCACAAAGGAAAAATCACTTAAAAAAAAAAATCCCTTTGTCAACTTGTCTGTATGAGGTTATTTTCCACATAGCAAATGAAATTACTCTTAACTTTTTGTTACTACTTTAAGTAAAAATAATCCTATTGGAAATGTCACATTTTAATTTTTCATTGTTTCATTTAATTTTTAATTGTTTTCACTTCTACAGATGGGTGCTTGCTTTTCAAAGGTTTTCAATGGCTGTCCATTAAAAATTCATTGTGCAACATCATGGATAAATCCAGATACAAGAGGTAATATATTATGTATATTTTACCCGCTTTGTTCTTTCCTTCAATTTCAAGAGTGCTCAGATGAGCAAGATTATTCCTTTTAAAATAGACATATGGTAAAATAGGTTTATTCATATAAGCAGAAGTTCTTCTTTAATTATGTCACTGCTGTCTGAAGTTCAATGTTGGGTTTTTTTAATTATGTTAAGGTATACAGGGTGCAGTTTTCAGCTTTGATTAAAAAGAATAAATTACATATCAAAAGTAAAAAAGAAATTTTTTTTTTGTTTTGATTCAAGACTCTTCTCAACATTTTTGGTCCAAAATATGCCAATCCTAATTTATT
Source organism: Larus michahellis (assembly GCF_964199755.1). Taxonomy (NCBI): domain Eukaryota; kingdom Metazoa; phylum Chordata; class Aves; order Charadriiformes; family Laridae; genus Larus; species Larus michahellis. The sequence goes on from NC_133898.1 coordinate 22,687,964, forward strand.
TTTTAAAAATATGACTTTTGGAGGCCCTAGTTGAAATTGATTTCTTTATCATTCACTTGATTTATGTTTTGTTTTTGTTTGTTTTTTTTTCTCCCCCATAAATCCTTCTGGTCCTACAGGTGTTTCTGCAATTCTCTTTATTTTTGCATACATTTTAGTGCTTTATTAAATAGCCTGACGAAAGAGGTAATTGGTAACATTGTACTCGCATTGCCTGAGTTTCACCTTTTGATTATAGGCTGTATAGACATGTTACTGAGCCAGTATGCAAGAAAATACTTAAGTTTTTTTAGAAACGGAAATTACAGAAATCAGTTTTTTTGCAGTTGACATCTTCTCAATATGAGATGTCTTTTTTGCATACCTAAATGGAATCCAGGGTATTAATTATGTTCAAGAGGTGAGGCACCCCCCAAAGCACTGAGAAAACCAGTACTGAGTTCCAGTCAATACTGCTGCTGAAGTACTCAAAAAGAAGATGATGAATATGTCACAAAATATATGGAAATGTCTAAGGAGGATAATCTGTATATGAGGAAATTATTCACATGAATTCTTGATTATGGTTGTATCACTCTGGGTTTTTATTCCAACTGTTAGTCACAAAAAAAGACGACTGATCTTTCCTAGTGTCTTAAAACAGCCCCATCCACAAATTTAAGCTTCCTTAGCAAGATTAATTTTCCATGCTTTAAAACACCATAGCTGTTTTAGGTTGGTTTGTTTCAATGCATGTAATGGTTTTAAGTCTTTTTTTTTGGTAAAGAGCTGCATATTCTTAAAAAACACGCCTTCCTTAAATCAGAATGTCTAGATTTTTTTTTTTTGTGTTTGCAGATCAGTACTTGATATTTGGTGCAGAAGAAGGTATTTACACGTTGAACCTCAATGAACTTCATGAAACATCAATGGAGCAGGTATATTTCTGTTTTGGTATTTTGGAAAAAATTACATCTTTGTCACTTTTTTTAGCCACTCAGATTAATGTTGTATAATCTGTGTAAAAATTGTCCTTACTGCAATTACATAGGCACTAGCTACACTGGGAATTACCTTAAATGTTTACTATTGAGGACACCTTTCAGTCATGTTTAAGCTTTTTGTAGACTGAACAGTTTTTAAGTAGGAGATCTGCATATATCAATGTGTTGACCTTCATTGTGGTGCATTGTTGTGCAGTTAAATGATTTGTTAAATTGTATGGAATTTTCCTGATGTATTTTGGATGAAAGTTTCTATTTTCTCTAAAGCTATGTTACAAGATAGAGTATTTGCACCAAATGTGTTTCAGCTACAGGGAAGGAAGGAGATCTTTTATACACTAGATTTCATTCTTTTGGTCTCAAAAGCAGCTTTGCTGATGAGACTCAGCATACTGAATCCCAATTAAAACTCTGTCTTTGCTGAATCTTATAAATAGGTTTGGGGTTTTTTTTGAGGGGATGGTGGGGAGGGGAAAATGCCAGTTGCAGGCTTTTCTGTATGGTGACTTCTCCAGCTCTTTTGTTAATCTCTAAGAGACTTGTTTTCTTTCCTGCCCTCTCCCTAATTTAGGGAGCTATGCATCTGCCATCAAGATGGAGGAATTTGCAAGGACAGCCTTCACACTGTAAGCTGGAGGCACTGGTGTTTGTTCATCTTCCAGGGTCCAGACGTTGTAGATATGTCTGTTGTGTTGAGAAGGCGGCCTAGCTAGCTTGCACTGATCTCCATGTGACCCATAATCGTACCGGTGCTTGAGTTTAGCTAGTTCAAACTTAGCTCAGGTACCTCCCTGCTGCTACACCGCAGGTGTAAAACCTACCCTGAGAAATATCACTAATACAATAATTCTTGTAGGCCAGGTAGACCAAAGAAAGTTTTGTTTGAGTTTGGTGGGGTTTTCTTTATTTGGTGGTTTTTGTTAGCGCCTTTTTTTTAATTGGCAAGGAGAATAGGTGTAATGAAACTCGTGCTCTCATATCCATCTTTGTTTTCGATAAGCACCGCGTTCTGCAGTGCATCGCCTACTGAGCTTTTAGTGAAATGTTTTAATAAGCACTTAAGAACAGATGCTTCTAAAAACAGCCAGTCACGTGTGGAACAGGAGGAATGAGTTGAGGTCAATCAACCTGCAAATCTGAAGTATTGCTGTTCTTCTCTAGTCCTCAGATCCAAACCTACTAAGTAACAATATGCTTGTGCAGCTACAGAAGATCAACTTTCATACTTAAATTTGGATGCAGCCAGGCTGGTAGATTATTACCATAGGTTTTTCTTACAGTGTGTTTAGGTTATGAGAAGACTTTGGGAATCGAAGTGCACCCGCCATGCTAACCACTTATTACATTGTTATTTATGATTACAGGCAATAGGGCTTTAATAGCATTTTCAAGTTCTGTGGTGCACTTCATTTTATTTTTTTTACTCTCTAGGTCTGATACAATTCAATGTAAAAGCAAAAGTAGTATCCATGGTTATTTTTTACTACATTCTGTTTCACTAACGAACAAAGCAATGATAACATACGTTTCCAGGAGTTAGCACAGCTTCAAGATGAATCTCTTGCTCTTTGGCAGAAAAATCTTTCAATTAATTTACCGATCTCTTCAAATCTTTCTAATAAACCAGCAGTGAGATTGTTGGGGGGGTTTTGTTGTTTGGTGGGAATTTTTTGTTTGGGTGTTTGGTTTTTTTTGGTTGTGTTTTTTTAGGAGCAAAAGAAATGTCCTCCCAAGTGGTCTGTCTAGCCCAATAGTCTATTTCCTAAAGTGGCAGTAGGAAAGGCACTTGAACTTGGCTACTCTGCTGTCCATTCTCAGACTCCACTAGAATCATTGAATCAGGGATGTTGAAGGATCCCTGCCTATTTGCTGTTTGTGTCCATTTGTGGACTTGTTGGACAGGGGTATTTCTAATTCCTGGTTTACCCCATTGATACTTTTCACCTCCATGACCTCTTGTGGCAAGAAGCTCCAGAAGTTATGTGAAGGGGGTGGAAAAAAGTACCATAATTTTTTTTAATCTTTCTTTTTTTTTTTTTAAAGGATTTCCTGTTGGTTTCAGCTGCATCTTTCTAGTAATTGAGGCATTTGTCAAATAACAGTTCTGTCTTGACAATTTGTTGCGTTCCTTGATCACTTGAAATGTGTAATCATATGTAGATGGACAGTCCCTTCAAGTGCCAGTTTTAATTGTTTCAAGAGATTTGGACTATCACAGGATTTAGAATGGCTATGGTTTGTTGACCATGCTTTGTTTACTGAGGTTTATGTTGTTAAGCTTTTCTCATTTGAAGGAGAAAGTTTGGTGGTTTTTAAAATTTTTGAAAAAGGATGGATTGGTCTTTATAATGACGTCTTGTGGGCTAATTATAGTATACTTGAAGACGTGAATATAAAATGTGCTAATTGTCTAAATGTTAATATGTATGTTGAATATAGTGTGTGTGCCTAAGATTTACTCTGAATTAACTCTGCAATCCAGGTAAACATTACTTGGCTTAAGCTAATTTCTGCTACAAAAAGCAAGTCAATGTTAATTTTATCCTGTTGTCTATGCAGATATTAATTGATCAACTTAATAGGCTCACGTTTTATGTATATCAAAGTGAATGCTTTTGTTTCTTTGTTTTTCTTTCCCTTTATCAGCTATTTCCTCGAAGGTGTACATGGTTATACGTCATGAACAATTGCTTGTTATCAATATCCGGTAAGTTACTGTGCTATCTTGGGATGGTAGTGCAGGTAAACATTTGGGTTCATATTTGAAGTGTGGTTTTGTTTTCTAATTTCTAGGTAAAGCTTCTCAGCTCTATTCCCATAATCTTCCAGGACTCTTTGATTATGCAAGGCAAATGCAAAAGTTACCCGTTGCTATTCCAGCACATAAACTTCCTGACCGAATACTTCCCAGGTAAATACAAATCACCAGATATATCAGAATATCTTAATTCTGTGTGTTCAGGATATGCTTGTGAAACTCTGGGAATACCGAATAATGTGTAGCTCTGTTCGCAGATTGCCGTTAATAACTCATGGGTATTAACGAGAGGGTAGACCCCTAAATTTACACAAATCAATATGTGAATATACTCTTACTAAAGAAATGGGGTTTGGTACCTCTTATCTTCTTGTAATGAAGCCTCTTGTTTCTGGGCATAGCTCTTTTCAGGTGTAGTCTAGTATGGTAAATCATGGTTGTACTTGACCCTAAACAAAATCTAGGGTCAATATTGTACCTGTGATATTGCAGGCAAGTAGAAATGGTGATCCTACGTTAGTTACTCTGGGCACTATCTTTCTGTTCTATTAAAACAAAAAAAAAAAAAAGTGTGGATGTGTAATCTCTTACCGCAGAGAGAATCTCTTACTGCTCATGGGTTATTTTGAAAACTAGGAAGAGTAGAACTGGAGTACAGGTATGACACATTCATCATTGGCAAGTCATTTTTTTGCAGGCCAGTGTAGAAAGTACTTTTGTCCCCAGATGCCTACAGCACATTGTACATGCAGTCTTTATTTACTAACAACTGCATACAAAATCCCAGAGACTGGGTGCAGTGCTGGCTGCCAAACAAGCTTTTGGAGCCCATTGAAATCCAAGAGGAGGTAGGTAGTAACACTAATCTAGTTTGCAGAGAAACCTTTGATTCTTAAAATGCACAGTGAATCACTGGTTTTTCTCATATAATAGGCTTTCTGTTAGGAAATTGTATTCTGGAAGATCTGTTTTCTACTACCTTTGATTCTTTTAACAACCTATTAACATTTAATTCTTGGGTGCTGGAAAAGCTTCTTGTTCAGTCATCTGCAAACACAATGGTGCAACACTTTTCTGAAAACTGTTTTCTTCCTAGTGGCTGAATTCTAATTACCTAAGAGATAATTTGTGCTTTGAATTGTCTTCTCTGTGCCTGCACCACTGTTCTGCTCCTCCCTTCCAAACTAACCTTGGTTGGGTGACTTTGGCTTGAGGACTGCATCAGCAGTGGACTAATAACCATAATTCTCATAAGAATCATGGGAGGAAAATGTCCAGACTACATTCAGCCTGGGATGACACCTCACCTAAGTTGCAGAGGAGTCAGAAAATTTCTTGTCCACTCATGTCACTTCCCAACAAAAACGCAGCACAACCTGAATGTGTGAGTGCCAAGCCAGTCATTTGAAGTCAGGAGAGACTCATTTAGATAATCCATTTTGCTATTTTACCCCTTGTTGTAAATCATCAGGGTAGTAACATCTAGCCAGGCAGAATTATTAAGCAGCAGAAGTTGAAGTAAGTAGAAGAGCATAATTTTTTTTTCCTACCAGACCACAAACTGTATTCTTCAGCAAGTTCCTGGATATACTGTGATGATGAGTGTTACATGAAAAATGTAGATATGTTAAAAGCAAAGTTTTCAGCAGAGAAAATACAAAGCAAAATAGAATTCAAAGTAATTTGTGACATTCATATATTCATCGGCAAAACAGTCTAAGCTCAGTTTATGATACTTGGTAGGCAAATATTCAGTAGCAGAAAATGTCTGTGATAGGTCTCCTTTCCAGCTTCTTTCCCTTGAATGTCCTTGAGCAGTTCCTTTCAAACCTTCCATGACTTCTTCCAACCAAAATTTGTGGCCAGTGCTCAGTTTTCGTGTTGCTCAGTCCTGCTGCGTTATCAGTCACTTCTGGACTGCTTCATTTGAAATGCAGTGCAAGTATTTTCATAATTCATAGCTTTGACTGCAGCATCTGTCCACTTATTCTTATCTTTTCTACAGCATAAAACTAATTATTTTCACTGTTAAGACTACTGTGGCCAATCTCCATACTGTCTGTCGTCTTCTAGTCTGTACAAAAGCACCGATTCCCACTACCAGCAAACAACATCATCTTCCCTGATAATTATTTTCATGATTTCTCAGGGAGTGTCCCCTGCACGTGAGAAAAGATCTTGCAAAGCTGCTTTCCAGACCTCCTTCAGGCCTTCTCTTGAAATGCATGCTGTGCTGCCTATGAAAAGTTTTGCAAAACTTAAGCTGTTATTTTGCAAGGACCATGGCCTAGCAAGCTACCCAGTACAGCATCATTTCCCACACCCCTTGGGTCCACGTGTGTTGCCTTTGAACTATAACATCTTTGGAACAAGAGTGGACCTCTACGTTGTCTATGTAGTATCCAGCACAGGATGCAGTGAGTTACAGCATTACAAAGAAGAATGATTATGGGAGTACAATAGACTATCCAGGCATGCGTATAAATGCATATAATTAAATAACAAGACATAGTGGTAAATGATGCTTGAAGGTACTGGAGTACCTATTCCTCTCCTTTCCTGACTTTTAACTGCATTCGTAATGCTGTATAACTAAGCAGCATCTCAGTGCTAACAGAGGGATCACCAGGTATGTTCTAGGCATATCATTTGGAGAAGAAATATACAAATAAATATATTTTTATCTTTTCCATGGGGCAAATAGAACTTTCCCACCAACAACTCTCTAAAAAGCAAATTCATTAAATTGTTTTAGTTGATCAATAATTCTGTATTTATGTCTTGTAGGAAGTTTGCAGTGTCTACAAAAATTCCTGACACTAAATGGTGTCAGAAGTGTTGTGTTGGTAAGTAAAGATCTGCAGAATAAACGCTAAAAAGTAGTACAAATGGGGGTGGTATTAAGATTACTGAGTCAGATTTAGGAGCTGAAGAGACTTTTGTCATTATTATGAAACTATGTGTTTGCAGACAGTGAGCTCGTTCAGGTTAGGCCTTGCATTTAAGCGCTGAACACTTTCCCATTCTGCTCTTTATATTCAAAGACAATTCTCAGGAAACGCAGAGAAGCAGAATGCATGTCAAATTTAAACGAACCCTCAGGAAGAACCTGATGGAGTGACATAAAGCAGTTATCAGGCTTAAGTAGCCTCACTTCCTAGCACAAGTTCCAGTTATCAGTATTGGCTGATAAAAAGCAAGGAGTATTTTCAATTCATTGAGGACGGTGTTGTCTCTGAAGCGTTTGGAGTGTATTCAAAGTGCCAGCTACTGAAGTGTCAAAAATGCACTGTGTTAAGACACGTTTTAGAATGCAGATGGGGGCAGACAGATTTTAAGCAAACAAACAAAAAAACCCAACAAATCAAACAAAAAAAAAACCCTGAAAGGTTATTGTGGATGATCTTTTGGGGTCAAGCTCTTGTCCGCACGTAGTGCAGACATGTTTCACCTGGTGTCCCATAATTGAATGTTTGGTGTGAGGAGTTGTATTATACGGGAGATCTGGCACTTACCCTGACAAAAATCTCCCTGATGTTGCTAAAACATCTGATGTTTGTTAGCGCTTCTTTGTCCAGCTCACCTGTTAAAACTTGACTTTTTCTGGGATACAAATGCTGTAGGGTGTGGTAGGGTGTTAATGACATGTACTGTGTAGGTCCAGGCCTTGCCCTCACTGAGGCATCTAGTCGAGGTGTGAATGTTAACAGATGGTGAGGGGAACAGCCGGAGGAGTGGAGTGACAGGGATCAGAGTAGGTACAAATGCTGGCTTTCTGGTGCAAAAATTTGGAAGTCCATATGTTTTCAGGACAGTGTTTATGAAATGAGAAACCTGGTGGTGTGCTCCTCTGTAATCTTACAGTTTCTGTACTAACAGGCACGGAATTTAACAAGCGTGCTGTGGGTCCTGGCATTCAGAGATAGCTTAGCTTAATAAGCGTGCAGTCCTTCTTCCATGAGAGGCGTAAGTGATAATTTGTGATGGCAACAAGGGCAGCTGCAAAAGGCAGGTCTAAGGGGAGAAACGACAGATTCCTGTCTCCTGCCTGTGCAGCCTGAACCTCCATTCCTTCTGGCCTGAGGGAAGTAGCATTGCCACAGGAGGCAGAGAAAGAACTTCCGGACTTGTTTTTCCACCTTAGAGGTGTTGGCAATTGCATGTTTTTTGGTTTCTGCTCCTGAGTTCAGCCTTACCAAGGGTCACACCAAGCCATTACTTGCTGCAGTTTGCTGTTGGTTTGACTGATGTTGAGGGAAAACTTGGATTAATGAAATTAAGCTTTAATGTTTAAGGTGCCAAGGGATTGGGAGTGGATTTCCTTGGCAGTAAGGTAGTGTGAGCATATTTCACTTATGTAGATAGTACTGGATTGTAGAAGCTCGTTATCTGAACTGTGTTGTTAATTGACTGATGGCCCACAGTCACTTTATTGCATTTTAAAATCTGGTCTTTAGATGTTATTGTACAAAGTGCAAAGTAACACTTGTTTGTCTTAACTGAACAGTGCTTAAAGAGTAGAATTTTGTCAATAATATAGAATTAAAGTTGGGAAACTTCAGATTTCACAGTGCTCAATTTCGCAACTTAATTGTTCTCCTTCAATTTTTCATTGAGTTCTCACAAACAATAGAAGAGGAGCAGTTGGGTGGAAATAGATGATCGCACTTTAAAAAAAAAACACAAACCAACCTGAATTTCCTGCTGATCTAGAAATGTTCATCAGAAATACAGAGCTCCTGGATTTCAGACTTGCTGTGACAGTGCTTGGAAGGCAGCTGAGCGGTTCTCAAGTGACAGTGATTGTTCAGTGCTTGCTGCATACCTGACTGTGTGTCACAGGAAAAGCCATTCTTTAACAGCTTCTTATGATGATGTGGAGATAGTTCAGGCAAACTAATATGGTGAAGCACGATATTTCAAATGTGTGTGCAGTCAGCTGTTTTTTTTAAGACTATCTAAAATAGTAAATCCCACCTACTGGTCTAAAAAAAACCCCCAAAAAAACAACCAAACAAAAAAACCCCAAACAAACAAAAACCAAAACCAACCAACCAAACAAAAAAACCAAACCAAAAAAAACCCCAAACAATTAACTTTATTTTGAATTGGAGAGGTGAAACGTACCACAGTGCTCTTGTAAGAGTCGTGTTTATTATGGCTTATTTGGTACCAGCTACTAGCAGTTCATGCCTGATAGAAGCATGCTTACTGTCACCATTTTTATAGTGTGAATGTTGACTTTTCAGCAGCTTCCATGTATAAAAGATTAGAGTGGTGGTGGTGGGTGTTTTCCAAAAGTGTATGGCATGTTACTTAGTTGGAAAATGTTTATAATTTGTATTTGCTTAGTACACTAATGTACTCTACCTCTCCTTTTTTGGCAGTGAGGAATCCCTACACAGGCCACAAGTACCTTTGTGGAGCACTACAGTCTAGCATTGTTTTGTTAGAATGGGTTGAACCAATGCAAAAATTTATGTTAATCAAGGTAATATTATGATAAGGTGAAATACTCCCATATTCCATTCTATTTATCTTGTAATAACTTGTTAAGAGCCATTTCTTGAGTTATTAGACTTTTCTCTTGGTTTTTCTTAAATTACATTGAAAGTAGCTATTTACGTGTGTAATATGTATTAACTGGCTCAAAATATTAATAGGAATGTTCTTGGTTTTGTGGTGCACTTCAGTTAAAGAACAAAACCCTTCTCTCCATGAGCATTGTTTTTTAGTTGCACGTTAAAAAAACTCTTGCTGACAGACTGAGGCATGGCGGAGTAGAGTGTTAACAGGGGTTAATGGCAGGCTTGCTCCCATACCAGAGAGAAGGTGGCCACTTATTCTATGCTTTGTGACACTGGAGGTGCCCAGAAATGGGTCTTACCACCCCATCTGACACAACCTGAAGAGATGGAGCCAGGGTGGACTCATGTTTGTAGAGAGGCAGCTACTATAGCTTGGTCAGCGTGGGAAACAAGGCGTAGAGACTCCGTAGCCGTGGAGAGCAATGGCGGGTGTAGCACTCTTGTCATCTGTGTGCGTCTGCACAGGACACACGTGATGAAAGACATCTTACCTTATTTAACCGAATCGGCATGAAGACTCTTTAAACTTCTTAACTTGGACTTTTTGTATCTATCAGTTACTGTTATCTGAAAGAAGTAAACTTCATGTTACAAAATATATGGCATAAAATTTACTGTACAGTTTAAATAGCTAATAGCAACTCAGACTAAACTTGTTTCCCTTCTAATATTTGTTTTTGTTTTTTAATCTAGCACATAGATTTTCCTGTACCTTGTCCACTGAGATTGTTTGAAATGCTGGTAGTCCCTGAGCAGGAATTCCCTTTAGTTTGTGTCGGTGTCAGTAGAGGAAGAGACTTCAACCAGGTGGTGAAGTTTGAGACTGTCAACCCAAATTCTACCTCCTCATGGTTTACAGAAACAGGTTTGTGTGCTGTTGTAATTGTGTTCAGAAATGTTCCTTGCTCTTCTATTATATCTGAAGCACTAGAGAGGTAGTTTCCTCTGAGGAAAGTAATGGTTAAATCGTTAAGGCTAAGTGATCAATTTAAGTTTTCCATTTAAAGGGGTATCTGGTTGTACCTGCTTGCACATGCACTTTTTCTCGGATGTTTCTACTTGTTGAACTGATTTGATTTCATGAGATTTTGAGTATAGCAGAGGTTGGAGTTGTGGTTTCTTGTATTTCCATAAATCAGGCTGTACTTGACTATTACCCACTGTGCTGTTCTGTGCTCTACGCTGGCACTGTGACTTCCGTTTATTTAATGGAATTTAATAGAATTGTACTCAGAGCAATTTCTGTCAACATCACTGTAGGTGTAGTTTGGCTCTCCCGCAATAAGCCAGTGTGGTTAGAAATGGTGTTATCAGCCTCCTGCTGAGAGAGAGCATATTTATATTATTCTGATGTTTAAGGAAAGCGAGAGGGATTAGGACCACTGGTAGCAGGAAAAAAAGTACCTGTCCGTCAGTGGTCTGGGCGCTGTGAGCGAGAAAGCCACCATCTGAGCAACAACAGAAATTCTCTTTAAGAAGGAAGTGTGCTAAGAACTACTTTCCTAGACTTGCAAGGTTTCCCCCTAAACCTAGACACGGTAGTGAGCTGACAGCAGTCATAGGCTTGCAGGTTTAACAGCAGTAAATAGCTTTGCTATTACTAGGCATAGAGCCCTTGTTGATGGATGATGAATTTATACATAGCCCTGTGCTGGCATATACACGTGTATGAGTCCGGCTGATTGCATACTGTGGAATTCACTAAGTAGTACAGTTTCCACTAGGAAGGTGCCTGCTGACCTTCTCGCTGCTGAAAAGCCCGTCAGATTTTGACACAGTTTAAAACATAGTTGCAAGAGACAAAGTGATCAGTGGATGGCCAATTAATGTACTTGCCTACTTCAGAGTTAGTGCATTTTATTTTCAAACTCATACATATGCATGACTTCAGTAGAATCCATAAAAATAGCATGCTGAAGAGAAATTCTTTGACACATAATGTCCTGTTGTCATTTTTCTCTCTGTATTGTCTGCAATTGTCTGTGTGTAAATGCAAGAATAGTAATCCCTTCCTGGTTCTCTCTTTTTTTTTTTTTTTTTGTGAAAAATTTAACATTGCATTGTGCCTTCCAAAACCAGTACTTTAGCTTCCTTGAATCACTTCTGTGTTCTCTTGTTGTCTTGTTGTTATTTTCTCCTTTTTGTTTGACGCTAATTTAAAGCCTCATGTTGTATTGGTTTATTCCTGTCCCCTGCTGGCAGGAGAGTGATAATGCAATAAAACAGATTTTTCAGTTTTTTAAATGAGGAAAATGTGTACCATATGGTCACAAATAGCTTCCATCAAATAGTAGTTTTCATTATTTGACATTGAACATTTTTTGTAAATGTCTCATAAAGACGTTTTTAAAAAATTAGCTGGCAGAGACTTACTGCAGGGGTTTTTTTCCCCCTTGCCATCCTTCTTCTGTTAGCTTCAACCAGTGCAGTGCATGTTTGCACACTGCATAATGTGGTTGCACAGATGTATATCTTCCAGTCCTTCTGTTGCATGCTTTCATCATGGCTACATCGACTTTTGGTTAAGATCATGCACTAGAAACTGGATAAAATCATAAATGTATACCTTCCAAGATAAACAGCCATCATCCTTGAGGAGGTTTTTTGCTTCTCAACAGGACCGTGGATTTTATTATTGAACTGAAAGCTGCTTTTGTATTTTAGGTAACATGCTCTAATCTCTAACATCTCGAACAAATTTAATGAGTTTCTCTTTTCTGTACAAAAGAATGCCTACAGAATTGCTGGCAGTAATGCTGAGTTAGTAAGAGCTGCTTTTTGTGTAATGTTAACCTTAACAAACAAAGGACCAAAACTACACTTCTCTTTTGAGTTGACGTGTCCACTAATCACTTGTGGGTCAGATCCTCCTGTTTGCTGTGATGGAGACTGCTGCAGCTGTAATGCAGAGAGGGGAAGGTAACCCTTCTTTTAAGAGTTTGGAGAAGGAAATAATCCCCTATTTTTGGAAGATCTGGGGATGGAAAGTCTGAAAATAGCAGCAAGAATTAAGTACTCGCAGAAGTCCCTAGCAAGATTTAGAAATAAAGGCAGAAGAAAAATCAAATGAAACAGCATTCAGGTTCAGTGTGGGCAGTTTCATATATCTGCCTTTTTTTGCAACAGCAATATTAAATGACATCAACAGAGAATGAAGGGAGAGCAATGTACACATGAGTTTGCTTTTGTGACATGACTCAGAAAAGGCTGGATTAAGTCCGTACTTTAATATTACAGCTTCAGTTTTCCCGTCATAGTCAACATGTTGGATAAGTGGACATGCCTCTCTAAGAGAAAAGAAATGTCGCTGGTAAGATGATTATTTTAAGTAGATAAAAAACACACTAACCCATTAAACTGTCTCAATATCTGGAACTTCCATTTCAAATTCCATGGTAATTTATGTTATGAACTAACACTGTCATTTTTTTATAGACACTACAGAGACAAGTGTTGTACATGTAACACAGCTGGAGAGAGATACCATTTTGGTGTGTTTGGATTGTAAGTTTTAGTATTAAATAAATATATACTTATGCATGTACATGCATACTGCCTGTCTTCAAATTAGGTTGTATATTGGGGATTAACTCTTGGTTGACATATCCTGTTTATTCTCTAGGCTGCATAAAAATAGTGAATCTGCAAGGCAGGTTAAAATCCAGCCGCAAGCTGTCATCGGAGCTCACGTTTGACTTTCAGATTGAATCAATAGGTAAGTTGGATTTCATTATTAATATTGAATATCTGTATAGACTAGAGAGCTGGACAAGCACCAACCATATGAAATTTGACAAGAGCAAGTGCTGGATTCTGCACCTGGGATGAGCTAATCCTGGTTATACATACAAACTGGGGGACAAGAGGCTGGAGAGCAGCCCCGCTGAAAGAGATGTGGGCGTTCGGGTTGATGGACAGTTGAATAGGAGTCAACAGTGTCTCCTAGCAGTCAAAAGGGCCAACTGTCTTGGGATGCATCAAGCACAGGATCACTAGCTAGTCAAGGGAGGCGATTGTCCCACTTTACACCCCACTGGTGTAGTAGCCCCACCTCCAGTACCGTGTGCAGTTTTGGGTGCTTCACTATGAGAAGGACATCAAACCGTTAGAGTGTTCCAGAGGAGGGCGACCTTGTCTCAAGGACAAGACTTAAAAGGAGCAGCTGAGGTCACTTGGTTTGTTTAGCTTGGAGAAGAGAAGCCTGAGGGGTGCCTCCATTGCAGTCTAGACCTTCCTCAAGCGGGGGCAGCGGAGGGGGAGGTCATGATCTCCTCTCTCTGGTGACCAGTTATAGGACATGAGAAAATGGTGTGAAGCTGCATCAGGGGAAGTTCAGATTGGCCATTAGGGAAATCAACACTCAGAAGGTGCTTGGTCACTGAAGCAGGCTACCCACAGAAGTGGTCATGGCACCAAGCCTGTCAGAGTTCAAGGAGTATCTGGACCATGCTTTTAGTCCTGTGAGGAAGTCCTCTGAGGAGCAGGGAGTTGGTCTCGATGATCCTTACGGGTCCCTTCCAACTCAAGGTATTCTATAGATACTAACTCAAGTCTTTGGTATTTGAAAGACTATCTCATGCATTTCGCTTTGTGCGAGAAGGCTCAGTGAAAGGTTCAGCATGCCATGTAATGCACTTCCCTGGAAGCAGATGGAATGGAGTAATAATCAGTGGAGATTCCAGGGTTAGGCTAAATATCTTGGGAATATGATGGAGACCTTCAGCTTCAAAAGGATACCTTAACAACCTACATAAACTCAGTGAATCACGCATGGCTAATTCATTTTGCATGTGTGTTCATACAGTCCGTTTTTATAAAGCAGCTCAAAGACTAAATTATATGATACTTTATGTAAATTTTGTTTTCTTGTGAAGAATCTGAATGAATTAGATCTGTGAAACAGAAAGACAGAATACATTTATTTCGCCAGTTCTCCAGTGGTTACATACTTTGATTGCGTCACATGCTTTTGAAAGAGGGATGAGGAGGGATGTGCGCACAGACGGAGTGGAGCGTAACACCAGAAAAGGAGGAAGAGTGGAAACAAAAATAATGAGTTGGAGGGAATTTTCTTCTGAGGAAAAGCTTTAAAATTTCAGGCACTTCAAATATAATGTCCCACAAAGAAGAGGACAAAAAAAATAAGTATTGTCGTGGAAGACATTACTTTTCTGGCTCTTGTTGGTTAGGAATGGGGGGAAGGAAGGTGCTCACTGTGGGACCTCTGCATGTGCTGTAGTCCTCTCTCTGCTTGTCACAACCAAGCTATGGAGTGTCCTGTTCTGGCTTGTTCTCCAGGGAGTGCTCTTTCCTGCATACCTACCCAGAGGCAGGATGCTGGATGCAGGCGGGACAGATTCTTCCTGGGGACCTGTAACAGTTGCCCTTGCTTTGAGGAAGGCCCTAGACCCATTTCTTTTCACGGTTCAAATGCAGGCGTCTGTCACCACATTTGTAACAAGGGGAGGGGCTGGGAAGTAGAGGGATTTATAAAGCTTTGTGTTGCTATTGCAGAAGGACTATATTAGCCAATAGTTGCTGGGAAAGGGAAAAATATTACTCCGGTATCCTGTCCCTGTAACCTTTCTGCTAAAATTCAATATATATTTTCTGCTAGTATTAGAAGGAGGAGGGGTTTCCCTTTCAAAGGAAAGGACATGTTTAGGACTAGACAGAAGGACAGTTTTAGAGCTTTTTCTTGTTGGGTGGGAATGTTTTTAAACCCTGTTCATTAAACAAATAAATCATAGAATCATAGAATCTTCATGGTTGGAAAGGACCTTTGAGATCATCGAGTCCAGCAGCTATTTTTGAGGCAGGTTCAGAGATTCCTGTGAGACGTTTTGCAGTCTGTGTGGGTGAACGTGATACAATAAAACTTACACGCACAAATTTCAAGATTGCAGTCCTCCTTTTAAGGCCAAAAGCATGTGAGTTGATATTGTGCCTCAAAACTGATTCCAGTGTTCTTTGTTACCAGTCTGTCTACAAGACAGCGTGCTAGCGTTTTGGAAACATGGCATGCAAGGAAGGAGTTTTAGGTCAAATGAGGTGAGTACTGCATTTTACTACAAATTCTAGCTTCTAATATAAGCCAAGTAGAGGATAAATGCATAACATGTGGTCTGAAAAAGAGTAAAACACTTCAGTGACTTCCTAGGTTAGACCTGGAAGCTGGAGTCTCATTCTAAGTGTGTTTCATAAGCTACAAACTAATTAGTGAAGCTGTGCAAGAGCCCCTGTCAGGTCTTAACATAACAAAGCAGAAGGCAATAAGAGACTGGGCCATGATGCCATAGAAGTCCTATTTCTTGGTAACATTAATCTTCTTCACCTTAAATTGCTTTGAAGACCCTTTAGCCTCTCACACGTGGATACCAAAATTTGGGCTTTGGCAGGGTTTGCATGCTCCACTTTAGCCGAGCTTTAGCTTTTTGTCACAGTGTCGAATGAGTTGCCCATTGTTTTAGTCTCTTCTGTGTTCCCTTGGCTTATGAGTACTTCGAAGATTTTAGTGCCCAGCTTTCACAAGAAGTATTTTCCATTCCCAGCAGAAAATGTCAGATTGATCTAGACTTTTTTCTAAAAATTCTGTGTAGCTCCTTTTTGCAGCCAGTTTGATGTGATTTTTGGACATAGTTAAACATTAAAAGTATCTTCCCAACTCCTTTTTTTATTCTTGCTGCAAACTTTATGCATCTGTGTGTTAGTGGAAATGCTGTGCGTTGTAGGATTTTAATGAGTCTCTTAATTTGGTTATTAAAGAATGTTTAAAAACTTCACTAGTTGTTTCATCAATGTCGCATTGGCTGGGAAACTGAGCTCATTCTGACTAATTGTATTTTTAGGTACACATAGTCAGACCATGCCAAACTTAGATATTCCACATTGTTACACAACTACATTTATTTGCAGAAAGCCACAGCTGACCTAATCTGTGCTGTCAGTAAGTTTGTGGCAAGTTGGACCAAAGACCAGTCCCTGTTTCCAAGTCTGCAAATGGTTCCTGTGGTATTTGTGCGTGTTTGATCCCCAGGCATGATTGTCCTTCTCCGAAGAACTCATAGCGGTGAACTGCAGCACCCTGCTGTTAGCACAGACCATGAGGAGGAGATGACGCCGCTAGGCACTTCTCCAGCTCTAGGCTCCTGCTAGCGGCATTCTGCAAGGCTCCGTGGATTACTGCCCCTGTTGGCACTCAGTAGCTCTGTTCCAGCTGTTAGAGGACATGCCCCAGAGTGCTGCAGCACAAGTGGATGCTCTGTATTGTTTATGTAAAGCATAAGGAATGCTGTCGTCTTGCTTTTCTTATTGTCAAGCCAAGGCCAGCACCTAAATGAAGAGCAGAAGGCAGAACTGAGCTGTTGTCAGAAAGCAAAGCCACTCAGAACGTTTTCTCTGTAGAGTATATCTAGGCTAAGCTCTCAGACATTTTAAATTCCTTATCTCTCCTGGCTCTCCTACTACTAGCCACAGCTATTAAGAAAAAAAATTAACTCATTTTCATCTGTAATATGAAAAGCCTGCATTACCAGGCCCAGATCTTGACTGTATTCATTACTTTTGGGGAGTTGTTATACTATGTAGTATGTAGGAAGCGGTTACATGGGACAAAAACCTGACGAACCTGACTTTGCAGCACGTTTGTCCTTGAAGACGTTATTAGTTCAGATTCCCTAATCTAATATCAGTTTGTCCAATTGGGGATGATTTGAGCTGCTTGCAAAGTTATTTCCTTCAACAACCATGGCCTTCCACAGTGGTTTGATTGAGTGGGAAGAATGAAACAGGGAACTGCATGAATTCTGAGACAACACACTCAAACTTTGGGCCAAGATTGTGCAGACTCAGCCCCACAAAAAGCAGGAAGTAATTTTCTTAAAGCGGTGAACTTCATTGTTGTGAATTACAATCCTCTTGCAAGTTCTGTGTGCCAGAAGTGAATTCACTAAGTCAGCTAACGATACTAGGATCTGGGAAGGAGAGAAGAATCTCTTTCCTCAAGAATGTGAAATGTGACTGTGTAGAAAAGGAACTTTGTAAACAGTGCTGCCTGTTCACGGTGTGACTTGATATCCTTTGGAGTATGTAGTGGGCTTCGGTTAACTTTATTAACATGATGTTTTCTTTAGTGGTTTGGTATTCATGTGATCATAAAGATGTATCACGTAAGTACAATTCACTCACAGTAAACAAAGATCTATTGCGTTAGTCTGAAATGTCAAAATACTATGTTATTTTTTCACAGTGGGCATAAGTACCAGAAATTAGATGATGTTTGTCTGTTAAGCTTTTCAGAATATGAACTTACTGCATCATTACTATCATTCATAATTTCAACAAAATGCATTTTATCTGTGATTTACCTGACCTATTTTGGATATCTCGTGTGACGCAAACTGCATCCTTACAGCTACCTTTTCCAGTCGTGGCTGTAAAGAGAATTGCACTGGTAGCTTGGATGCTGTGCAGTGCTGAGCCCTGCTGTTGCTACCGGAGGAATTCACATACTGTGGCAGGAATTACAGAAAATTTAGATCTCATTTAAAAGTTGCAGTTGCATTAAATTCTCAACCCGATTTAAATCGGCAGTAAATTGGTAGCATCAGTCATAGTCAATTCTTTTCTCTAGGTTGATTCTAAAAACAAAAACACTTGTGCACTTAACACATAAACACTTGTCTTGTTTTTATTGCCTAGATCACACAAGAAATTTCTGATAATACGAGGATATTCAGGCTTCTGGGATCTGACAGGTATGAAGAGAAGTAAACATGGCATGCCAAAATAGAAGAATAATGTGTGTTTTTCCTACTTTGTAGAAGTTTTTTGCTTGTTTCTTGTCTTTCCTTTTCTAACCATCTTACTCATTCCGTTGTGTCCATGTCTACCTTTCAGCCCTTCAGATTTACTTCTCTTCTTAAAAAAAAAAATAAATAAAAATTCTTCTGAACGTGTTTGTGGGCTTCCAGAAGTACTCAGCCATGCTGGCAAGGTCCTATTTGGCTGCAGTCACAGTCTCCAGGAGTGTCTTCCTTTCTGTGCTGTAATTCTTTTATTTAACTTGGTGAAAACTTCACTTTCAGATGCTCTGCTGCAGGAGCTCATCAAGATCTCCTTCTTGAGACAAAAGCAAAAACTACTTAAAAATTTAAATATCTGACTTTCACCCCCAGAAAGGAGCTCTACCAGTTGTCCTCCCAACATGACAGCTCAGGTCTTGTAAGAGCTCTTGATAATTCCCAGTGTAGCTGTCCTTTGGCATCTGCTTTGCAGGACGCTAACACCGTGCCTGCCTGACCCATCAGATACCAGTTGCCGAGTCAGTAACTGCTATTTTAGGAGTGTCACTGACTTCCTCAACTTTCTCTGCCCTGCTGTCGAACTTTGTACTTCTGGAACAGCCATGAAAACAGCAGATGTTTTGTTTTCTGGGGAGTGCATGCTGATGTGACTGTTTCACCAGTAATGTATTCATATGAAGTGCAAAGATAGGCTTTAATTTTTCTTTTGAGAATTGTCTTATGCCACTTGCAGTAAACTTGCGCTCTTGTGGCATCTTGGAACTACCAAAAAAGCTTCACATCAACCAAAGAAAGGCTTTCCCCATATTTTGCTTCTCCAAGCTTGATGTACAGCCCTGTAATTACCCATAAAATCAACAGCAGTGAATGGTGCTTTATCCGCTACCTACCAGCAATTTTTCCTGGCTGGGGGTTGAGGATTCTGATAGCTTTCTGGTAATAGGTGGTTGTAAGTAATAGTCATCTCTGACCGGAGGGTTTTACCCTCTCTGTTCCAGTGAGGTATGTTTGGGGCTCAGCTTTTCTTAGTTGTTGAGAGATGGCACAGTTCAATTTAAAAACAAGTCTGACTTCACAATGGAGCGTGACATTGTAAATCAATGCCTTGGGAAAATAATGTCCTCTTTCCCCAAATACGGTTCCATCTATTTCTGGCTTGCACTAATAGTCTCCCAAGTCTGAGACAATGTTTAAAGACTCTGTACTGCAATAAACATTAATTCCAGTTTCTTCAGATACCATTTTGCTTGCAGCTCTGTCATATGTTGTGCTTGAGCTGTGAAACCTTTTTCCCATAACACATGGAATTGGGGTTCTGAGAAGCCAAAAAATTGACATCAGTCCAATAAGACCTTGCATGTTGCTTTCTCCTGGTGAGCAGGGAATGCCTCATGGCAGTTGGTGTCATTCCCTTTGTGGTGCACATTGAGCAGAGGGTAGGTTTTCTGAGCAATAGTTTTGAAGCAAGCAACCTCTCCTTGGGTGAATGGACAATAGATGGATTTGAATTTCCCACAATCTACCTTCACTTCAGGGTATTTGTGGAGGAGAATTCAATCATGAAAATCCTGGTCCATTTAACGGTTTTAGCAGTTCTTGTCTGATTAAAATATCTCAAATGGTTTGTGAAACAGAATTGTGACTGCTAATGTCTCTCCTTTGAAGAGAAAGGCCTGATCTAGGACATCCCTTATGGTCTTTGCAGTTGTCACGTAGGTCCAGCTAACCCAGTCTTCTGTCTCCGATGCTGGCCAAAAAGTGGGTTGCAAGAAAAGAGTAAGAGAGAAGATTCTGCATGTAGCAATACGTTCCTTGAGAACTCTCTCAGGTTGCAGTTCCTTGTCTCTGGGACTTTCAGAGCTGGGGAAAGTTGCTGTGGATCTAGGTTATATGGGCTCAGGGAAGGACTAGAAATGCTCACAGAAGAGTCCACTTTGGTCATCTGTCATGTCCAACGGCAAAGGGCAGACTGAATTCCAGAACTGGAGCCTGACTAATGGGTTGGCTCTGCAAAGCTCTGGGGAAGCAAAAGGCCAGGCATTAGGGGAGTGACGGACCCTCTTCACAAGCCCCCGTGGAAAGGACGAGAGGCAACAGGCATACATTGCAGCAAGGGAAATTCCAGCTGGATAAAAGAGGGGTAAACATCACAGTGCGGGTGGCTGAACATTGCAGTAGGAGCCCAGAGAGGCTGTGGGAGATTCTTGAGGACCTTGCCTGGACAAAGACCCTGAGCTAGCTTTGAGGTTGGCCTTGCTTTGCACAGCTTTTAGAGTAGAGGCATCCAGGGACAGAGAAATGATCACCGGTCAGATGGATCCCGGGAAAGAATATTTACAGTTATATCCAGGGGTGTTTTTAAATGAAGGCTTACTTGACGTTGTGGCTGTTTTCTTTTCATTTTAGGGTCGTGGTGCTGGAGAGTAGGCCGACGGATAACCCAACAGCCAACAGCAATTTATATATCCTGGCAGGGCACGAGAACAGTTACTGAGACCAGTGCACGGCAGGCAGCTCACCGCGACAAGAGAACACTCCCGCTGCAGCAGCGTTCGTGGCTGGCTGAAATTGCACAAAAACTGCAGTAACCCGACTTCAGTTGCTTTATAATTTATTGTGGCATGAGAGGAAGAGGAGATTGTTTGTGGTATGGACACATAAGCATCATGATAGCACGGAAGTGCTTAATTTACTGTTATGTAATCTTTGTACATATGCAGTATTTTTCAGTGAAACTTCTTGCTGAAGACCTACACCTTCTGTAGATAGCGGTCCTCCTGTTAAGTACAAGTGTCTTACCTGTACAGATGTTAAAAGTCACTGAGGATGCAAAAATGAAATCGGGGTACTATTTTAAGGACTTCTCCTGTGTTTATTATAAAGTGGGATGCTAGCAACAAATATAGTACATTTAACAACACTATTGTATTTTATTTTATGTAATTTACTAATACAAATAAATCTTAACTTTTAGAAATTGTAACCAAGGCTGTAATCAGATTACAATCTTGTTTTAATTTTGATGCAACACACTGGTGTTCATGTTTGCACAACGTATTGAGATGTGATGTATTTAGTCACAAAGGTAAGCTGTGACTTTGTGGATATGACTTGGGCTTCAAAGTTCCTTTTTTTAGTTTACTCGGGTAGTTTTCTTTGTGAAACAAACCAGTTAAACACCTGTATTTTTATATTTAATTAAACCTGTCCTTATGATTACTTCTCTATGCTTGAAAACAATACTTTCTGGATGGGTGTCAGTCCCAGACTAGTGGTACCTGGCTGTAACACTGCAATAGGTGTTTGAATTATTAGTGTATACGATGATAAAAATTAATATTACTGTTTGTCTTACTAAATAGTTTCATATCACAATGAAAAGGAGCAACATTCCACATCGTGGAAATGGCTCGAAGATGTTGCCATTTTGACTTCTTTTGGCCTTATAACCATTTTCACACTTCTTGATTTAGGATGTTAACACATGGCCAAAATAATTTAGTTACTACCTCATTCAAACAATACAATGGTTACTACGCATCACAGGAACTTAGTTTTGATCAGAAGTATTTTTGATTGCTATTTTCCAATGGAGTATGTAAATGCCAAGTTTTAGCAAAATGCACACATTTGACTTCTTTTTTTGTATATGTTCTTTATATTTTATTGTGATAATATACACTAAAACCAAACTAAATTTAAAGTGATTTATGGCCTGCATTATTGTTTTGATTGGTAATGCTTTGAAATATGTTCCCTAATGTATATAATGTAAAATAAACTTTTTTTAACATGTTGTTGTACAATTAGATTACCACCTGCACTAATTTTCCACATAAGACTGAAATGGAACATACTGAGTTTTGAATTCTGCTATTAAATGTTTGTGCCAAACGCAAGCTGAGCATTGCTGAATGTATGAATGGTCAGACCCGCTGGAGCTCGACTCAGTTTAGGCTAGCACTGGAGGGTAGGCATTATTGCCCTTTCTGGCCTTTAAGCAATGGACATATGTATTTGAGCGAAGTTTTTCCAAATTCCAGCTAGTTTGATTTCTTCCCTCCGTCACCTACTTTTCCATTTCTGTTGATTGCAAAACCGGTATTTTCAGCAGGGCTCTTTTTCTACCCTTGGGACTCGAGCTCGCTGCCTCTGCTGGCCCCATCTCGTGTGTTCCCTTCCACTGAACCTCAGATCCGCCCTGTGGGAGAGGTGGTAATGCACGCCCCGCTCCCGAGAAGCTCAGTTCTCAGAAAAGGCGAGAACTTGTGTGTATTTCACGGCATGCTTGTGCTGCTGCCCAAGGGGGATTTCCATCCGGCCTCCCATGGACTATTCCTCACTTTGACGTGCAAAAAGTAGCTAAATTTTTAACCACGTATACAGTATAGCTGATGTGCTATGAACGTGCTTCCTTCCGTGGGCTTTCTGCAGCGGCTGTGGCCAAGTATCTTGCTGCCGGCGGCTGAGTTACAGGCAACAGGAGCTAAGGGATATTGGGTTTTATTCTGGTTGTGCATTTTTGGTACAAGGATGCATGCTGGGATGCAGATGGAAGAGCTAAAAATAAGGAGGACAGGGTAATGGCATGTGGGAAGAAGGGGAGCATTGTGCTAGGGCAGGCTTGTCTCAAAGCTATGGGTATAGCCAGGACAGCTTTGCTTTCCATGTGCTGCTCACCAGCCCGAAAGATGAGGAAGAAGCAGCAAAGGGTTCCTACTGTTTGAGGAATTGTCCTGTTGCAGAATTTGGGGTCTGTGCTGCAAAACTGCCTTTCCCCCATCCCGAGCTGCTCAGCTCCTCGGCTGGCAGCTGCCCTCAGCCGAGTCTAGGAACCTGGATGCCCAGTAGAGCAAAAAGTCTTTGTTAGGCTAGCGATTGCCATGAACTGGAAGTTTCCTTGAGCTACGCTCGGTGGGAGCTTCCACCACCCCCATCCTGATGTAAGACTGGGATCAGCGTATGGCTGACTGAAGGGAGCACAGTCAGAGCCAGGAAACCGCATCACAGGCACCGTGAGGTTAGAGCAAGGCTTCTGCCTACAGCTAGTCGACGCAGCTTCTCTAACAACCTGTGCGCCTTCCCTTTTTCTCTCTCCTCCTCGCCCCTTCTGCTCTGGCTGGCTTCTAGCTAGCAGTCCTAGCCACTAACTGGCAGAAGCTACATGAAAAGTGGGGGGAAAGCTGGTAAAACCAGCCAGCTGGTAAAACCATGCCAAAACTTGCTTCCCTTCAAGGAAACATTCCAGGTTGATCTAAAATACAGGTTATAAGGACTCACCTTCCAGGCCTGTCTATTGAGGGGTGAAGGAGGTGTCTGGGGAGGGGGACGTGGACCCTGGTGGGCTTGCGAGTCCTGCTGGGTTTGCTCTGCGCCCAGCGTGATCCTCTATAATACAGCTGCCTTACTGTTTGCTACAGATCTTCCCTCCTTGGGCAGCACCTCCTCAGGTGCAGATTTTCCCTTTAAAGCTAATTTAAATCCAACACGTTCAAATTCAGGTCCCCCTTGCGTTGCTCTGACAGGCAGCTACACCTAGCAGTGTCTTGCAGGCGGAATACAGGCGTACATCAGCAGCTCCTGGCAGTCCCTCCTGGTGCTGCCTCCTCACATTCCCCACGGCACCTGCTGGGGCCAAAGGGGTGCTGTCACTGTAAGCCCCTGTTACTCAGCCAGCCCTCGGGACAGTATGGCGAAGGGCTGCCGTGACCCTCCACCTTGTCCTCCTTCCTCCAGCAGCACTGGGGGATCCCAAGTGTCCCTCTGCCACCCGCAGACATTGTACACCCCCATAAAGCCACCACTGCACTGGCTCCGGCCTTTGGTGTCCGCTCCTTCCGACAGCAATGGCAGTGAGTGTCATCTTCACTTCTTGACATAAGGGCAGGTCACCCCACTGCCTGGGCTCCCTGTACCTTCCCGTGCTACTGAGCTTTCTCTGTCCTCTCGATTCAACTCCTCTGTCACTGTGTCCCCACAAAAGCAGCCTTCAGCTTTCAGCTCTGTGCTTGCTCTTCCCTGCAAGAGCTTGCGCCAAAATGAGCACCCAGACAGGTCCTTACACACCCTCACCTTGGAGATGTGCACATCCACACATGGTAACCACCAGCAGCTGTGCCTGCCTGCGCTTCTCCTGCCTGTGCTCTCTGCCACGAACGGGACACAAAGCTGGTGGCCTGGGACAGCCACTGCTGGGTGAGCAGTATCCTATTGCTCTCAGTTGTACTCTGCCCTTCAGCAGACCCACGG
Organism: Larus michahellis; assembly: GCF_964199755.1. Taxonomy (NCBI): domain Eukaryota; kingdom Metazoa; phylum Chordata; class Aves; order Charadriiformes; family Laridae; genus Larus; species Larus michahellis. The sequence continues at coordinate 22,712,346 of NC_133898.1, forward strand.
GACTTTTCCCATCCTGCCATACAGGCTGGTTTATTTGCCACCAGCAGTGAAGCAAGAGCTCCTCAGACAGCTGTAGAGAGCGTCATGCCTTTTTCAGTTGCTTTCCAAGCAAAACTATACCCTTCCATGCGGCACACGAAGTGAGTGAGAGTGACCAGGCGGAGGCCATCGGAATTCCCCCATCAGCACCAATAAACCCAGGATGCCCCCAGACAGGGGGGCACTAAAAAAACACTGAAAGCCAGGAGAGGAAGGCTATCAGTGGCTCGGCGTGGAGAGAGAGCTCAGGCCCAGGTTGTCCTGTGGCCTTACTGGATGTTGGAACTGATCAAACAGTGCCTGAGACAGTGCCTGCAATCTCACGTTACCCAACGCTGTTTTGCTTGAAGGAAAGAGATGCTGTAGGCATGGTATTCAGGAGTCCTGGCACCTTCATCTCAAATGGAGGGGCTGGAGAGGAGAGCAATTTTACACCCAGTGTTGCACATACTTGGGATCAGATGAAGATTTAAATGTAACAGACTGATTTTCCATCATAAGGCAGAGTGCAATGGCTCTGCAGTCTCTAAGATGCTGCGATGGTGTCCCTGAATGCGCAGACAGGCTGCTAGACTGAGCAAATAGCTCTGAGACATGAATATTCCCGCCTTTCATCTTTGTTCCTGTACGCTCAAAGCAGAAGTCTGTCTCCTTCAGACAGCAGTATCTGTCTGGAGGAAAAACGCCTGAGGCAGAGCTGTAAGAGTGTAAACAGCTCTTTCCAAGAGGCTGCATCCATTACCTGCTAAAGTGCTGCTCAGCATCTCAAGAACATCTCCGGTCCTCAGAGCACCTCACAAACACTGTGAGCCTCCCAACACGCATACCGTTCCTGACAGGCGTCTGTGCGAGCAGACCTTGAAAGGAAGGGAGACTCAGCAGCCTTTGTCCAAGCAATCTGTGTGGGTACTTAGCTCTCCTCCCAGCTGGTCCTAAACCTTCCCTCCAGTGACCAGCAACGGTTTTCATACATCTCCCTGCCTGTGCTCCCTAACAGCAGCTCACCATTTCCTCTTCTGGTCCTCGGGCTCTCCCTGGCCCCTTGCCTTGCAAAGCAGAACACAACGATTTGCTTTTCATCTCCAGCATCTTCCTCCTCCTTCTGCCCTGCCAGGCCCTGCAGACCACCACGGACTTTGTCCCGTTTAAACCACTGGGCTTTATTTGCATCCTGGCTTTGCTTTTTCTGGCCCTTTTTTCCAAGGACCAAGCTCACTTTTCACCCTTCAGGCTGCTCCTGCGCTGCTTGAATGGGGTGTTCATTATTTCTGATCTCGGTCCCCATGTGAGATGACAGTGTCTTTCAACAGTGTCTTTCAAACAGGGAGTGACAGGGCTCTCCAGGGAAGAGTACCACCACTCCACCACCTCCGGCTCTGAGCAGGCAGCTGGTAGTCACAGGCAGGTGCCATCTCCTTGCGCTCCAGGTCACCCTGGCAAGTGATGCTGGTGAGACGCCGTCAGTGAGATCAGCCGCGCCTACAGGGACCAAAGCCTTGTGGCCACGATGATCAGCCAGGAGAGGGGTTGAGGGGCCCTGCTTGCCCAAGCACAGCTCCACGGGGGCGTGACATGGACCCAAAGCCCCCCCTCTTCCCCAGACCTCCGCAGGGCTGTGTGGGGCCACCACCCCGCCGCTGCCGGACCCTCTCTGGGTGGGCGCGGCCCGTAGCCTGGCCCTTGTGGCGGAGGGGTCCCAGGTGCCACCCAAGGGCCCCGGCTGAGCCCTGCTCTCCGGTCCGTGCCGGAGGCCGCCGCGGTGGGGCTGCAGTCCGTTGCCCGGGCGGCGGAGTCCCGCAGGCCCCACCACAGCAGCGCCGGCGCCTCCGTGCGGCCCGACCCGGCCCGGCAGCGGCGGATCCGCGCCGGCAGGGGGCGCGGGGGGGGGGGACGACATGGCCGCCTGGTGAAGTCACTTCCGGCGGAGGGGGGGGTGGGGAGAAGGGCGCCGCCGGGGCGCAGGCGCGGCCGCGGCGGGGCGGGGCGGCAGCGCGCGTGCGCGGCGGCGGTCGCCGTGCGGGCGTAGGACGGGAGCCTGGAGAGCGGGGAGGCGGCGGCGCTCGCGCTCCGGGCGCCCGACCCCGCCCCTCGCGGCCCGCGCGCCGCGCCGCGTGACCCCGCTCCCGCCGCCCACCCCCTCCACCCCCCGCTTTCGTTTCCCCCCCCCCCCCCCTCTCCGGGGCCACCACCGAGAGCCGGCGGCGGGGAATGCGGCAGCCGCCGCCTCCCCCCGCCGCTGCGGGCCTGCCGCCGGTGGCGGCGGCGGCTGCGGCTGCGGCAGGGGGCCACCGGGCCTCCTACTGAGGGGCGCCGAGCCCTCCCGCGGCGGCCTCCTCGCGGCGCCCGGCCCGGCCTGCCCGGCCCGCCCCGCCCGCCTCCCCGAGCGGGCCGGGCCCGGCGGCACCATGCAGGCGCAGCCGCTGCTCTACGAGTTCTTCAGCGAGGAGAACGCGCCCAAGTGGCGGGGGCTGCTAGTGCCCGCCCTCAAGAAGGTGAGGGGGAGCGGGATCCCCCGCCCCGGCGGGCAGGGCCGTGGCGGCGGCGGCGGCTCGGCCCGCGGCCCGTCGCGCCGGCTCGGCCTGGCCTCGTCGCGGGGTGGGCCGCGGGAGGCGCGGCGCCTCGGCCGAGCCGGGGCAGCGGGGCCGGCCGGCGCTCCCCGCGCCCCGGAAGCGGCTCTGGGGGTCGGTCGTTGCCACCCTGCCAGGCGGGCGCCGCCGGGAGGGGGCCGCCGGCCCCTGTTGGCTGTGACAGACGGAGCCGCGGAGGTAAAAGCTGGCTAATGGGCAGGCGGATGCTCGCCCCCCTCCGCCGAGAAGGAAGCAAGTAGCGCTGCTGCGGGTTTCTGCTAGGCTCCCTTAGCGCCCAGAAGTGACACGGGGCGGGGGGGGGGGGTGGCGTTATGAGGAACTACTAGCAGAATTTTGGTTAATTAGTGTTCGGGCTTAATGACTTTTTAGTTGAGCTTCTCTGAGCTCAAATGCCATTTTGCTGAGAAGGCCTCGTTAGGACAAACTAGCAAGTCTTGCTCCCTTGGGATGGTAAAGCTTGCACCTGTGGTGTGGAAAGAATTCGTTTGGAAGAGAGAAAAAGTGGTGAGGGCTCCCCTTCCACTTCTGCAGCCCGAGACCAGAAAGTAGAAGGCTTAAGAAAGAAGAGGTTTCTGACACCGTTGCTTGAACTGGCTTCAGATTGCAGAATTTGATGCTTTTTAGTTGCACGCAGCAATGGTTTCTGAGTCTGTCACTGTTACAGTGATTAACTGCAACTTTTGCATAAAAGACCTGCTCCTAGGGCTAGTTGAACTATTGCATCCTGCAGTATGAATTGGAAGTGTCAAGTGTTGTGCTTGTACTGGTTCGGTATTTCTTCCTAATTTCCTCTTGTGATGTGTTGCCTTGCTTTTCTGGGCATGCTCTTTGAGGTCTTCAGCACTGCGGTTTCATCCAGTTCTTGGAAGTCTTGCTTGTCTCATCCGTAGCGTGTACTGTTAATGTCTTACCCCTGATTGATAGCCACTTCTTTGAAACTACACTTCTGCACCAACCATACAACTCACTGCTGCTTGTGGCGCTCATAAGCGCTGGGACAGCCATCCGACTGGAGCTACCCAAGGTCTCAACCCCACAAGAGCTTGTTACTTTTGGAGGATGGTTTATTCCATGGTGTAGCAGAGGTTTATCTAATTTGGAACGAGGCTCGGTGCTAACTACTGAAGGACGTAGAGTGAGGATTCGAGGAAAGTATGGGAAGAGACTTTGGAATTACTTGCTACATCTGAAGCACAAGATTTCTTCGCAATGGACAAGCCATTAGTGGAGTCACCCTGCATTAAAGATACTTGCTGAAGGAGTTGGATAAATTCCTTGAGGGGGAAAAGGAATTCTGGAGTCTGAAGTGAACAGAGAAGGCCAACAATGACAAGCTACCAAGGATGACAAACTGGCCCTGCAAGGTATAGTTGTCTTGGTTTTGTTGTGCTGTGCTCTGTTTCTTACAATGGGTAGAGCGGTGAGGTGGAGTTAGTTCTGAAGGCTTCACGCTCAAACTTGCAACTGTCTGGCAGGTGTTAACTCTTTTAACCTTGGTTCTTCATGAGATCACCACCTGTTTCTTATCTTCTCCCAGGCTGTTGCCCTCTGTGCTCCAGAAGCATAGTCTTCTGCTGTTTGTTATTGCTGTCCCTGTAAAGGTAGAAATGAAGGATCTGTCCATATTGTTACCTGATTTACTGAACAGCTGAATACTTGAGTTACAGGAAAAGTAAATGGCAGACGAAAATACTAAACTATTATCTTCATGGCTTCTTCATTAATGGAGAAACCAAATTGGGTATTTTACTAACTTACTATATTATAATATTTACTAACTTATTATATTATTTAGCCCTGATAAAGGCCCCATAAAGTAATGAACCTGTTGTAGGTGGCAGGTAAAACTGTGAACATTGCAGCGTACTTGCTTTGACAATCATCTGTTGTTGTTCACAAGTCAGGTGCGATACTGCAGTTCTGCAGCCAGTGGGTCTGAGACACTGACCCATGGCTCTACTAGTCCCACACACTGGCCTCCAGGTACAGCTCATGTCTTTGGGTAGCAAAGTAGAGAAAGTGGCAGCATATGCCAATGAGGTCAAAGGGCAGAATGGTCCTGGAGGGAAACTAGTGCTGTGTGGCTTTGTCTGCTAAATTGCCAGAGCATGCTATCTCAGTAGGAGTGAGATTATGTGAAGCTCATGTACATCCTGTTGTTACTAGAGAAGAATCTTTCCTTCGTTTCCCCTGTTAGCTGACTGGGTGCTGACACTCCTTCTCAGGTAGTGACAGCAAGCTGCTTTCTGAACTCTGCCTTGAAACCAGGCAGGTGCACAGATAGGATTGTGATGATTTCCTGCATAGCTGCAAATGAGGCTTAATAGTTTGGGAGGACCTATGTTGAATTAATATCTCCTATGAGGAGAGTGGTGTTTAATTTAACACTGTTAAAGTAAGTATACCAGGATGGAGTGTTTGCAGCTATTGGGGAAAGCTGCCACATGTGGGCTGAATTGTTAAAATACTATTGCCCTTTTGTAACTGTGAGTTGGCTTGCAATGCAGAGCTTAAACTACAGCCTCGGAATCACCTTCTTAAAAGATAGGTATTGTTGAATCATTGCAAACAACTCATTGGAAAAAAGAAAGCTATTTTGATTCTGGGTCTTTTTAATCAAGCAACAAAACGAAGACTATGTAGTAAATCTCTTCCTACATCAACAGATTCTTAGGAGACCATGCCTTGTATTTCATTAGATGTGAACCTTAACAATAGAACTGTATTTGCACTGAACAGCTGCATTTGTAAAAAGCAGCTATTGTACTATTCAGATCATAGTGTAATTCCTTTTCCTCCAATTCTCTTTCAGATGCTGTCAAGATAGACTCCAGTGCACTCAATTAGGAAGAAAATGATGTGTACTGAGATGCTACTCTGCCTGGTCACTGTAATTTTGAAGCAGCAAAAGAGAAGTGTTACAGAGAACCTTGGTTGCTGATGGAACACAGTAATTGTGATGATGAGGTACAAGAAAAGGAAGTAAGAATAACAGCTGGTGTCTGAAGTTGTAGTTGCAGAGATGGACAGAAGGTGAGATGCTGGGGCTGAAGACAGAGGATTCAAGACACATGAAACACCAGCGCTCTTAGGTGGCTGGCGATGGAGATACGTGGCTTTTAATACACCTTGGAAAAAGGACTCAGAAGGGACACTGCGAAGTGATGCCTCTTCCAGCATTGGGGTTCCTGCACTAGTGAATTTATATACTTTATTCTAGGAAAAACTATCCAAAAGTTTATAACTAAACATCTTTCTTTGTGTCTTCATCTTGCTTGTTTATGCAGTCAGAATTTCTCTGCATGCCTGTGACTTGCTTCTTCCCTGATATGTTGGTTTTTACGGTAGGCAGCATGTCGTCCTTACTGATCGATACCTTAAGGAATTCAATGATTGAGAAAAACAGAAGAACTTTCTTACCGTATGGATATTCCGCTGTTTGCGTACCTCAAGTTGTTTTGAATCAGTTGGGCAGTTCACAAGGGGTGCTCTCAGAATCTGTTGTGGTCAAAATGATTAGGCTGATGTGGCTTGACAGCTGAGGGGGATTTGCTTCGTCAACTGAGGAAGCTGTTCCAGACAGCGTACTCCATGTATTGTATAGTCAGTCTTCTGTACCTTTCATGGAGCAAAAGACATGAGAAGAGCTGCCTCAGTGATTACAGAGTGCTTGGGAAGCTGTGGGTGACAAAGATACTTCTGCCTGACTTTTTTACTACCTAGTTCATCAAATCGATGACAGTCCAGTTGCCACTTGCTACTCAGAATGGCACTTATTCTTGGCACTGCTTCACTGCAGATATAGAACATGCTTAATCTGTGATTGCTTTGGGTTCACTGTTCTTCTGATGGCTATGGAGGATGAAGTTAAGATCCTCCTACGGTTCAAGTCTTTAAGTTTTTTCACGTGCTCACTGGTGCAATGTAATATTGTTGCCTTCATACATCAAGAGAAATGTTAGCAACAATCTGAGTCTTGTGGACTCAGTGAATTGTTGCTGAAGTGTGGATCCAAGGCATTTGTGCTTGTTTTAATTTACTGGATTTTTAATTGGTCAAGATAACAAAACATGGGCAGGGTTGCCAAATATCAGCAGAGATGTACAAGAATAGAAGAAAAGAGATTTTTATGGAGTGTTTGCACCATGAGAACACTCATCCATGCAGGCCATACATAAAATATTTCATCCTGGAATGTTTTAGTGACAAGCAGTTGCTTGTCAGTAGTTTTGTAGTCATTGAGGGGAGATTAACAAAATATATGTTGACTAAAAGTAAGGGTTATAACATCAGCAAAGACTTTCATAGTTACTGAAGAAACAACTTCCCTCCCTCCCAGAAAAACCTGCTCCGTGGCCAAGTCATTTCTACTAATAATCTGTTGAATAAACTGTGTCTGCGAAGGCTTGGAAAATTTTAGGTTTAGAGGAGGTTTAGAAAAATGCTTATAATCAGTAAAGTTTCACCCTTTCCCATAGTGCTTTGGAAAACAGATTGGTCTGTTGTCTCATTACAGCTTCTTCCATTTTATTATCAAAATGCTGTGGGAAATATGATGGGTTTTTCCCTTTAGGCACTTTCTTACAAGCACTTCGGCTTCCACCGAGTGAGACTGGCTGCATGGCAGTACCTGCACTTGCAGTGAAGTGCAGCTGTTCTTTAGCAGGTGTTGGGTTTTGATTTGTTCTGTGACTTCTTGCCACAATCTCAGTAGATGGGTAGTCTTGCCCAGATGTGAAAAAAATTATCTCTAATCAACAGTAGCTGCTTCATTTTTATTTCAGTTTGTTACGTCGCTTTAGAATGATTGCATTCTGTTACGCACTTTCCTGAAGCTGCTGGAGCTTCTGCTGCTCCTGATGGGACTCAGTTTGGTGGTGTTCTCTCTGCAGCCTTTCACGTGTAGGATTTTTCTGGTGTGTTCTGTATTTAGCAGAACAACTGGGAACCACAAGCCTGATTGCATTGGTTGTTAACGATGATTTGGGAGTGTTACACTGGTGTTTGTGTCACACGTGAAGTTCCTTTGAGAAGTCTTCGGAGAGGTTTTTTTCATTGTAAGCTGAAATTTTTCAGCTTTAGAATCGCCATAAATTAGGCCATGTGTGGAAGAGGTAACTGAAAACTGTTGCTAAGGAAGTGTGGTTTCGCATCAACCAGATTGTTAAATTCACTGTGTGAGTTTTCCTTTCTTGTCTGTTCTTGAACACCTCTTTCCAGTGCAGAATGAGCTACTGTGTGCCGGTCTAGACTCCGGTTTGGGTCATCTTGTGGTCTAGGTCCCTACTGCTTCCCATGAGGCTTGTGGGAGCGTTTATATACTAATTTATTATTTAGAGTTTTAAAGGAATGGTTTGAGAAAGCTTTACATAAAATAAGTTGCTAAGGGTTATAAAGCAAGATCAGATATATTTATCTTTGTATTACTCATTAAGCACTTTTTTTTTAGTTGGTTTCATGGACTTTTTCTGTCAGCTTAGGCTTATGGTTGCCTAATTTTTAAGTTGTTGCCATTCCTGATAGAAATGCCTTGCTTTTGTTGACTTTAAGGGAAGGAAAACAAAAAAAAGCCAAGTGGTCTTATCATAGGATTTTCCTGATGTGCTGTGGATTTTCTTAAGAAGACACTGCTCGTCTCTGCTCATGTTCTTAAACAGAGCGTGAAAAGCTGTTGAAGAAATGCTGGCTCTGCTTATCCTCAAATAAAGAGAATGCTGGTCGTTTCCCTTTTGACAATTAAAAAAGATTGAGAAGACTGAACATTCCAAAAAGTGATCAGATGAGTGAAAACGGAGCTGTGGCGGCAGGGTTTTGTAGCTGATGTAGATTGTATTTGCCCATCAGAATTTGTTGGGGTATTCTGAAGAATCAAGGCTTTTGTGAAAAGATCTTGAGGTGCTCTTTTAGTAATTTCCCTTATCATAAGACAGACATTTTTGTATGTGTGTAAGGAGGGCAGGGATAGGTTCTGTCATTTATTTAAGGAAGAAGTTAAATGTTTAGATAAGAATCTTATCTAAACATCACTAGACTTTTCAGAAGTTGTTAGTCTGTTTTTATCGTGTATTCCTAACATAGGACTGTGAAGGATCTGGTGGGGTTCAAGCCATACTCCTTCTTTTCAAGGGTGATAAGGCAGGGTGGCCCAGTGTTGTTTTTGTTGTTTTGTTGGGTTTGTTTTGTTTTTTTTTAATTTAAAATCTGAGCTGACTTTATGAGAAAGATGGAAACCCCCTGGTAACTTGATCTTCTTTTTTGAAATTAGTCACGTGACCGTGTATGCTAACAGATGTGCTCATTTCTTGTCTTCTCTTACTAAATCTTGTATCTTACCCAGTCTTGCATCATGTCTTAGATAATGGACTTCTTGGGACTTACTTTGAGTACCCTCAGATAACGCTGTTTCATTCTTAGTCTAAGCCTTTAGGTACTACAGTAGTGCAGATAATAAAATTACACGTTTCTACAATAATGGTACACCAAGCTATCCTGTAATTTTCCGTGTTAGTCTAGTTGTTTTCTTGCTTTTGCTTGTATGACTTTGAACCCTAAATGATACTAAATCTCAATTAAGTAGCATTGAAGCTTATTTACTACCTACCTATATAGATAAACTACGCTGGCAAGCCAATGGCGCCTCATGATGTTTTCCTCTGAGGAGGTGGATATTCTACTAAAGTAGAGCTTGATAGAGCCAGAAGATGGTGGCCTTTGAGAAGAATGATGTAACTGGCCCCAAACATAAATGCTTAGGAAAAATGTTTGGAACTTTATCTCCCGAACTGGGAGTAGGTTATCGCTGTTGACTCTTGTTTCAGCTGACTATGGATAATGTTTCGGGTCATGGCCTGATCTGGTATTTTTGTTTGTTTGTTCTTATTCCTCTAGACTCTGTGTTACAGACCGAAAGAGTTGTGATGAGGCTATTTAAGTCTACAATCTGTTTTCTAAGCAAAGGAGAAAATAGAGCTGCTCTTCATCACTCCGGTTTATCATGCTCTGTATTTTTACTGTCGGATTGACTTGGTAATTTAACACTTCTCGAAATACAAAGTGCTACAGTATACTGTAGAGACAATGTAATACAAATTTGTCCAGTTCTGCTTTTAATAAAAAACCATTAAAGGCAGCATCTTCCAGCAGCTCAGATCAGCTCTGATCTTTAAGAGAATACTTCTGCAAGTCTGTAATTTCTGGTATTAAGGTGTTCTAAGCTGGTACAGTATTTCAGATGTCAGTGTTTGAATTGTAAATAGTGCTTGGGACTGCTGGGCATGCTGTTACTCAGGTACCTCCACAAACAGACTCTGTAGCTGTGCATGGTGAAGTTCTTAGGAAAAATGAAGCTGTTGGCATAGTCAAAATTGTTGCGTTATCTGGTCAAATGAAGAGAAGTTCTCTTGTTCTATTTTTGCCAGAATGCTTTTAAGTTAGAAAAGCAATAACTTCTGTAGATGTTCTTTAAGACCTGCTGCATAAGGGTATGCAATCTGCAAGAAACTAAACACATGATATTTAAATCTGAACAGCAGTTAAATGAGCACGAGGACTATGCCCAGACATGAAGTTTTCAAGCTAATGAGTGCCTTAGCAGGCAAGTGCATTTCTATTTGAGGCTGTTGTGTGTTTGAACTTCATAACACTTAATTCTTGCAATAACTCCAAACAGGAATGAAAACTCAGGTGTGAAATTAAATAATTATGGCACCATTATTTGAATATAGACATGGGTTTAATATTTGGATGAGACAGATTGTTGGGTTTTGGTTTAAGGTGGTTAAGCTCTTGTGTTAGTGATTGAGAGAACTGGAGGCATTTTGAGTTGTGTGCAGTGGAAGGGTAAAATGATGAAATTCGGGCTTGAAAGATGCGTTGCGAAAGTTAGCAGTCAGCTTGTTCTGGCATAATATTTGCCATCGGTGTAGGATTGAGACTAAACTGCCTGTCAGCTTAAGCTCTGAAGCACTGAGCTTTGCATACCCGAAACTTAAAACTGGTTAAAACTGTGCTATTTTGTGAACTACAGAAGTGCAAAGGAAAGCTATACTGGAGGCTTGTTTCAGAAGTTAAATGACTGTCTGGAGAAATAATGGGAGGAGCAAGGAGGATCGTGCCTCAGTGGGATTTACACCAGTGAGAATTTAGAGACGCTTAGGACATACAAGTAGATGTATAGTTGTGTATTTTAAAACCTCTGAACTGCCACTTAATGCCAGGACTGCACCTTTTAGTGGTTTTTGAAGTGTTTTTTACTCTAGAGGCTGTCATCTTTGTAAAAAAATCAGTGTGGAAACAAACCTAAACCAATCTTATTTTAGTGAGAGCTAATTGAGAATGGACCAAATAATTTGAAGGCTAAATACTGCTGAAATCATTGCTGGTTTTGTAGTGTTCCCTGTGAAAAAAGTTCTGTATTTTGTTGTTACAGATTGAGTGATGAATAACGAATTGTACAAGGGAGAAAATCCTGTCAGAAATGTCTTGTCCAAAGAGTGGTTTAAGAGCTAGGGGAGAAAGATAAATATATGCAGGTTTTTAAAACAGTTTCCTAATTGCATTGCTAAGCACTGTTATTAATTAGCTGTTTTCTTGACATTAAATGTCACTTACAGTGATTTGAGTACATTGGAGACTTATATTTCTGTCGGGTGTAGATGAGTGTTTCAGTCATGTTGGTCTGGTGTGCCTTAATAGAGCAATGTTTTGGGGTTGGATTTTTCTGAGCTGTTTGGCTCATTCTTTTGTCATCTTTTTTTTTTTTTTTTTTGCAAGTAAAGCATGTGGTTTGGGGAAGAGCAAAACTCAAAGCTTGAATTCTTCTATTTCCTATAGGTTCAGGTGCAAGTTCATCCTAAACTTTCCTCTACTGAAGATGCGTTACAGTATGTGGAGGAGTTAATTCTCCAGTTGTTAAATATGTTGTGTCAAGCTCAACCAAGAAGTTTTCTGGATGTAGAGGTATAGAGAATAATTATTACAAATCAGTAATAATTTGAACCGTTACATGAAAAGTTAAGATATTAATCATTTCACAATGTAAAGGGAAAGTAGTAATTATGTATCTTTATGTAGCAGAACCTTCCACAGGAAGCCTGCTGAGTTACCTTTCTGATTTTCCTATCAATTTAATTTGTTGTTCAGTGCACAGTAGAACTCTCTCTGATCTGTATTACTGTATAATAGATGGTGAGTGTAACTTGTGTACATAAAGCTAACTGGTTCCTTTCAAAAGACCTTTTTTCCTCCACTGATGATGCCTGCAAACTATAGCTGCTTAGTCTGAGGCTCTGTGCTGCTCTCTCAGCGTGGTGATTTAGGCTGACATACCCCCTGCTCTCCAGGAAATTTGAACAACAACAGTTCACTCACTTTCTCAGAACGAGTTGAGGAACGTTTCTTTCCTTTATATAGAAACCTCTTCTCTTACAGTTCCCTTTTCAAAGACCTACAACCTGTGTTGCTCAGCAAAGCAGCTTGATGTTTGAGAAGAGGGCTTGATCTGAGAAGAGTTTCTCTATCTGAGAAACAAATTAGTTACGCTAAATGAGTTAAGCTTGTAAGCCCATGAATATTTTGGTAGCCATTTGTGCTTAACCAAGACTTTGGTGCCACACTACAGACTCTATGTGCCTGGTGGTTTCCAGTACTCAGGGGCTGTGCCTGGTCCGGGTTGGGTAACAAAACAAGATGCAACTTCCTTGCGTTCTGAAGAAAGTGGACTAATGGCAAAAAAAAAAAAAAAATCTGTCTTTGAGCTCAAGATCCATTAATTTCGCCCTTCCTCTTCTCTTTTGAACACTGACACCTCTAATGGTGTTTCCAGTATCCCCTTTAATAGCTGGCCTGTTTTGCAACATCATTCTGGTCTGGCAGCTCAAGAGACAAGAGGTTTGTGGAAGATTGTTTAATGCTGTGTTTTAAACAATGCTAAAAAAAAACGTGACACACAGCATTGCATTATGTGTGCATTATGGCTGTGAAGTCAGGGTGAGAAATGCAAGAATTAGAGATGATCAAGCAACCTCAGTTTACCTCCTTTGTGTTTATGCATAGTGATGCTGTCTTTAATTATATGGTCACACACATTTATTTTTCCCCAGGACACCTTCATTGTTCAGTCAGCAGGCTGGACTTTGTTAGGGGAGTGACTTGATATTAGACAGTGAATGAGACTTCTTTTTTTTTGGTAGGACCTCTGCTTTCCTTTTGCAGTAGTGTTATGATGAGGGGAGAAAAAGAAAAGCCTGTACTTTGGAAAGTTGGGTGCCACCTTTATAGAATTGTATTCTGTCCCAGTTTTTTGTCAAAAAGTTTTTTTGTTTGTGTACCTTGTCCTCTACCAGCTCTTTGTAAGTGGTCATTAACTTCATCTTCCTCATTTCATGGTTGCTCAAACGGGGGGGTCATATTTACATAAGTGAGCACTTGCAACCGAAACAGTCAGTGGGAACTGTAGTCTGAAAAAATAAAATGTGATGTAATCTGACAAATCAGATTTCTGGCATCTCTGAACACCAGGGCTACCAAAAACTGTGAAGCTTTTGAACCTCCAGAGACCTGTGTGTGAGTTCCAGCAGGAGGGTTGCTTAATGCATGGGAGCGTGTAGGTGTCCTCAGGCACCCTGGCTGCTGGAAGGAGTAAATAAAATGGGGTATATATGGTCCAACTGTAGGCTATGAAACTGTTTTAAAATATGGGATTGCTGTTGGATGTTCTCTTTTCCTGTTATGTTCATTGCCATTGTCAGAGCAGTTTGCATGCGTGCAATCTAGACCATGTGCTGACCAGTAAAGGTGAAGCAGAAAACTCATATCTCATTCAGTGACCATTCTGTAAAGCAAATAAAATGCTAGGATAAAATGTAGTTGTGTATTTAAGTGATGAATTACCAAGCATGTGCACAAGGGGAGCAAATTGTGCCTGCAATGGCAACTTAATTCTGGCATTTCTCAAACTTTGAGCACCTGATTATTCTATGATAATAATATTCTGATACAGCTTTATGAATGTAGTGAGTAGTGTGTACCAAAATTATGAAATTTACACATGTTGTACAAGCTTTATAGCTGAAATACTAATATTAGCAAACATTCCTTTAAGTAATGGAAAGCGATTTGATAATGTAGTAACTGCTAAGCTCATTCAGATTGTCCATTTACCCTTTAGTCCTCTTTTTTTAAGGATCGTGTTCAAAAAAGCTTTCCCCATCCTATTGATAAGTGGGCAATAGCTGATGCCCAGTCTGCCATTGAGAAGAGGAAACGAAGAAATCCGTTATCTCTCCCAGTAGAAAAAATCCATCCCTTATTAAAGGTAAGCAGTAATGTATCTTGCTTTTAGAATGCAATTAGAAGTTGACATCTTTGTTTCATGTAACGGCTGTATGCTGTCTGAAATGTAAACAAAAAGGAATAAGAATATCTGTGTTTGTTACATAGTTTTAAGTGTTCCAGTTTAGTTAATTGCATATATTCCTTTCTTACTTAAACATTAGTTAGTTCTGTACTGGACAAACAAAGCCAAGAATTCGTTTGCTATGCATTTGGTTGTTCTTGTTTCATTTTGCATGACTAAGAAAACACTCAAGAAACTTCTGGAAATAGCCCTAAATATTTAAGTGAGGTTTTTGGGGTGCTAGTTGGCTGTTGTCACCTCTACAGTTAATAGAGGAGCATCTACAATGACACTTTTCTTCTCTAGGCCTACACACTGCTGTTTTTCTATTACTAAAATAGACTGTGAGTATGTGGAGATTGTTTATTGAGTAGGGTCTTAAACTTACTGATTTTAGTTGTATTTCATTTAGTGTGTATTTCATCGACTGAGTAACAGTGGAATGCTTTTTTTCCCCACCCTTTCAGGAAGTTCTAGGCTACAAAATTGACCACCAAGTATCTGTTTACATAGTGGCAGTATTAGAATATATTTCTGCAGACATCTTAAAATTGGTTGGGAATTACGTGCGGAATATAAGACATTATGAGATTACAAAACAAGATATTAAAGTGGCAATGTGTGCTGATAAGGTAAGCCTAACTCTTGTTTCTCATGTTAACAGGAAGTTTTAGTTAAGTTTTGAGAGTACAATGTCTGTTCGTTATTGAGTACGTGGAGTGTTGTAGCTTTGAAAGAAGAAATTACTGCCATAAAACATGGTTCCAGTAAAAGAGAAAGCCACCAAAAATCTAATTGAGCTTACAGAGATGTTGCTTGTGCTTATTAATAATTAATAAATTAATTAAACATCTCTTCTTTTTGATATTACTTGCCTAATCTCAGCAATGTGTGAATGCTTTAAAAATTATTGTGAAGCAGCACTAACTTAAAACTTTAACATTCCGAAGCTCTAATAGTGGAGCCTTATTTTGTAGCTCAAAAAAAGAAGGCTGAAATTAAGCTTGGGTGTTCTCCAAAAACAAGTAAGACTGTATTGCATGTAAAAGGTAGTGTTTTGACGATCCAGCACTTTAAAACAAACCCACTTGCATTAGCATCTCAGCCTAATTGTTCTTAGGGGTCCACGTTTTTCTCTGCAGGTAGTCTTTTTTGTAGCTTTAGAAGATTCATTAGGTTTAGACTGGAGTTGCCTTTCTTTCCAGCAGTGATAGAGCAAGGTCCCCTGTCAGTCTTTCAGGTGCCTTTCCACTCTAGCTTCTGTGGCCACCTCATTAGCATCTCAAGTTATTCCATTGTTTAAAAAACAAAGCTTGAAGTTAATCCTTTAAGGAATGGCACAAGAATCTCAAATCTTGCTGAAGTCTTTTTCAGCAGAAGAGTTTTCAGATTTATCACCTCTCTTCAGTGTTTTGTCGTGCTCTATGTTAATCACTGTCTTCAGCTGGGATCATTTCAGTGTTTTAATGAATACCTTTATCTTGTTACTGCTTGGTCCTTTTTAATCCTACTTTCTTCACTTTTCTTTACTCTGTCTTAAGATATCTTGTGAGGTCTTGAAAAGTCAAGTACTTCTCAGTCAGGACAGTAGTCTTGGTCACTCCTGCTTTTGGGCCTATCTGCCTGGGTCAGTAGGGCAGGGTTTGAAGGTGTGTGTTTGAATGTTTGTTGTAGAATAATAGCAGGAACAAGCCCTGTTGCTGCGTGCTTCTTTCTATCCTAGGAAAGGTGTTGAGCAGAAGAGCTCTGATGAATTGATTTAGGAACTTCCATTGGAGGAGCTCTTTGATATGTACACAGAAGAAACTTTTGAAAGGCTCTAGAGCAGGCCTGTTGGTTTGCTCCCTCATCAGAACAAGCCATTGAAAGGTGCTCGCGAGGTGTTTT
Source organism: Larus michahellis (assembly GCF_964199755.1). NCBI lineage: Eukaryota > Metazoa > Chordata > Aves > Charadriiformes > Laridae > Larus > Larus michahellis. The sequence continues at coordinate 22,728,255 of NC_133898.1, forward strand.
CTTTCCAGTTGCATTGAGAAGCTTCGTAGTATATTATGTTCATACCCATTACATGTCTTCTGCTTGGTTTCATTATTTGAACCAAAACAGCTAGAGTAGTTTCTTGGCCTTGTGTGCCATTTTTCTCTCAAGCACTTTCATGCTTGCTTTTGTGCCATCCATCTATCTCGAAAATCTTGCCTTGTCTGTGAAAACCAAACTCCATTAAAATGCAAGCTGTTTTTCTTTTACTGTCTGCTCATCCTTCTGATTGCATTAAATTCAATATCTGGGATACAGTTATTTTAATTTGTTTCTGTGGATTTCATGGTAGTGAGATACGCACCTTGTGAATATAGCCTGGAATCTTCTAGCTCATGTATGTGCTAGAACTGCAAGTGAAGTTACAAATGTTGGAGCCTCCTTGAATACCTGCATTATTCCATGTAATTTCCTACAGTAGTGACTCTGTACTGTCCTATTCCCCAGAATTAGTTAGGGTTCTCCTTATAACCTGAGTTACACGTACATTCATTGGGTTTGAAAGATGAATTACCTTTGGTTCTTAGAGCTTCAGAAGAAGTCAGTCTTAATGCAAAATGTCCATTGCTGTGCTTTCAGAGAAGCTTAAGACGGGGGTGTGTAGCAGGGACCTTTGAGTCACTAGGAGAAAGAACCTGCTGTGTGCCCATTTCCCTCCTCACTAGGCCTGTATGTTTTTGAGGAGTGTTAGGACAAGACCTGGGTGAAGAATGACTGTTGTAGGTAGGTGCGTTTCTTCCAGTATTCAAATCTGAACCTACCAGACCATCTCTTGAACTTACAGATCTAGAAGTGTTTTCTTGTTGATTTGTCTAGTACCAGTAGTCAACAGCTTGGTTAACTGATGTGTCTTCTGGAGAAGCGCCTGTAACATGATTTAAAGAGAAGGCTTCTTCTGTATATACCAGAGTAAATGTCATGTTTGTTGTGGCTCATTCAGAAGTTTAATTCTTGATCTCCAGTTCTATAATTATTTTGAAAAACACTTTTCATTCAGTTTTTTGCCATTTTAAAAACTCTAGTTTGTGCTTAATGTGTTGGCCTTTCCTCCTGTGGTTCTCAGAAGAGTATTTACAACTCTGATCCTGCAGTCTTTTCCTCATTCTTCTCAGTGATGGACAGCAGTCACATCGATCTCTGCAGTAACAGGTGTAGGTTGCCATGGCTTCACCTCCATCTGTTTGGAAGGGAGGCTGGCAAGCAGCACTTAAATTCTTATTTATTTTGAAGTTCACATGTATTGTTTGATACACTTCACAATTTCCTGGAAGTGGTGTAGCTCTGGGCAGCATATTTGTTTATAAATACTGTCCCATCTATCTATTTCAGGACAAAGTCATCTTGTATGTTCAACTACATCTTACGCTGGCTTGTTGTTACGATTTGGTACATCACTGTACATCATTGTAGATTGTTTGTGGACCCTCTTTAGGTTTTCTTTCTGCTAATGATACTTCAAATTAGGATGCCTTTTTCTAATTCGCAGTCAACTTATTTAGCTTACCTTTAAGATGTTCACAACCCAAAGTGTTATTTCTGTTTGCCACTTGCTAAGTCATTGTAATGACTCCTGGCTCAGATGCTATGTTTGGAAGAAGTGCTCAGTGATCCACTTCTCTTGAGAAGTTCGAATTATTAATTGCTTCTGTTTGGTAAGCCTTGCTTATGTATGAATTGGGACTTCTGGTAGTCAAAGTTTTTAGAGCTCCTTCTGTCTGTGTGCTTCTGCAATGTGACTGCCACCTCTTCTGAAGCTGCTGCCCTTCCTCAAGGGTCTGTTTTAACAAGAGAACTCAGGAGTTATTAAGGACAGAAACCAGGCCACAAAAAGTGTGTAGGCAGGCCAGTATTCATTGCAGGTAGATTACAGGGTTCTGAGCATGATCGTGTTTGACTTGCTGTTAAAGCTAAAGCTGAAAAGCCAAAGCATGCACGTTTTTTGACTACAGATGATATAGTATCTTCAGAAACTTAGGTTATGTATGGCTAATTCAGAGTAATAGCATACAGCTAAATGTATCTGTATACTTCATAGACCTCTTAAAATTGTAATTGGTTTTAGGAGCACATTCTTGGTGAAATGCCTGGATTGGTCTAAATGACTGGGAATTCTTCAGAAATTGCCACTGCAAATAATGGCCTGCAAATTCACAGCAATGAATATTGCTTTTGTAATGCTCAATCAATTGCAGAATGATAATACTTAAATCTTACTGATAATCAGTCTGACTTCATGGGAATAACAGATTTCCTTTACTATAACTTACTAGTAGATCTTGAAAAGAAGTTCTCACTCTGTGGATTTCCCTCTCTTTGCTACCTAGGTATTAATGGATATGTTCCATCAAGATGTAGAAGATTTAAGTGCACTAACTTTATCTGATGAGGAACCCTCTGCCTCAGGGGAGCAAACCTATTATGACCTAGTGAAGTCATTTATGGCAGAAGTTCGACAATATATAAGGGAACTAAATCTCATTATCAGAGTTTTTAGAGAGCCATATGCCTCCAACTCCAAACTATTTTCATCTCACGTAAGTATTGTACAGACTACAAACAAAAAAACCCCTTACTACAATATCTGTAAATCTAGATGAATACTTCCAAACTTAACTATTGTCCAATTTAACATATCAGTAGTAGAGGAAGCACTTGTCTCAAGTTCTGAGATGGTAAAGGAGCACTTGTGGGGAAGCATGGGTTTTGTAGAATTGTGGAAGAAACTACCCAATTTACTATATTCATTTGCAGGCCTGTAATTTAAGATTTGTCACTCTTGATCTTTGCCACGTTTGAGTCGTTGTAAACTTTTATGTATTTATACATATATACAGTCATTATTTAAAAAATAAATTCTATGATCTTATATAGGTTATACAGAAAGAACATAATAAAACATACTATAAAATTTTGTTGTATTGAAGGAAGTGCTTGATTTTAATGTCATAACAGAGTAGCTTTGCACATAACATTCTTCCTCTTAGAAATGGTGTCTAACTCCCTGTTGATTTTTGTCTGGTTCTGTTGTGTTTTGTAGGATGTGGAAAACATATTTAGTCGTATATCAGACATTCATGAACTTAGTGTGAAGCTATTGGGTCATATAGAAGACACTGTTGAAATGACAGATGAAGGTAGTCCTCATCCGCTAGTAGGCAGCTGTTTTGAAGACATGGCGGAGGTAAGAAAACAGTTGGAATTTTTATATCTATTCATATGTATTTTAATGACTTGCACTTAGCTGCCTTTGTTTAGGTTGAGATCTCTTCTTCCAGCCCCACCATAATGATTAGAGTGCCCGTTTTTGAGACTGCTTTTGCCTTTTCAGTCTCTGAACCTCACTTTTTAAAGGACTATTTAAACTTTAGAGAGCCGGGGTGGGGGGACCCAAATACCTGTGACTAGACTTGGACAGGAATGGGGGTATCCTGTAAATTGGCTGTAGATCAGGATTGCTGCGGAAAGACAAAGCGGAACAAGAGCCTCTTTGCCAACAGGCTTGCTAAGCTGGTGAGAAAGGCTTTTGAACTGGGCTCATTAGTAGACAGAGACTAAAGCTTGCAGATTAAAGAACTGAGAGAAGAAGGAGATGTGCATAACGGAAAGCATGACAACAAGTGCTCTTGTACCTTCCTGCTGAGAAGGTGGGATGACCAAAGGCTCATCTGAAGTGTCTGTTTCCCTAGGGTGCATGTACAGATAGGAGGATCTGGGAGTCTGTGCACGGTTGCAGAGCTGTTATGTGCAATTAGCAATGTGGCAGGAAGGGTTGCATGATGGGGGGCTGTATGAATGAATATAGGCACTCGAGAAGGACAGGTGGGGAAGATGAGGCCAGAAGGCTTAACAAAAGATGAGGTCAAATACATGGAGCTCTGTTACAGAATGAATGATGACCGAGTTAACTTCTTTCTCATGAACAAGGAAGAACTGGCAGGAGTGTTGTAGCTAATGGCAGGTTTGGCCACAGGTGGTAGAGATGATAGAGTTTAATGTCCTGAGAAAAGTGCAGGAGATAAGAAGACTGGTGACCCTGGGTTTTGGGAGGGTAGACTTGGCTTGCTCAGGGAATTGGGAGGAAGGATCACATTGGTGGCTGCCTTGAGGGTAGAAGGGGCTCAGGAGAGCTGATTTATTTTCAAAGGCAGTGCGTTCAAAGTACAAGGAATATGCACTCCTAGTCCCGAAATAAAAGGGACTCTTCCAGACTGAATTACTCCATGAGTCTGTGCATGTAAAAGTATTGATTCTTCTCTATAAATGTTTTGGAAAAAGTATGCAGAAAAGTCAGTCCTATGGGTCAGGTTGGACGGGGCTCTGAGCCACCTGAGCTAGTTGAAGATGTCCCTGCTCGTTACGGGGGAGTTGGACTAGATGACCTTTAAAGGTCCCTTCCAACCCAAAGTATTCCACAATTCTATGTAACATATGTATTTTCTTTAAGAAATATGAAGTTTAGATATGAAATCAGTTTTGTAAAATTATTCTGTATTTCTTCTTAGGAACTAGCATTTGATCCATATGAATCATATGCACAAGACATTTTACGACCTGGTTTTCATGATCATTTTTTAAGTCAATTGTCAAAGCCAGGAGCAGCATTTTATTTACAGGTAACTTTCTTTTAAGTAGGCTTTATTATTGATATTACTATTTTAATTACATTATATTGTTGCTTCAATACATTTATTGTTTTAAGACTGAAACTTACTTTGTTTCTAGTCAATAGGTGAAGGCTTTAAAGAAGCTGTTCAGTATGTTCTACCCCGGCTGCTCCTTGCCCCTGTTTACCACTGCCTTCATTATTTTGAACTGCTAAAAGTAAGAACATTGTGTCAATATGATGTTTTTTTCTCATAATTCTTAGTGCTGGGTACCAGAGCTCTGTATGTTTAGGTAGGGCTAAAACCTTTTGCTAGAATGTGAGTAATAAAACTGCTATGATGAAAGAAAAGCAGGTTATAAGCTCTGGTGCATGCTATAACGAACTGAATATCAGCTTGTAATTTCGTGGAAGTTTTACAGCAGCTAATAATTTGTGTTGAATAATTAAGTTACTATTAATTTAGAAAGCAATAGAAATCTAGATACTCATATTCTTGGATTGATTGTTTCAGCACTGGTAAGAGATAATGGCAAATCGCTGTACTACAGAAAATAACCAAGGATTTCTCAAGCTGTTACTTTGTAAATTAAAATCCCAGTAAGATTTCCCTTCAGATTTAATTTTATTTTCATAAAAGCTTCAGTGTTCTTGCAGTGCATATCTCATGGTGGTTGTAAAGGTGATATCCTTCCCTCGAAGGGAAGACGTGGTTCATATATACACTTCTTTGGCTTTTTGTAATGAGACCTCACATCGGTAGGGTAACAGTAAAGAGTCTGTAACGTACACATGTAAAGAAAATAGCTACAGGATGTTTTCCTGGGGCTTTTATCAGTTAGCATTGAATAATATTCTTTAAGAAGTGTAGAGGATTTTCAGGAAGACTTTAAAGTGGAATCTTCATTTGGACTTAATGGAAACTCATAAGGAATACAGCGTTCCGGGCTTAATTACTTGCGGAAATCTGGATCAGAAGTAAAAAAAATCTCTGCTCTTTTGAAGAAGTCTGGGTGTGTTTTTCTTGAATGTTTATTTGGTTGTCTTAGGATGACCCAGAAGTTAGGTCATCTTTGTGTTGAAGTGTATACAGTTCTAACACCATTTTTACTGATTTAGACCTACACGTACAGCTTTGGCACGTAGCTCATCTTGTATAACAAGCTTTTTTTTTTAATTTTGGAACATATGCTTGATCTGTTTGTCTAGCTCATGGGTTTGGTCTGACTTTTCAGACACCTTTAACATATTAAGCATTTCCTTTCATGACAGCCTGTTGGAAGGGGAGGTGTGATACAGCTTGTTTGTGTTTTGTATGACAGACCTGCACAGACATAAAGTTTCTCTGCTCATGCTTTTATCACGCAGTCTCAAAATGCAGTACCTAGGGGCTTTGCGTACTTCCATGTGAGCATGGTGCTGTCTTACGTGATAGACAAAACATGCAGGATTAATGTTGTCTGCCACACAGGCATCTTCATTGCTTCTTGCCATTGGTAATTTTAGTGTGGGAAAGAGGGCATGTGTGCTTACAGGAATAGGGAGCAGCTCACGTTCACACTTTTTAGGGCAAACCGGAGTCTAAGCTGAACTCAACTCCAGAAAGTTATTGATCTTTTTGCAATTCTTGACCTGTGCTTCATGTAAAATTCTTGGTTTTTTCTCATTCATGCTCTCCACACACCCACCCTCCACCCTGTGTAAATCTGGTGTAGCTGGGTTGGGTTTTGTGCTGTGTGTGATAACCTTCCAGACTTTCTTCCCACTGTGTTGCTCATGTCACTTTTTAGCTGTGGTCTGTCAGATGTGATACATGCAATAGACAGTGGTGGGTAACAGGAGCACATAAAGAGAGAGATTTTTGCACTCACAGCAGTAGCTTTATCTGTCAACTAGTACATACATGTGCAAACAGCATATGAATCCCTCCCTCAAGTAGTCTCTACTGGCAATAATGCTTGCTTTCTTATATTTGGAATCTTCAAAGAGATTCAAACAGCTTGGTTATACTTAAAAATGGCCTGACACGGGAGTATTTGCTATGGAAGGGTATTGGTGGAATTTTTTAGCTATATAATCCTGACAGTTTCACTGATGCAAGGTTGTATTGAATGCTTTTGTAAGGTTAAGAGTTGTTATTTAGTAATTGCAGACATATCTACGAATAATGAAGTTAAAAATGCTATGAAAATTGATTTATTGGTATGAAGAGACAAAAAGTTGGCAAAGTAGTATGTGGAAAAAACCACTTTATTTGTCTTGAATATAGATATACTTAAGGATAAAGGGGTTAGCATTTTTCTTTGAGCTATGTTGTGTCGTCTTGCACACTTTGAAGCTATCTATTAAAAATGCATCTCAAAGTTACCTTCTAACTATGCAGACTACAAAAAAAGTGAATTTCTATCCACTAAAGCCCTCCTGAAGTTTCGCAGGGCACCATGAATGTCCAAATACATAGTCATACACTAATTTTCCAACAAAGTTACAGCAAGGAGCTTCAGCTAAATATACAATAAGGGCTGTGTTTTCCTTCAAGCAACCTGAAAGTCCCCAAACTTTTATATAAGAAACTAAGTATAGGAAATAGCAGCTTCATATGAGACTGCTTTTCTGCAAATTTGCAGATAATATGAACGGGCTTTTCTAAATTTGGACTCTTAAGTGACAGGTAGGGTGTTAATGCAGTCACTTAGGATCTTGAGTTATTGAAGAAAGACGTTTACAAGACTTTTGAATTGAATTGGGCACAGTTTCAGATGCTGTAAATTTCTGCTCCTGTGTGATACTTTTCCCTTTCTTTGTGTAAACAGCAGGTTACTTTAAAATTCCTTTTTTTTTCCAAGTAGGAATGGCTCAAAGCATATATAAACTTTGCGTAAAGTAGTATGTTGTGATAATCAGGAGAGCTAGATAGATAATTTTTTTTTTCTTTTAAATCAAGAGCAGACTCGGCTCACATGACTTACAAATGGAAACTTCTTGTCTTTTTGCAAATGTTTTTTAGCTGGAATTCTACCTATAATGATCTTAAATTCTCAGGATGTTTTAATTTCACAACAGCATCTAGTGTTTTATTTATTTTCTCAAACTTTGTACTTAGATTATAAATAACTTGCCCATCTTTACTGACTGGCAGTTCAGCTCCAGTAGAAATACTCTTCAGTTAAACTTTTTTGTCTCCCCTTTTCACTATGCTAATGTAACTTTAAAAACAAAATAAATTCTGTTTTGACAAGGTCTTCCAAGATAAGAAACCACTTGTTTTCCAACCTGATGATACTAAATTTGTTACATGTTGCTGGAGAAGGCACAAGGTGGTGAAATGTTAGTCGTTTAGGACTGAAGTATCTTTAGGTTGATCCCGTTAAGTCTCTTGCTGTGTGTTATGTTGGGCTACACATCCCAAACTTCCAAGTGTTTTGACTTCACTTTGATTCTCAGCCTTGTTTCAGCCAGGCTCAGTATCCAGAGTGTAAAAGTTGAATGAAGTTGGTTTGTGATCCCATCTGTAACTGGTGTAACCCAGCCCAGAGTGGAGAATCACTGAGTCTTAATTAATTAGACTGTGTCTATCTGCAAAGCTTTTACAATATCTGCAATTATAGATCAGTGTCTCAAAACATTATCTCCGTTGCTTGTATCTAGTACAGGCACTGTAATTAACAGGTTCTCTAACTTTAGTCAGTTCTTAGTCTCCTTCAATTAATGTTAAAAACAGAAAATCACAGATTCAGACCAGCTATGAATTATTTTAAGAAAGTATTTACTTAGTGTCAGCGAAGGATTTTATTTTCTGAAATCATTGTCTGGTGTGCTGCTTTCCAAACACAGTAGTGACTTGTATGTACTATTGAAATAAAAGTAAATACAGAAGTATTACTGTCTTACATGTATTTGTATATGTAACTGCAGATGAGGATGACTTTTTTTTTTACGTCCACTAGAGATAATGTGCAAGCTTATGTCTCTGTGACAGATGAAGGGCTATCTGCTGGAGGAAATGTAGCTTGACCAAACTGTTGCTAGTGTGTGATAAGACCGCAAAGCGTATTTGAGTGTTTCTTGGGAGAGAAGGGTGGGGTGGTGTAAAAACTGGTCTCAAGTTTAAGAAGAGATTTCATAGAATATGACAGCAGGTTAAAAATTGAAGCAACTTCTTCATATGTTTAAGCCATGAAGACTTACATTACAACTGCAATGTTGTAAAGGTACAGAAGTTGTGCCTTATGGTAGTTGTTGGAGGTGATACAGCCAGGTAAATGAGTTTCCGTATTTCTTTCTTGCTTGCGTGGTTTCATTGACAACATTTCTGTTGCTTTTCTCCTTTAAATGTTAGTGGGTTTTTACTTTGTCAGCTGTGTGTTTGGCAGCCAAAGGGAAGATGATAGGGGAAAATAAAACTTTGTCACACATGTGCGTATGCACTTTTTCCACAAACTTCGTTATTGTTAATCTAACTAATTGGGCTCTCTGAGGTAACTCCTTAATTGAAAAAGTTATTCAGAATGTATTTATTTATTTTTTTTTCTAGCTGTGGTACTTGATGGATTTCCTGTGTGTTCGTATCAGATACATATATGTGAATGTATAGCGCTTCATTTGTCAGTGACCTATGCCATCTGTTATGGCGTTGTGGTGCAGTTATGTTCTGTTGTATAGCTTTTTTCTTTTTACACAGGATGTATCTGGGCTTTTGAGAAGCAGATCTCTCTTTCTGGGGAATTGCTGGATAAAATCTAACAAAAGTAAAAATAAAAAATTCCTCCTTCCACTTTGCTTATAGTCCTCAGTGATACTTGAACTGTATTGTTAATCTGCAATCGGACCAACAAATGCTGTACTTTGATCCCTTGAAACAGGGAGTAGGATGGCACAGGGCCAGACTGTTCTTATCTGGATGGTACCCTCTTTGGGGAGTCAAATGAAGCACTAACTGAACTCTGACTTTTGACTTGTGTTTAACTGTAGGGTTTCTGCATCCTGTTTCCTGATCCATTTTCTAGGAGTTACCTGCAGGGCAAGTTCTCCCTGGTGCTGTGGGAATTAGGAGAGCTGTACTGGGGCAGATTGTTCCCTGGGGCAGGTGATCTGTTCCTGGTCAGTGACTGCTGCTAATGATGGCAGATAGCTCTTTAGCTTACCTGGCAGCAGTTTATGATGAATGTCCAAGTCCAAGCTCTCATGAAGATAGATGGGTGTTACAGGAACTTGGACAAATTTTGATCATTACCCCACCCCTTCCCAAATACAAGTCTTGATACAAGTAATCCATCCAGGATTGAATGTTAAGAAGCTTATTGTAGTTGAGATTTTCAGCTCCTTTAGGATGACATTAGTTTTTGTGACTGGCAGTCATCATACAGTCTCTGATATGCTTGTATTGCTGTATAGTCTTGCAATAGCAATAGTATATTTCCCTGTCCTCCTCTTCTGACTCTGTTCCCATAACTTTCTGTACAAAAGGGAGATCCTCGGAGAGAGGTAGCGCTATGGTTGAGACTTTCCTATACTTCTTCAGTGGAAATGTTTTTGGACATGCATCTGTGGATTTAGGCCCACTACCAGCACACTTCCTCTGTTTGCTCTTGTAGCAGTGGAGGTCTATGTTTTCTGTCAATACTTTGGCATCTTCAGTGGAAACCAATGGAAAGATGTAGGAAATAACAAACACAAATAAAACAACAAGCTGCAGTCATGGTTTCTGTAGACTTGGTCTACAGATGGGATTCTGCTTGTCATCCTTCATTTCCTCTGCTGTTTTTTCCTTAATCAACAGGGTTCCTCTTTAAAATCAACAGGATCCTACTGTTGCTTCCCAGAACGATCTCTGAAATTGTGAATTCATCTTACATAACATTCAAAAATTCATACATTTCTATCCAAACATAAGAGGTGCCATTCAGTTGAGCTTGTGGCCTTGCAAACTTGGGTGGGCAAAGGTCAGACTTGACTTGTGTCGAAGCAGTGAAAGTGGATTTTAATCCACTTTGGAATTACAAAAGAGAAGAGGAAGATGTTTTCAAATTGAATTGTCTTTACTCTGATGGCAAACTTGGTGGAAGAAAATGGAAGACCTCAAAGCACATAGGTAAATATTTTGTGATATTTCAAATACTGATCTAACTAAATGTTATCAACTTAATTGTGAATTTTAAATTTCTAATGTATTCTGCAGGTCTGCTGATAATGATGAGACAAACCACAGTGACAGTAAGAAAGAAGAGAATTTCAGAGCGTGAAGGCTCTGGAAGGATCTGTGGGAACTTGTACACGTGTTGCAGAAAGGTAATGAATCTGCTGTGGAAGAGACATCAGCATATGTGACAAGAACCAAACCCACATTTTTGAAGAATGTGGAGCCATTTGAGTTTTCCATACACTGAGAAGACGAGCCTCCGGTAAACAAAGTAGCCGTTTCCCTAGTAATGGAATCTGGGCACATAAAAGGCATATATGGCAGCTAGTAGCTTGCAAAAAATCTGAATGTTTAGGAAGTGGTTTTATGAGAATATCAGGGAGCTTATTTGAGAACAAGACTTTGGTCTTTGTATCTGTTCCTTGATGAAGGAAGTGTTAATTGTGTAAGCTCAATGAGAATTGCTCACATACATGAATCCCTTCCCAGCTGCAAAAACTGAGAGCAAAAATATGCTCTTTCCTGTTGAGCTGAAATACCTAGCAGGCTGGCAGTAGCACTCGAGGGGGCCTAATCTGAAATACGGTCTTCTAACAAGCTGTTCCCGTTAATGGGAATGCTGGTGGCAAAATCACCACGCAAGAAACTTGTTAAAGAAAAACTTTGAACTGTTGAATTGGTAAAACATCAACTGACAGACTTTGGTGTGGTATATATTTCTAAACAGCTTTTCCTGACTTTTCCTTAGAGTCTGTCCTGATATGAAAAATGGCACTTACTTCAGAGTAGTGTAACTTATTTCTGAAACAGATTTATTTTAGTTTCATTACCTGCCCCCCCAATAAGAGCATCCACATTGAGTAATCAAGGTAGCAATTCCTTAAATTCTTATGTTTCTTTAGTCCAAATTCACTTTTTTTTAGGCTCAGATGAAGTTTGATGTACTTAAATTTTCCATATATCTTTGAGATCTATTTTAAATCACATAGGCAAGCTGTGAAAGAACTGGGAAGCTTGTACTAAAAGTTGAAATGCTGCTTATTTGCCTCTGTTTTAATGCTTTACTTGTACAGTATGCTTCCCAATGGGCTGGCTGTATTTTATACTATGAGTTAAAACTTAATTTGAAATAAAAGATGAGGGCTTTTTAGCTTCTATCTCTTTTAAAACATACTTCCAGGAGAATGCTGGAGGCTTTTTGTAACTAATTGTCTGATACCTGACGTTTGATATTTGACATGTTTAAGTAAGATTATGTGATTTAATGTAATTTCTTAAAATTAAATTGGGAAGGCATAGTTAAAATTGAGTGGAGAAAAAGTTTTTACCATTAATTCAATATTAAGTTCTGTTCCACACTTAATGCAAATAACACTCCTGCTGTAATGTAAATCTAAATAAACAGCTATATAAATGTATGCATATTTTTACTGCACTGTGCTCAAGATTGTCTGAGTCTGTATGAAAACAAAATGACTTTTGAAATTCTAATGTATTAAAGCTGTGCATGTATGTCCAGGAATATGGCACATGGAGTTTCCTTTAAGATTCAAAAGTGAAGAGCCTTTTAGACTGCTATCACTTTCCAGAAGTATATAGCGTTCCCTGCAGTTATTCCCAGTTGCTGTTCCAGCTGATTTCCTGATGTTTTCTAAAAATTCAGGTTTCTGGATATGAGAGCACTTTTTTCCCAGCTTACCGCTGTTTTGGGCTGAGTCTTTTATTATTTGCAGGAATTGCATAAAGTCAAAAAGAGCTCTCAAGCAGCTCCATGCTATTGAGCCAACTTCCAGGATTATTTTATGGCAGGATGCCATCAGGCCTGTCTTCCTGCATTTGTCAGAGGAGAAACCCAGTTCATCTTTATTCTTGATCATTAAAATAGCCTGTTTTGCAATTGTCTCTTGGAAAGTACCCCATTCTCAGAAGCACATTTAAGAAAATGGTGAGGCGTAAGAGCAGAAGCTGGAGTAACTGGTGTCAGAGTAGTTCAAGTTCTTGTGAATGTTGCTTCTCTCCGCATGCTCTTCGTTTCCCTGCAGAGCAGATAGCTAAGTCGCGCCACAGATCAGGCTTGCTTTGCCAGCTATGCAAGTGTTCTGTTGCCTTGCTGTGGGCTTCAGGATGTCTGAAGAAATTACACAGAAGAGGTTTCTCTGAAGCAGCGGCCACTTGTAACATGGGACCACTTAAGCACTAAACTTCTTGGATTAATGTTTTGAGGGGCAGTAAGTAAGTATCATTAGCACCTACAATCAAGTGATCTTAAGTTAAGCAAATTCAATTGTGATTTCCTGGACTCCTCATATGCTGTTGTGTCTTTTGTGTATAGAAGTTAATTTATGATCTCTCCTCCCAGATGAATTGGGGAACCTGCAGTTTACAAATTTTAGTGGTTAGATTTAGAGTGATCTTCTAGGAAGACAGAAGTCTAGATTGTGATGTAAGCCCTGAAGTACAAGATTTTATATCTATCATAACACCTACTAGTATTGTTAATATCTGCATGTTCTCATCATAAGTATAAATGTATCTTCTGTCATTGTCTTTCTAGATAGATGCTTCCCTGACAGCGTAAGAGGAGGACTGCCATAGTCTAATTTTGCACTACATGAGGAGGATTTCTTTTGTAACTGTTTGTAATTTCCTGGGTTTATAAAAATCTAATCCTTATGTTACACAACAGGTAGAACAAAATACCTTGTCTTCCAGTTCTGATATCTTTTCAGGGCTCATGGCCTAGAATGTAGAGTACTATTTTAATTAGAAATTTCCTTTAACAGTCTATTTTCCAAGTTTGTTTTCCTGGAATGGTCTGTAGTATTGTGAATCGTTATGATCTTTATAAACCAATATTTTTCTCCTAAGTTTTTAAAAAAACCACGAAGTTTATAATACTACTGATAATCAGAAATCTGCATCTCTTTCCCATAATACTATAGTATTCTTCATAGGACACTTGATCCTTAAAAAAAAAAAAGGAAAGAAAACAAAAAACAAACCACACTTTTATTTAGCATCTACCTGATTTGTTCATTAGGGGGCACTGCACAGCTATAGAAAATCAGTGGGATTTGCAGACAAACTTGGATGCGTTTCCAGTGATGCCATTTCACTTTCCATAACTTCCTCTTCCATACTGTCTGGGGGCAGTGTGAGATGAAAGTCCTTGCTGTACTTTAAGCTTGGTTCTGATTAAGTCTGGTTTTTGATATCAATTTATGGTAATTATATAATGCTAGAATATAAACTCCCAAATTCCTTTTCTGTGTGCAGAGAAGTGTCTTCATAGTAGTTCACGGCAGTGTCTGATTTGCCATTTGTGTTGGTCTTACACTTAAGAAGTTGTGTACTTCTACATACTGCTTTCTAAATGTTAAACCTGGATCACAGTTACACTCACTGGGCTTTGATTTAGTTTGTATATACAGTTGGAAATATGGGTTACTTCCAGTGGATCCTGATGGGGAAATGTTAGTCTTTAATCATTGCTTTCTCTCCAGCACTATACCAACATGTATTTTGCTTTTGGACATTTGCTGAGCCTAATTTTTATCCATTTTTGTTGTGTGTTTTACATTCCCTTTACTCCTTACCCTGTCTCCTGTGGTATCCTTACAAGCAAATGGCAGAATATTGTAGGATCTTTCTAGGCTTCTTCTCAAGGAGATTAGGGTAAAACAATGTTGTCTATTGTTGAAGGGTGGTTGCCCAGAGATCATAGGAAATCCAGCCGAACTCTTTTGATGGAAGTTGGTAAAGAGGCAGTGTGCAAGGCAAAGAGCCTCATTTGGACTTGTGCAGGAAAGATGCAAAATCTTAGAGGTAGTTACATGTTTTTCTTAGCTTCTTTCGGGACTTCTGCCAGTGGTCCTGCACCTGCCCAATTTGTCTGAAGTCCTCTCTAAATCTAGATGATCTGCACAACTGAAGCAAAGGGAAAGTGATACCTCTGTGTTAAGTCATAGAATCATAGGATGGTTTAGGTTGGAAGGGACCTCAAAGATCATCTAGTTCCAACTCCCGTGCCATGAGCAGGGACACTTCCCACTAGAATAGGTTGATCAGAGCCCCATCCAGCTTGGCCTTGAACACCTCCAGGGATGGGGCAGCCATAACTTCTCTGAGCAACCTGGGCCAGTGTCTCATCACCCTCATAGTGAAAAAATTCTTCCTAATATCTAATCTAAATCTACCCTCTTCTAGTTTGAAGCCATTACCCCTCCTCCTACTGCTACATGCCCTTGTAAAAAGTCCCTCTCCAGCTTTCTTGTAGGCCTCCTTCAGATACTGGAAGGCTGCGATAAGGTCTCCTCAGAGCCTTCTCTTCTCCAGGCTGAACAACCTCAACTCTTGTCAGGCTTGATGAGGCTCTGAGCAATCTGATCTAGTTAAAAATGTCCCTGCTTATTGCAGGGGTGTTGGACTAGATGACCTTTAAAGGTCCCTAACGCATTCTATGATTCTGTGACCTTGTACTTGGGCTTGCTGAACTTCATGAGGTTTGCATGGGCCCGTCTCTCAAGCCTGTCCAGATCCTCTGCATGGCATTCCTTCACTCCAGCATGTTGACAGCACTATACAGCTTGATGTTGTCGGCAAACTTGCTGAGGCTGTGCTCAATCTCACTGTCCATGTTGCCGACAAAGATGCTGGACAGCACCGGTCCCAGTACTGACCCCTGAGGAATGCCACTCGTCACTGGTTTCCACTTGGATATCAACCCATTGACCGCAACTCCTTGAGTGCGACCAGCCAGCCAGTTTCTTATCTGTCGAGTGGTCCATCCATCAAATCCCTCTCCAATTAGAGACCAGGATGTCATGTGGGATAGCGTCAAACACTGTAGAGGAATATGATGAGGGTAGTCTGTTCCTTCTTGGAGTGATGTATTCTCTGCGAGACCTTTTGTGAAGTAATGCATCTTGTGGTGCATTGTCAGTCCTATTTCAGTGGTTGTGGCACAACTAGGCACTCATGCCTAATGTTGCTTAGTCCAAGAGTATGACAAATTACACTATGTGAATCAAAGCTGCCTAGAATAAAGCTTGTGGTCATCCCTAAGACTGAAAACACAAATCAAGTAGTCTGGCATTGACAGCTATAGCACTGAATGATTAACTCTGGTCAGGGAAAAAATTAATGCTATATTCTATGACATGTTCGAATTTCAAACATGAATATGTTGGATTTTGGAGGACAATGCTTACATTTCACACTGGAAGCAAACAGCACCATTGTACTGTTTCCAAGCATGTCTGTTATTCTGGTCCATGCCAGCTTCACTTTCACTGCCTCTGTCAAAACAAATCTTTCAGTTGCGTGGAGCCAATTCTTCACCGTAATGGTCTGAAACACTTGTATCTTAATAATCCTGTAAATAATTTTTGTCTTGGTTTTATGTTTAAGCCATGGCTGCAGTCAGCAATTTTTTCACTGACGATAATGTGAAGCATTTTAATGCTTAAACAAAGATTTAAGGTGGAAATCTTAAACATCCTGTGATTAAAAACATGGCAGATCTTGTTTTATAAATCTTACCTGTCACAAAATATTATTATTAGCCTTTCACATTCAGTTTTAGTTTATAACTTTATTAAATTTTTTTTATCCTTTAAGAAAAGTTGAGTTAGTAGACGAAGGTATTAATGTAGCTGTAGGGACTTATGTACCGTGGTTTTACAGGCTGGCCGTCGTTAGATGACCCTGTGTTTTCTGATGAACGGCCAAGCAACCCCTCCATGAAGGAAGAACGTTTACTTCTCCCCACCATCGCTCTGGTTATTGTTTTTCTCCTTTGTTTTTTTGCATGAAAAAATATGACAGTCCTGGTGAATAATAAGCTGGACGCGAGCTAGCACAACACCCTTACAGCAGCGAAGGCCTGTATTGCTGTCTTAGCAAGTGTGTAGCCATCAGGTTCAGGGAAGCGGCAGTGCCTAGCTGTTGAGTACTGGCAAGGCTGCATCAGGAGAACCACGTCCAGCTTGGGCTTCCTTTTGACACTGGTGTACTGAAACAAGGCCGCTGGAAGGGCTCGTCAAGATGACATGAGGAATGGAGGATGTGATGATGGAAAAGTTGGGGGATTTGGCTTATTCATTCTGCAGAGAAGGAGGCTAAAGAGGACCTTCCTGCTGTCTTTGACTATGTGATGGGGTGGGGAAGGCAGAGAAATACTTGCAGCTGCATAATGCCACTATGAGAAGTCAATAAGGGAAATCCTGATAAGCTACTCGGAAAAAAATAATTTCACCATGAGGGATTTCAGACATTGGAACAGATTGTCCAGAAGGGTTGTGGCCTCTCCGTCCTGAGAGTGGTCCAAAACTCGGTATGGCCCTAGGCAACCTGATCTGTGTTGGCCCTGCAGTTGGGCTGGAGGTTGGATAATAAAATCTCCATGGTCCCTTCTAACCTGAATTATTGATTAGGCTGTCGCTAGTAAGGTGACAGCTCTTGCAGTCTTCTGTTTAACACCTCTGCTGGGTTCTTTTTTGGAGATGTGGAGTAAATCAGACTAGTTTTGCAGTAAATAACGTGTTCTGAGTGCATCTGTGTCTGGAGGACTAGTGACTGCTGCTCTCATTTTACTGAGATTAAGCTCTCAGCAGCCAGTTTTCTCTCTCGCCTCTGTCGGTAATATGCACCTGGTTATTTAATTAACTTTAATGACAAGCAAGACCATGCAAAAGCAGCAGATGGTTGGATTTCTTCTTCCTAGGTCAAACTTTTGGATTTGCGCATACCGAAATGCTCATAACACTTCTTGTATTTGGCTTTCAATGTTCACAGCAATTGGAAGAAAAAAGTGAGGATGAAGAGGATAAAGAGTGCTTAAAGCAAGCAATAACTGCCCTACTGAATCTTCAAAGCAGCATGGAACGGATATGCTCCAAAAGTCTTGCAAAACGAAGGCTTAGGTAAACACGTTTCCATTTTTCCTGCTTTCTGCTCTTAATGCTTTTCTGTAAATCCAGGGCTCCCAGTTTCCTCTTTTAGTAAACAATGAACAAAACAGTTTGTGACAAGCCCGCTTTTTCAGAGGAAGTGACATCAAAGCCAAGATAATTTGTTATTGTTTTAAACCCCTTCTAATTTCTATGTGTCCTTGCATGCTAGTAGTTGAGACGTTCTGAGAATTCACTGGTAAGTAGAAAGCTACGGCACTTGTGGGTTAATTATGCTCAGATAATAAATGTCCACCTAAAAATATTGTAAAAGTATGTTTCTGTGTGATTAGAAGGGAATGTTCTTGAATTTGAAACTACTTAATCTTAAGTTTTTTGTGTAATAGGCTTGTTAAAATTACCACTGGATAATAGAAATAAATGCATAGATAACTAGTACTTAGTTACACTTCTGTAGCAAATTCTTAGATTATGCCATCTGCTGTTTGATTTAATGCTAATATTTGCACAGTTATTTAAACATCTTAAAACTTTGCTTTTGTGCTTAAAATTGTTTCAATATTTTCTTTGCGAAACAAGTCCTGTGGTGCAAAGTGTAATCTTTAGGCTTGGACGTGAATGTATTTAATAGCATAATTTCTCTGAATATGCCTCTTTCAAATTAGTGCGGTTTAAAATTGTCAGCTACGGAAATGAGTGGTTTGTTAAGCTAAGCAGCACTAAATGGCTTGCCTGTTTCTGGTTGCCTGTGTTTAGGTAAAACATTTATTGCATAGAAGATAAGTAGAAAATTTATCAGATGAGGTACTTAAGAGAAACGTTAGTTAAGGCTTGCAGTGATGCTGATACTGTGCTGAAATTGCATTCTCAGTGAAATTCTCATCGCTTGGAAAGATGATCTTGCGTTTTTGCTGTTAGTGGTGGTTGTGGTTTTTCAATACACGTGTACTAATAGGCTGCTTTTCTCCCACCCTTCACCGAAGTGAGTCTGCATGCCGATTCTATACTCAGCAGATGAAGGGGAAACAGCTAGCAATTAAGAAAATGAATGAAATCCAGAAAAATATTGATGGCTGG
Source organism: Larus michahellis (assembly GCF_964199755.1). NCBI lineage: Eukaryota > Metazoa > Chordata > Aves > Charadriiformes > Laridae > Larus > Larus michahellis. Next base: position 22,747,006 of record NC_133898.1, read on the forward strand.
GAGGGTAAGGACATTGGACAATGCTGTAATGAGTTCATCATGGAAGGAACGCTCACACGCGTAGGAGCTAAGCACGAGAGACACATATTTCTGTTCGATGGCTTGATGATTTGCTGTAAGTCAAATCACGGCCAGCCAAGACTTCCTGGTGCTAGCAACGCAGAATATCGTCTAAAAGAAAAGTTCTTCATGCGAAAGGTACAAATCAACGACAAAGACGACACTAATGAGTACAGACATGCTTTTGAAATCATCTTAAAAGATGAGAACAGTGTTATTTTTGCTGCTAAATCAGCTGAAGAGAAAAACAACTGGATGGCAGCATTGATATCTTTGCAATATAGAAGCACGCTGGAAAGGATGTTGGATGTAACAATGTTGCAGGAAGAAAAAGAGGAACAGATGAGATTTCCAAATCCTGAGCTTTATAGATTTGCGGAGCCCGACTCTGAAGAGAATATTGTGTTTGAGGAAAACATGCAGCCCAAGTCTGGAATCCCCATCATCAAGGCAGGAACTGTTGTCAAGCTCATCGAGAGGCTGACTTACCACATGTATGCAGGTGAGGCACTTCGTTTGTATAGCCAAAACTCAAGGTGGCGACTAGTTCATGCTTCTCTTCCTGTGTTAAATACATGCCGCAAAATAAAAAGTGTTGCAGAAAGCGAATAAAATATAAAGTGTGTAGAAAGTGAATATGCTTTGCAGTTCACATATTCTAACATGCGTTTTGAGATCTAAATATGCACCTCTGTAGCCATAGCAATTAAAAGTATGAATCCTGTTTGGCTGAACGTCGTGGGGTTTGCATGTGCATGAGGTTATTCTAATGCAAGGGATGGGGGGGGAGCTGCAGGAATTGAGCTCTAGACAATACTTTTTCCTGTATGCCCCAGGCTACAAGAATTGCTTTCCCTTGAGACTTCCAAAGCTGGGTGGCACATGAAGCGCCATCATTGCAGGAGAGAATTATGGGCCCCCTGTTTTCGGTTAAGGGTTGTGCTCCCCCTCTGTCTGTGCTGGCGTGTAATGAAAAGACCAAATACCAGCTTGCTAGAAGCAGTCACTTGCGTAATTTAGCCTCGGAACTTCACCTTAATCAGAATTTCAGTGGGGATTTGATTTACGGACTTTTGACTTCAGGTTTCTGTTTGTGTTGAAGATCCATCAAAGGCATTTGTGTGATCATCCAGTCCAGCCTCAGTGTGTGGAGTTCTTGATCATTTCCCAGGATTTTCATAAGCTGTGCTGAAAAGCATGGGCTTGGGTTTTGGGTCTGGATGTTTTTGTTATTTTTTGATTCTACCTGCCTGTCAGTTATTCTAAAACTTCATCCATCTTGGTTTTAGAGCCTCTCATATTCAACTGTAGATTCTTTTGTGGTTTTTTTCTTTCTTTTTACTCTTTACACTCTGATTATCCTAAAATGTTCTTCTGCAGCTCAGTTCTGGATACCCAGGAATATTTGTTTGGAAGAAGTGGGTAGTAAGCAGAATATAATTAGTGTACTTCAGTGCTTTTATTTATTTTTAAAATGCTTGTAAGTATATCTGTTTACTCCATTACTTTTATTGCTCTTCTCCACATTTCCTTCAGTTGAGCTTTCCTAACATTTGTTAGAAACTCAAATGCAGTATCGTGCTGTCAGTTTTTACCAGAGCAGTTTTGTGCCTGTCTTTGTTTTGTTGTAACTTTATAAACTTTTAGCTCTTGGCTTTCAATTCTACAGGCATGATTTATGACGTAATTTTATGGTTTTGGAAGTTAAAATAAAAGAATTCAAACTTTTTTTTTTTTTTTTTAAGCTAGCATTGCATTTGGCAGAGAATTAGCAAAGATAGTGCTTCATTAGTGCCCTTGGGAACATTTCCTTTGCTTTGGCTAACTTGTGCACCCTTGGGAATTGCCCTTTGCATTCGTGCTGGGGCTTCGGTGCTGTAGCCTTGGCATTGCTCCAGGTGCTAGCAGCGCTCTCCACGTGTCGTCTCTGTCCAGGGAGCCGCAAACTACGTTCTTCAGTTCCAGAAAACAGAAAGACCTGTTTTTAAGGAACATGTGGCTTGTTGAAATATGTCACTTGCACTGGGGTTTTTTTTTTGCGTCGGCATGTCTTTTTGGCCTTTCTAGCACATAGGATATCGAGGAAGAATTCAGACTGGTTGATTGGATCTACCATCATCCAATCATCCCTGCTTTTAACAGCTCCTATTTAATAAAGCTTTAGTAGATTGCTTGAAGCCTAAAGCTGCAGGTGTCTGTGACATTGACCAAACTATTGCATGACAGAACTGAGAACATGGGTATTATGAGATAGGCTGAAAGACTTTGACGAAAAGAATAAAAATGGTTGTCTTGTGATGTATTTAGCCTGTCTTTGTAGCCTTAAAGATCTTAGTGCAACATGCGTGGGCCTGATGCTGAATTGCTGGTTTGCACGTCATTTCTCAACACCCTTATTTTTCATTCTGTACCTTCTGTTTTATAATTGGTTTTCTATGAGGAAAAATGTCATCGTTCTAACCGTTCTGTGCTGTCTTTTCCAGGGGAACAAAGAAATAGAGATATAGTGACTCAGCCAAAAATGCTCTGTGGTACAGGAAACAAGGTCCATTTACTATGTAAATCATTCAGTGTTTTGTTGCATTTTATGAGATGCAGTGAGTAGGGCAACAACTTTCCATAGTAACCCTTTAGCTCTTCTTTCATACACCTACCAGCTGAGTTCGAGGCTTCTGTTTTGCTGGGAGAGATGAGTACACTGGTGATATCGAGCCAAACAGCTACAGACTGTAGAAATGCTTTTCTTGCCCCACATAGGATTGTGCATGCATGATTGTAATCCTAAAAGAATTTATTGACTTTATATTCATATGCCAGAATAGCAAGCCCTTACTTTTCTGAGGCGACTCTTCTCCAATACGGTGTGATGGGCTATGGCAGCCCTCGATCTGACAGTCAAAAGGCAGTATTTACCCTAGCTGTGACTCTTCTCTAGGTTTCTATCTCTGTAGGTCAAATACTATAAGGAATAGTTACAAATGTAATTGCAGAGGTGGTACGGATTTGTTGCAACTAGGTGAAGAGCAGTTTAATTAGTTGCATATTGAGGAGTACATGGGCTGTGTTCAGACACTGGTCAAATCAGGTCTCAACTTTTTTTGTCACTTGTGAAGATCCACACAGTCCATCTCATTGGCAGATAGGGATGTTGGACCTTTTCTTTTCTTCCCTCACCTCCCTGACAATGCACAAACCAGCTTATCAGCTGAAATATTGCTGTGTTTCGCTGTGGAACAGGGACAGCCCGATCACCTGGCTCTAACGAAGCAGTGCTGCTGGGGGTAGGAGGCATCCAGGAGAGGGAGACAGCCCTGATGGCCACCTGGCCGCAAGGTGCTGCAGACTGTTCCAAACCAGCCTGCTGCGGAGCAGCAAAATAGGGAGACATCTCTTCTGCAAGAGCAGCTTTCCATATATTTTTACATGAGAGAAACTGCCCTCGGATTAGGAATTCAGGTTTTGACCCTATTTGCGTATTCTGGTGGGGTTTGCTTGTTTTAACGTGGTTCTGCATTCATTATCTCCTCCTCTGCCTGATTCTTATTTAAGAGCAGCTGGGTTAGGTGGTACCAAGATTTGAAAGTTGTGGCAATTTTTTTTTATGTATAGGGCAGTGCTCTTCTATTTTTAAAGCTTTGATATGTTAAGAGTGCTTGTGCGTCATCATAGTGTCCGTTTCCTTTCTTAAGGAATTCAAGAGTGATTATTTATAAATCCTTGTAGAACAAGTTATTGTTCTTTTTTAGCTTTCAAATTGGCTGTATGGAAGAGAGAATTATCACATGAGCAGACATCCTGACTAACTAGTGTTGTCTGTATTTTTTTTAACGCTTGTTCATATATTGTACACTACTTTGAGTTAACAGATTTTGCTGGTAAGATAACAAGGTTAGATTTGGTTTGCTGATCTACTTAATTTGAAATTCAATATGTATTGTGGATTTAAACACTGACCCTACCTGTAAATAACAGTAGCTGTGACTCAGAGCTTGCAGTGATCTGAAAATGTTAACTGCTGTGGAGGCTTTCTTTTTCATGTAGACAAAATCTTTCTAGGGTGAGCGGTGTGTACAGAATGCAAGCTGTGAAAGTATGAGTTACTGTGCTTACTTCTATACTTGTTTTTTAGGACAACAAAAATTGTGTGTTTTCATGATGAGGGTGATGGGGACAGGGATGACATTCTTCATGCAAAAGCATTTAGAGTTTTGCCTTTGAAAAGGATTTTAGACTGTACAGTTTCAAGGAGAGGTGGGAGAGGCGTTATGATAAGGAAAATGGAGTAATGAAGGACATAGAGATGGTAAAGCAGAACAGCCAATTTTTTAAGAAACGGGAATTAGCGTCCAACAGAAATGCAAGGAAATGCTGTGTTACACAATGCACGGTTAATCTGTACAACGCATTGCAGTAAATTATTGCCCAAATGAAGGGCTTAGTAGGGCCTAAGAAAGGTAGCATGTTCATTCAAAAGGACAAGATGCTTGTGAACGGTTACGGAGGATTTAAAAAAAGCTCTTAAAAACCCATATTCCAGGAAACAAGTCTAATGGCTTAATATAGTGTTAGCTCACATAATGCAGGCATTTTTTTCCTTCATTACAGCTTATAGGAATTCCTGCTTCAGGTCCTGTGTGCTCCTCCTTAGCCGCTCTGTGTTAGAAAAATTACTAGTGGGGGTTTGTTTTTAAAATCTGTGTATGGATTTAATACGCAAAGCCATTGCAACCCACTCTTTAATTTTGTTCAGTGATAACGATGTTAACCTTGTCTCTGGTCAGCTCTGTGCAGTGCCAGCGTGCTGTCACTGCATTTCCTCATACTCGAAAACAAATGGTTTTGCTTTTGTAATTAAGGGAAACACTTCGGTTTTCTGTTTTGAATACTTGCTTGTTTTTAAAACGCATTGGATTATTTTAAATGAACTGATATGTAATTGGTCAACTTAAACGAAATCTGTTGATTTTCTTGAAGTGAAATAAATACAACCTCAAAGTATAGCTGTCAGTTAGCTGAAAAAAGATCTAGCCTGCCTTAACCATGACTGGTTATCAGTTGTACCAGTTTAGGGAAAATATTTCCCCCTTGAAGAGACCATTTCTGTCCAATGCAAAGTTACTGGATGAGTCTTTTGAGTTACCTTGACCTGATCGTTGTCAAAAAAAAGTTGTTTACTAGATGGCTCATAAATAAAATCATCTATTTATTATTTTCAAAGTTGTTTAAGAAGAATCCAGTCTTTTAATAATTGAAGAAAAAGTCGTTGTTTTGAATTTTCAACAGAATAAGAATTGTTTTTAAATTCTGCTTTGTACTGCTATTTTAAGAGGTTCTGAATTATTACCAAAAGCAATTTTAGCTTACATCATCTTCTCTGTAATTCATAGCCTGGCATCCTTAATTTTAAAGGATACTTGAAGTTATATTAAAGTATATATAAAAAAAAAAAATCAGATAATTGCTGACGTGGGCATAAAATCTTTGTTTGTCTTAGATCCCAACTTTGTTCGGACTTTTCTCACAACATATAGATCCTTCTGTAAACCTCAAGAGTTGCTGAGTCTGCTAATAGAAAGGTAAGCCGCTGTTAAAAAATACTGTTCATACAAAGTGCAAATTTTAATTTTTTTTTTTTAATTTTTACTTGGAGTAGAGTTTATAAGATTCTTGTTTTCCCATTGGTTTTGATTCACACCAAATACTTTAAAAATTGTCAAATTCAAGGATTACAAATAAAATGTGCAAGTTATATCCCAAAGCTTTAGGATTGTTCAGGTAGCTCCAGTAACTTCCAGCATCCCACGGTTTTTTCTTTGAAATGTGTATTATTATTGAATTTAGCAAATCGTCTTATGTGCTTACCAAGATGTAACATTCTGACATGTGGAAACGTTCTGAATTTTGAGTTATCTTTAATGAACATTTTATTCATGCATGCTGTGAGCAAGATTAGTGTAATGGGAGTCTAGTGCTTATACCTGTTTCTGTGCTAGATTTGAAATTCCAGAGCCTGAGCCAACAGAAGCTGATCGTATTGCTATGGAGAACGGAGACCAGCCTCTTAGTGCAGAGTTAAAAAGGTTTAGGAAAGAGTACATTCAACCTGTGCAGCTACGGTGAGTATTGCATTGATGTAAGCCAAACACATTTCCTTTTAAGTCTTTTGAAGTACCGTCTTTTGGATGCAGTCGCTCTTTGTGATACCGGCAGCCTTTCTCATAGATGCTTTGATAGAGAGCGTGTCTGGGCAGTCAACCGTTTTGACCTTGTTACTTGAAAACCTGGTGGGAATTTGATTTCATGGTATGAAAAGCCTTGGGAAAAGCTTGTGCTGAATTTTGGACTATTACTGTGCAAATTCGTTTCTTACGCTCACCATTTGTTTTAATCCATGTTTCTACAAGGCTATACAGCATAAGCGTACCACAAAGATATAGGCGGGGAACATTTTAGATCATGTTCTTCTCATGAACAATAGCATTACTCTGACTTCTTTAAATTTAAAGTAGAAAAATGCTTAGAGCTGGTTGCTGGTGAAATGCCGACAGTAGAATAATTGCATTTGGTCTGACAATTCTGATATTCCTGTGAGCCCTTGCCTACTAAAAGCCTTGAAATGCTAGATATGAAGATAGACTGTATTGTACTTTTGCAGAGTATTAAACGTATGTCGACACTGGGTAGAACACCACTTCTATGACTTTGAAAGAGATGCTGATCTTCTGCAACGTTTGGAGGAATTCATTGGAACAGTAAGAGGTACTTACGGTTTCTTAAGTGCTGGCATTTATCGTAAAGCATCCCTTTTCAGAGGTATGGAATGGGATCCCTTTTCCTTTCACCGAGCAGATAAAGCAAAACAGGACTGACTGCTTATTAAATGCTTCACAAAGAACATAAAATAAACCTCAATTAAAAAAAAAAATCAACAACGAACAACACTTATTCAAAGTCTGGCCCCTATTCAGAAGAGTGAATGGTATTTACATCCTGATAAATAAGTATTGGTTTTATTATAAAGGGACTGAAATAATGCAAAATAATAAGAACTGAGTAATGATCAGGACAGAATAATTGTTTTGATTGTCCTCTTAAACTATACACAGAGGTAACTTTTGTAGAAGTTGGATGGTTTAAACCACTATTTCTTTGAAGGGAGGGTTTTCCAGCTATTTCACAGCACATGTTAGACCTGTAGGACACCTTTCAGTTGTGATTGTACAGATCTTTCCTGTTCCCTTCTAAGAAAAACTGATTCAGCTACAGGAATAGTTTGTAGGAAAATGGTATGTGAGAGTAGTATTTAATGGTTATTTAGCAATTAAAAAGAGAGGGAGGATGATCCAGCTAGTTTAATGTGAATTACTGGTATATTTTCGATGGACTTGCCATTTTATGCCTGAAATTCTTCTGGTGTAGAGCTAAACAGGCATTTGGTCTTTGGGTGTTATTCTGAGCTTTGATGCTAAATGCAGTAGAGGGAGAAGCTTCTCTCTGATTGTTTTTTTGCCCTTCTGTGTTACCCGAGGTAAGCATGGACTCTTGCCCAAAGCGTAAAGTTCAGGGTGTTTACAGAAGTGCATTTTGGGCAAAAGAAGGCTAGTTCCCTTAAACTCATTGTAAAGCCAGAAAAGAAAGGCAAACACCTGATTTGGAGCAGGAGCGTAATTCGGATGTTCTGAATTTTGCTTGGACAAACTTGGCATGCTCAGCGTTGGCTGTTGAGGAGTTCTTGTCTGTATGTTTGAATGCTTTGAGGCTTGTGTGAAGAACACTAAACGCGCTTCTAAAGAATATATGGTTGCTTTAATTTAGTAGGGTTTGGGTTTAAATCCCAAGATTTTTAAATTATACTGACCTCTTCGGAAAAACAGTATTAAGAGTAACTAAAGAGTCATTTTCTCTCTGTGTGCCAGGCAAAGCGATGAAGAAATGGGTTGAATCGATCACAAAGATAATCAACCGGAAAAAGCAGGCACAAGCCATTGGGCCAAGTCACAACATTACTTTTGAGAGCCCACCTCCGGCAATTGAATGGCACATAAGCAAACCAGGACACACAGAGACTTTTGACTTGCTCACTTTGCATCCAATAGAAATTGCTCGGCAGCTCACTTTACTTGAGTCAGATTTTTACAGGTAACTTTCCTCCATTGAAAAAACACATGATACAAACCAAAATATTCTCCAGCATGAAATTGTTTCTGCGGGCCCCTGCTGTGAAGCCCCACGGTAGGTCAAGGGACTTTACCAGTGCTGTATATTAATTGCTGTTCTTTCAGAAAAAAAATCTAAAACCAGTATTTGTCTTATCCTCCCCAAGTTAACATGCAGTACATGTGATTGATGCATACTGTTAATTGCATTGTGCTGCAGGTTTCTCATGATGTTTTCCGACTAGATCAACCTTTGAGAAGTATGAACATAATTAAATCAGTTTTCTTCATACCCTAGTTTGTGAAGCAAATTATGGACCATGTCAGATCTCACCAGCTGTCTGTGAGAGGTTGTTCAGGTGTTGGAAGCTCACGTTTTATGATGATGAATGAGATGTAGACTTCATTCTTCATTTAAATGAACAGAGGTGGTTAATAGTCACATAAATTAAGAAATATTTACACGCTAAAAAAGAAGCATAGAAAAACCGGTCACTTAGTCATGTGGGGGGCCTAACATTATAGAAGAGAAGCGATACCTTAATTAATATTTGGAAATAAATTCTTACAAATTCACCCGAAATAAAGAGGTTTGGGGAAAATAAGACCTTCTTTCCTGCTTTTAATTACATTTTTTGATACATGCATCTACTTTTCTAGAGCTGTGCAGCCATCTGAACTAGTTGGAAGTGTGTGGACAAAGGAAGATAAAGAAATTAATTCTCCCAACCTTCTCAAAATGATAAGACATACAACTAACCTCACTTTGTGGTTTGAAAAGTAAGTGACTTTCCTGAGTCCGTACCTACTCCATTTCTGGACATATACAGTCCATTCAGAAGTATACCGTGAAAAATTCTGTTCTGGGACAATTCCAGTTTTAAGTTGTGTTTAGATGCTAGAACTGGTCCCTGTGAGAATTTTACCATAATGGTCTCCATTTTTTATTCTTAGAATATTTTCAAATGTTTGTTCTCTAAACATTTTCAAAACTGTGTCAAGTAATTTGATAAACATTTAATGTGTGTTTGTGTTACAACTTAATATTTGATTTTGGAAAACTAATCAGTGCTTTGATACAAAATCAGATGTTCTTGTGTTTTTAGATGCATTGTAGAAACAGAAAATCTAGAGGAAAGAGTAATTGTAGTGAGCCGGATAATTGAGATCCTGCAAGTTTTTCAAGAGCTAAACAACTTTAATGGTGTCCTTGAGATTGTCAGTGCTATGAACTCCGCAGCAGTGTATAGGTTGGATCACACGTTTGAGGTACAGTGAAATGTTTTCCATTTTTCGTATGGAAGAGTAATGCAGTGCACCTTAGCTACACTAAAAACCTGTATTTTCAGTAAGCATGTCCTTCAAAGAAGGAGCAAGGAAGGTAAATCCCCTGACAAATGAATCAATCAGGGTGTGAGAGAGAGGCTTTAGGCTTTTTTTTTTTCTTGGTTTCAGAAGCAAGAAATCAATCCTCACTTAAGAAATGCAGAAAAAGATCCTGAGATGGTGGGACACTGTCCTCATGGTCACTGACCTCAATATCAGTGGGATGCCGTTACTGTCAGTATTGTTGCTGGGCGACACCTCTGCCCTGTCTTTTCAAACAGCCTCTTCCCTCTCTCTTTCTTTAGCAAATTCCAAGTCGCCAGAAGAAGATTTTAGAAGAAGCTTATGAGCTGAGTGAGGATCATTATAAGAAATACTTGGCAAAACTCAGGTCCATTAATCCTCCTTGTGTGCCTTTTTTTGGTAAGTACGTTTGGTTTGAATGAGCTGTATCATGTGTAAAAATTTGGAAAGTATTGAGCTAGGGCAGTAAACAGAATATGAACAATAGAGAGAAGTCAGTTTTAATGGGACAGTTGGGTGTGAATTTCAGATGCCCAGACATTAATTGCCTATATGTGAAAGAAGAATTGAAGTGACTATTAATTGCAGATGTTATTTGCAGTAAAAATAAGTATATCTGTGATACCTTATTTATATGTTTACTCATTTTTACTTTCAGTGTGGTTTGAACGGTGTTGTGACCATGAATACCTTAAACGAAAGGCAGTTACATTAGAAATAATTATTGCCATTGACTGGTAGAAAAAGAAGGACCCCCTTCCCCATCAAGAATTCCAAGAAATAAAGCTAGAATTTTAACTTTTGTAATTTCTTATAACTAGAATTGTATTTCTATTAAAAAGTCTTCTTTCTATAAAAACAGAGTTTGGGAAGGAAGCCTCTTCTTTATCATCAAATGTAACAGTTCTTCTTTCAAGTACATAGACTTAGAAGAGTCATAATGACAGTTACAGATATATTATCTGTGGACTTGAAAGCGTTCTTTTCTTTCTAATCTTCAAATGAATTGATGCAATTATGAAGCCAGGAGTGGAGAGTAGAACAGAAGAATAAAACCTGGAAATACAATTTTTGGAGTTTAGCTGGCGTCTCCAATGGAGTAGAGCTGAATTGAGGCAGAACAGTTGAGAGAAGGCACTTGAGTTCAGTGTGCTCTTATCTTGCAAAATGCCAGTAGTGTTCAGTTGCGTGAGCTTCCTAAACAATAGAAAGAGGCATAGACTCTGAGATTTTGATGCAAAAAAGGCAGCTTTCTGGAACAGGCATATTAGAATATTTAAATTGTTGCCCTTATTTGAAAATCAGATGTGATTCTCTTATTGACCCTAACAGAAAGTTTTTCTAAATAATTAGAGTGTGCAAATTAAGTTTTAAAAAAATTCTTTATATTGCAGTCATGGGACTTCCTCCTTGTTTTGTACTATGTGTTGAGAACCTCTTCTGTGTGCTCTTTAGGGATTTACTTAACTAACATTCTGAAAACAGAAGAAGGCAACCCTGAATTTCTAAAGCGACATGGGAAAGAACTTATAAACTTCAGCAAGAGAAGAAAGGTAGCTGAAATAACAGGAGAGATACAGCAGTACCAGAACCAGCCATATTGTTTGAGAGTGGAATTTGACATCAGGGTAAGTGGCATCATTTCCTTGAGTCCATGCACTGAGCTACTTCCATGGTGACTCTGTCAGCTGATAGACCATAAGGAGGGACTGAACTCACATAGATTCAGTCAGACTGAACAGAAGGTCTGTCATAAAATATCTCTCAGGTCTCGTTGTAAGAAAGCGCAGAAAGCTCAATGCTTGCAGGTTGGTGCGTTTTGGGGTTTTTTCCCCCCAGCTATTGGGATGTTGGTAGGTAGATCTTCTTACTTAAGCAGTGTTAAACAGGAACAGAAACTACCAGATTCTCATCGTCCTTCACTCAGTTGTATTTATTTGTCCAGTGAGCCCAGTTGTCTTTTTCCTCGTCTGTTACACTGCCTTTATGATTCCAGTTTTACCTGGTAGCACTGTGATTACATCATGTGTTGGTGGTGATGACACTCACATTTTCTTTCTCCTGGCGTTTATTCTCCTTGGTCTGTGGTGTTCTCTAATCAGTCCTCTCTCTGTTTGCTTTCCTTTCCTCCTTTTTTTTTTTTTTAAAAATATCTTTTGAGCTATGTACTTTCAGAGAATCCTAAGGCAGGTTATCTTAAGAGATTCTGCAAGACTTTCTTTTGTTATTTGCTCTCCTCAGGGTTTGACAAGAATGCATTCTGAGAGCAGTCTTCCCTGCATCAGTGTAAAAATAGGCTACATACAGCTTCTTCTGAAGTGTGTGTTTGAGCTAACCTGGTCTGATTTTTGCACTGCAGAAAGTATTTAGGACAGCTTGCACAGTCTTTTTTTAGTCGAAGCATAGCAGTAGCAATTTGTTTGCCAGCAAAGGGCTGACAACAAATAGATTTAATAACTTAAAAATGTATCATCGCTTCTGACTCCAGCATTTTCTCTCTTCTCTGGAACAGTTGGGATCATTTGTGCAGTAGAAACAAACAGTAGTAGCTGACAAGTTTTCTACCTTCTTCTATTTCAGAGATTTTTTGAAAACCTGAATCCAATGGGAAACAGCATGGAGACAGAATTTACAGACTATCTGTTCAACAAGTCATTAGAGATAGAGCCACGAAATGTCAAGCCTCCACCAAGATTTGTTAGTATTCAATATGTTGGGTTTTGTTTTGCTTTGTTTTGTTTTTTTCAAAAAATGCTTACATTTGTCTTTCATAGATAGCAGAAGTCATTTTAGATTTCTAACTTTGTAAATACAAAACTACATTTAGGGGATCTTGTGGCCTTTTGATTTTCTTTGATACTATCTTTTTTGTCATTTCAGCCCAAAAAATACAGCTATCCTCTCAAGTCCCCAGGTGTTCGTCCCTCTAATCCAAGGCCAGGTACCATGAGACACCCTACACCACTGCAACAGGAGCCAAGGAAAATTAGCTACAGCCGCATCCCAGAGAGTGAGACTGAAACTACAGCGTCTGCACCAAACTCTCCTCGAACACCTTTGACCCCTCCCCCTGCTTCTGCTACTTCAAGTAACACAGATGCCTGCAGTGTGTTTGACTCAGATCCTTCAAGTCCATTTCATGCAAGTAGGTGCTAATAGACAGCCTACCAAGAATGTGCGTATTAGATTTTGTGGTGTTAAACAGGTGAAATCACGTTTAGTCTTCTGAAGTGACTATAGAAATAGTTGCTTTTGTCTGCTTGTGGCAGCAAAAACTTTCAGTGTGTTTTACTCCTTTTTTTTTAAGTAAGTTTTTATTGTAAAGGGAGAAACTGAACAGAATTAGGTGTGTTACATAGGGAGTATTACAGGTCCTTGGGAAGACTGTCAAAATGGGAGGCAGAAATACATCTCTAGTGCCCATATATGTCCCAAACAAACATTTGTGGGATTTGCTGCCATATATGTATATGTGGTGAATGTATTTGGTGAGTATCTGGCTGATGGTGAACAATGAGAATAAAAATGAATGTTTTGTGAGTGCCTTATTCTGCTGTCTGCCATTCTGAATTGGCTTCAGTGCACACGGATGGTTTTCCTGCAGAACTTAAAATCAGTATTTCCCTGCTTTAAATCCATCAGGACCCATCCATGCTTATTTTTCTTCTGTCTTCACCAACAAACAAGGAATCTCATATTTTATGATGTGCTTTCAGTAATTTATAGTGGACGTAGCCTCCTGTCGTGTGCGAGGGCTGGTTGCCATGAGGAGGTCAAATGACTTGGTAAAAGCAGAAGTTGCTTAGCAGAGCAGTGACTTTGCTGAGTGTCCAACCCAGGTGTATGGAATGCCTCTTCAGAAGAAGATACTTCTTCATTGTTGGGTTGGCCCATCGACTGCAGGTTTGGGATATTGTTTTAGTGCTGTTGTGATACAAGAGCAACTTTGTGGTGTGGTTTTGGTTTCGAGGATTACTTAAGCATGTGCAGAAACTGATGACCACAGAGATGATTGCGGCTCAGAAAAGCAGTTTGTCTGGAAGCTGCAAGTTAGAGGGTTGTTTCATTGTCTTTCTTTAACGCCTTATTGATTTGTGCTGCTTTTTATGAGCAATTACTTTATTATTTATGACACCTTTATTGGCAGCAATAAAGGAAATATACTGAGTCTAACAAAAGTTCATCATTATCAGGATTCTTTTTTTATGTCTGCTAGGATCTGCTTCTGTGTCATCCATAAACTTTACCAAAAATTCAGATGAAGCTCACGTCCCCCCTCCAGTTCCTCCACGAAGAAGACCAGAATCTGCCCCAGCTGAATCCTCCCCATCAAAAGTAAGTAAGGAGAAAAAAGGGCTTTTTTTTCTGAGAGCAGAGGGCAGGGTATGATAGAAAAGTAACTCTTAAAGACAGTACATGTATTTTTGAAGCACTGTATATGAAAGAGCAAGCAGCCATGTATTTCAAGCCTTCACAGCTCTGCCTCTTTATGTCCTCATCCCCACAAGTGAAAATTAACAGAGGGGACCTAAATTTAGGTTTAGAAATGTCTCTTATCTACTGATCCACTATGCTCAGGCTCTCACATTGTCTGGGAGAAGTTGAGGCTTCAGGCAGGTGTTTCCATCTGTGATAATTGTCCCAGAGTAACATTTTGGAGTGTACGAGTGGGGGTAAAGACCTGAAGAATATAAGTATGTAGTAATGATGGAAAGTGACGTACACACCTCAGTCCTCTGAAGAAGTTCATTAGAATATTTGACACTGATGCTGTGGTGCCCAGTGCTTGCTTTCCTTTCTTGATTACCTGTCCTGCTTCCTGCCTGCTGAAGCCATTGCTACATTTTCCTTTTGCGTTTGGGATCTGACCCAGCCTTTGTTGCAGACAGTGTCAAATGTCTCTTGATTTCAGTGGGAGGTGGTTTGTGACTTCAGAGAATTGGGTGGATTTGAAAATCCCGCTCAAAATTTACTTTAGAGCATGTATGTCTTTGAAGAGGGCTTGTATATGGCTCTACAGCAAGTTGTTGTTTTCAGACTACAGGTGACTCCGCTGTTAGCCAGCAGAGTTTAACACATCCCATTCCCACCAAAATGTAATTGAGAACATCATACACGTGGTAGGGTGTTGGAGACCAATTACCCTGTCACTGTGGTCTGCAGCTTGGGAACTGTTCAGTAATTCTGACTACTTAATTCCACCTTCTGAGTGTAGTTTATTTTTTTCCCTGTTCAGCATCATTTGCCTCTCCCTTTTCCTCATTTTCTTGGAGAAATATCTGGTGTTATTACCCACCCCCAGTGCTTGTTACTGGGGAGGTGGTGGAAGACGTCCAGACCTACTCAGCAAGCATGGAACTAGCATGGAAATTGTTGCTTTGACCATTCTTTGCCTTGCCTTTGTCCCTCTCCGTGCATCTTCCTTCCTTCCTTCCATCCTTGGCTTTTAACTCATGCATTGATATAGCCCTGCTCTCCCCCTGCACATCCAGTCTCTGTCTCTTCTGTCTGCATCACTCTGAGAAACATGTTTTTCAGGCGCTGCCACTCCCTTTTGCTTCCGTACTCCCCATCTTCATTCTGCACCTGCTTGCTGTGCCTCCTTTTTAACTGGATAAGAGCAATCTGCAGGGCAGGAGCTCTGCTGCCATTTCACAGCAGGGTCTTGTTCTTTACTACCACTCTAAAATTTTATTGAATGAAATGTTTGTGTACCTCAGATTACTTCTGCGCACCTGGACAGCCCACCAGCAATCCCTCCTAGGCAACCAACCTCTAAAGTGTATTCACCAAGGTACTCGGTGCCTGACCGGACCTGCATCTCTGACCCCCCTGAAAGCCCTCCTGTGTTACCACCACGAGAACCTGTGCGAACTCCAGATGTTTTCTCTAGCTCACCACTACACCTCCAACCTCCACCACTGGGGAGAAAAAGCGAACTTGGTAACACCTTTTTCCCAAACAGTCCATCACCGTTTACTCCCCCTCCCCCTCAGACACCTTCTCCACATGTAGCACGGAGGCATCTTCCATCACCACCTTTGATACCGCAAGATGTGGACCTCCATTCTGTTGCTGGACCACCAGTTCCTCCACGACAAAGCACTTCTCAACATATCCCAAAGCTTCCTCCAAAAACTTATAAAAGGGAGCACACACACCCATCGATGCATCGAGACGGACCACCGTTGCTGGAGAATGCCCATTCCTCCTGAACTATCCCTTGCGCTGGGAGTCGCATTTTCCTGGTGCTACGTCTGTTGCTGGCAATGGATGCACTGAACCTGGTGGTGCCAAGGAGTTGGGATGTGTACGCCAAACACTAAAAACTCTCCAATAGATTGGAAATACAGTGTACAGAAATGGAATTGCAAAAACAGACGTTCTAGTGGAAAAACCGGTTAACTTGCTATTCTTGTTTTAGTATGCAGGACATTGTTCTAAAGTAATTGGACAACTGATTGTACCAGAAAACAGACTTGAGGGACTTCTTTGGCCAATGAGCAGAGACTGTGTTTGTGTAATGATCAATAATGTCCAGTACAGGAAGGAAAGTCTTGTATCCATCAGTTCCTTACAATGGCACAGTTTTTGGAATGAAAACATTATGCACTTTTTTTAAATCTCAAACAGGGAACTTTATATCCTTCTTAATTTTCCTTTGCTTTACTCCCTGCTTTAAAATACCTTCCTAAAATTGTGAGGACTGTGAGGAAGATCTGTGGTACCTAACCGAGCTAGGATTAAGGCCAAGCACTGTATTGCGGTCCTGTTTACAAGTTGTTATAATGAGTGGTAGGGGGTACCTAGGCTTCACCAAAGAGGTACTTTATTATTATTTTCTGAAATATTATGGTGCCAGTTCAAAAATAAATTTTTGCCAGGAAGCATAATGTCTAATTATTGCTTTCTTTAGATAGAGCAGATGAAAGTCTTACATCATTAAGGTGACAGCGAATTTTTTTTTTAAAAGCAGCACTATCATCCGAAGTGAATATACTACTACATTTAGAAGACTGTTAATCTCTGCTAGGTTATGTCACGTTCTTTTTAAGGTTTACTGATAATCCATTTCATGGCTAGTAGCTATTCTTTTTCAGTCATGCCATGAAAACAGGCACTTGTGAAAAGGAGCACTCACTGGTCAACTTCCATAGCTATTGTCATGTTTTACTAACGATAGATTAATCAGCATACATAGAATTGCCTTGCAGTTGCATAAATCATGTGTATATAGTGAACGTTGCATAAATATACTTGCAGATTGTTTTTAATTTAATTGAAATAAAGATACAGATATGTTTGGCTGACATACGTTAAATTATTACACAGACAAATGTACAACTCAGTTTTTCAGTTAAGCACTGAAGGGGATAAAAGCATGTCTTGTGGTGCATATTTTTCCTAGTTCAGTGTATGTGTTTTAGTAATAAGAGTCTAAAGAGAAGTCGGTTTTGGCATGTGTTACAAAGTAATAATTTAGTAATATTTGAGAAGCTGGGTTACTGCCAAGGTGAATTATTATACGTTATAAAATTTCTCACACCTGCTGTATGACACTTGTTAGAAAAATTCAGACTTGTATTAACCTTTGCAGTAGCTTTCTGTGTCCAAAATACACATGACGGAACATGTACTGGTATAAGTATCATGACATGGATTATCCATAAACCTGTGTACTGCTCTTCAACTCTAGACAATACTGTGACAGTAATGCATGGCAGTTACTGAAGAAACGAAGCTCTATAATCTCCACCACAGTATGTATGTGAAGCGTAAAGTATCTCATCTTCAGTTAATATGGCTCATGAGTCCAAGTAAAATGATATAACATTTCCTCTTTGGAAGAAGAACACGTTTCAGTGCCTTGGAAAGCTGTGTCACTAGAGGTGGTGTTAGTTGAGTGATGGTGGAAATCGCCTTTTTTAGTGCTTTCTGCAATGCCGTTTGATCAGTGCCCCTTGACCCTTTAGTGTGGTCATTACATTTCAGAAAGTGTTCCGATTCCATCAATGAGAACAGCAGTTTTCATCATAGTCAAATGTTGAAATTTGTCAGTTGTATTCCATCTTTGATGTCTTTAACAACATTGTTTTGAAATAATTTTCCTGACAAAAGAAGAAAAAGCGAAGATCTCCAAACCTTGGCTTCAGAGGAGAGCATTGTATGGGAGCTTTAGAAAAACCCTCAAGCTACAGGAGGCATATTTAGGTTATCGGTTCTTTGGATATAAACACCACGATGGGCATACTGTTGGCAGCATCATCTAAATTATTAGCTTATCAATGGATTACCAGGGAAAATTCCTTAAATTTAGACTTTCCGATCTTCTTGTGTACAGTCTTGTCTGTGCTATTTTGCAGTCAAGGCAGGCCAGGCAGAAGGAAAGATCCCAGTGGCTAGGTTGCTTGGCTGGAAGGAGACACCTCACATGGATCCTGCGAATCAGCAGATTTCTTGAATGTCGGTAGGTCTCTCTTTCCCTTTGTGAAACTGGGAAAGCTGTTTCACATCTTTGTGGTTGAGGATAAAAGTCCTTTACTGGTGAGGTACTTGGACAACAGGTGATAATGGTCACCATGCAAGAACCTAACTTAAACATGCTTTGGAGCCCAGCAGAATGGGTTAGTCATGCAGTGCACAAATCATGGTGTTGACTCAGCTGCAAACAGGAAGGACAGGATGAAAATCAAACCTGTTGCATTTAGAATAGGGGTTTTGCGTACAACTGCTAAGCCACTGGTTTGTCTAATGACATCTTTATTTGTGTTAATTATTTAGTCTGGAATGACTTCTTATTTGGACCTTGTTTACGTTAGTGACAATACTACTCACATAGAAAACGAAATATTTTTAATGATGCTGTCTGTCTCTTTGGTAAAATTACCCTGGATGGTCTGGTGTGGCCTGGGATGATGTGGCCTGGACAATGAAACATGCTTGTTTGGAGGCTAGGTGAGTTGCTCTTTTACTCTAGAGTGCTGATGTAAAAAAAAAAATGAGCCTAAACAGCTGCAAACTATGTAGACAGGGTTATAGGCATCAGCAGAACTTTGTAGGTGTGGCACTTTATATTTGTTCTGTTTTGCCTCAAGGTTTCTACTTTATATATAGTGCAACAGTGGAGCATAACCGGGGTTTGTTCATTTTCTTCCAGAGTGTCATGGTTGTGTGTTAGCTCAGAAAAGCCCTCTGGGAATTTGGAAATGTTAGGATTCCAAGTGCAAGATCTTGCACCTGGATCGGGGCAGCCCCTGGTATCAATACAGGCTGTGGGATGGAGAGCAGCCCTGCCATTAAGGACTTGGGGGAACTGGTGAACGTGAGCTGACAATGTGCACTCGCAGCCCAGAAAGCAAACCCCCTCCTGGGCTGCATCCCCAGCAGCGTGTCCAGCAGGGAGGGGACTCTACCCCTCTACCCCACCCTGGTGATGCCCCACCTGGAGTACTGCCTCCAGCTCTGGGGTCCCCAGCATAAGACCATGGACTTGTTGGTATGGGTCCAGAGGAGGGCCATGAAGATGAGAGGGCTGGAGCACCTCTGCTGTGAAGACAGGATGGGAGAGTTGGGGTTTTTTAGCCCCAGCTGTTTGTTGGAGAAGAGAAGACTCTGTGGAGACCTTATTGCAGTCTTTCAATACTTAAAGGTGGCTTATAAGAAAGATTGGGACAAACTTTTTAGTAAGACCTGTTATGATAGGACAAGGGGTAACAGTTTTAAACTGAAAGAGGGAAGATTTAGACTAGATAAGGAAGAAACCTTCTACAATGAGGGTGGTGAGACACTGGCACAGGTTGCCCAGAGAGGTGGTAGATGCCCCATCCCTGGAAACATTCAAGGTCAGGTTGGATAGGGCTCTGAGCAACTTGATCTAGTTGAAGATGTCCCTGGTCACGGCAGGGGAGTTGGATTAAATGACCTTTAAAGGTCCCTTCCAACCCAAACTATTCTATGATTTTGCAAGTGCCATGCATTTACTTCTCTGCAGCATGCTGTACGGAAAGTCATCTACCGTGCTGCCCAATGACCCCAAGGTACCTGCTGTTGTCATGACATTCAGCAGCCCAGGCAAAGTTTTTCTATAACTGTCTGCTAACGGAGAACATTCTCCTGCTTCAGGATCGATGCTGTGGAAGCATTTGAGTGCTCCATCCTCAAGAAGTCATCTCCAGTGTGGGGTGACCTGTTTCCCTAATATGCCCCTCTCTTAAAGCGGGGAGGGAGAGGTCTGTCTCAGATCACTCAAGATTTAGATTGACGTTGTGGGATGTTTAATTATTATTCTTTTGCGCGTATCTTAAATTAGACTTTCTGTTGAACTGGCTCTGATTCAAGCTTGGTGATTTCACTGGGGGTACCACTAGTGAAGGTAGTAAATTATTGTGCTTCAGGGAGAAGGTTTTATTTTATTACATACAAGGAAGTTTCTTTTCAGCCTGAAGAGGTGCTGGAACAAATTTGCATCGCAGCAGGCTGTGTGGCAACACCACTGCATTATAGTAAGCCGCAGTTACCTTCTTTGTGGCTGTTGTCTCAACGTAGTGTGGCATTTTAGAGGCAGCCTCTAGTACTGGTATTTCTAGCATTGCTGAAATTTAAGCTCAAAACTAGAAAGAGCCCCTCATTCCTGAATGTTTGTCTCACAAATTACATGGAAGTTAACCAAAACGTTTCTTAATAATTTGCTGCTGTGAGCAGTGCAATTAATCGCGGAATGTACAAGTCTCTCCTTGACTCTATCCTTGCTGCCTTTTTCCAGCCAGCAAGGAGAGACTTGTTCAAAAAGACTTTTAAGATAATATTAAAAAGTTTGCAAATTATAATGGGCTGCCCCTCCCACCTCAAAGTACCCTTTTTTAGTTGTTAAATTGTCATTTCAAAACCTAGAGGATGAGTGGGCTGAAGCCTTTTTAGTTCTTATTCATTAAGGAGAGAAACCTGTGGCCCAGTATAATTGTAAAAACAAAAACGATTTTAACTTACTTTGTACATGCCATGCCTTATTTTCCATTTTAAAAAAAAAATCCTTAAGTGCATTTTTCTGTTAATTGTGAGCAAATTTCCCTTTTGCCTTCAGTGGAAAATAGTGCATTAAGTAGCCAACTGCTCCAGCATTATAAGGCAAACAAAGTAAAGATTAAGTAACTTTTTTTTTTTTTTTTAACTTTCTAGCCAGCAAATGTGAAATCCTGTACCGGACGGATGTAAAATTTAAAGGGAAAAATAAAATAAAAAAACATACGCCAGATGCATGACAATTTTAGTAGCTGCCAAATGTGCCTTTTATCAAAAACCATCTAATATTTTTAATAAGAAGGATAGACAAAGATAGATGATCGGGGTGCTTGTTGCTGTAATTGCTTTGGAGAAATTTGTTCAAATCTACTTTGGAATAAGCCTTTTTTTTGTTTGTGAAAAGAAGAAATTTTAGGTTCCAGTAAGTTTCTTCCAGTACATGTGTACATTTGCCTTTGTTTGATGGCATGGTTACTTGCCAAAATGAGTAAATGTTAAAAGCTATGTCAGTCCAGTTGTAAAAAGAAAAACCGGAGAAAGAGAAGGGGTAGACTGTAGCTGGCAGATCTGATGACCTTTGTATGTAACTGTCTGTAGGTGATGTTTGTATGCTGTGTCTTCAGTGGTATCCAGATTGCATTTAAGTGAAAATTTAATAGTGGCTGTTCTCTTTTGGCATTGCGAGATATGTTCTAAAAATAAAAAAGAAAAAAGCCTTACATATCCCAGAAGTCTACACTTTTGAATATGTAAGATACAGTGAAAGTCCTTGTCTGAGACTGACTTCTTTAAGTTTAAATACTGTGTGCTTTACATTAAGGACAATCATGAGTCAGTTACAGATGTAGATTTTGCTCAGGATAGTAAAAATACTAAAAGACAAAGTTGCTTGTGAGCAGAGAAACCATATAGAGTAAAAGACAAGTAAGCAAGGTGTACTTACAGTAGTGGACACAAAATAGCATCTTTTAACTCTGGTGTTCTCTGCCACAGGATTATTCATGGTAGGTGTTACTCCAGCTCTGCAGCTTTCTGTTACAATTTACTGCGTCAAAGGATCTGCAAGCGACGGGTAAATGCTGTCTCTTTAATTTTACTGCATGAATTTTTTAGGCAGGCAATTTTTAGGTAGAGCCTGCATCTCGTCTCCTTGTTGAATCAGATCACAGTAAAGAAAGGGACGTTATGTTTAATATCTTGTATCTGGCAATAGGCAAAATACCTGCTTTCAAATAACAGAGTGAATAAATGAAAACCACTCGCAAGTAGAAACTGCTTAATATTCACATAGCCTCCTCCATCTAATCGCCCCGCAAAACCAGTGGCCAGTACTGTGCATGCCGCAGCTCCTCTCCTGTTTAGGCATGAGCAAGGGGCCTTAACAGCTTGGTGTAGAGTTTGGAAAAAGCAACTGGATTCCTTGGGTCCGGTTGCAGTGGTGGTTATGGTTTGAAGAACCTGCAGCAGTTTATTGTCATTTAGACAATTACTCTATCACCCAATGACCCCTCCCCAAACGAGAAGGGGAATTGGAAAAAAAAACAAGGAAACCTGAGGGTTGAAATGTAAACAGATTTAATAGAATAAGACTAAAAAAATAGCATTAATAATACTAAAGAACCAGTGTTGATCATGATACCAATATAAAATACACGAGGATTATACTCAGCCCATTCCGTCAGCAGGAAGCCGTGCACTCCCAGCAGGGGACAGCAGATGTGGGACACTGCGAGCGCTGCGGCTTTAGGAGGAAGGGAAGGGCTCAGGGGTCCAGCACTGGGGCAAGGAGTTCTCAGGATCGCTGCCATCAAGGAAGAGAAAAAAATTCCCTAGCAAACTTTCCAATTTATATCGAATGTGACGTTCATGGTATGAAATAATCCTGTTGGCCAGCCTGGGTCAAGTCTCCTCCTCATCCCTGCACCTGGCTAGCTCAAAACCACTGAGGCCTTGAAACCCACATAGTCTAGCTGGCTATAAAGTAAATATTTTCACCAATTCAAAGACTAGAGTCTTCTAAAAGTGCAGTTTTCCCTAAAAATTAGAAGAGACCTTACTGAAAAGTAAAATTACTGAAAGAGAATTTAATCCTCTGTCGCTCAAACCAGGACAGTGGTTTTTCCCCTTACTGAGGAATATTTATACTTGTATGTGTACGTGACTTGTACTGAGGTGAAAATACTCTTAAGAACTTGTAGAGGAAGCTGGGATACATTGCAGCTCTAGGGAAAAAAAGTAGGAGAAAATGCCTAAATTATATAAACTTGGAAGTAGCCTCAGTTATGCTGGCTTAGAGGAATGAAGTGGTGAGAGGGTATGTTTGACCAGCACTGAAAGTCAAAGTTACCCATTATCAGAGGAGAGTCCAGGGTGGCTGACTTAAGCAGGGAGAGTAGCCGTGGAGAGATGATCTAGAAGAGTCACAGCCACAATGACGGTGTGTCCTGTTCGGGGCTGTCTCAGGCGCTGGCAGTTCCCCAGCAGCTAACTGATAGGCATTGCATCCATGTGATTGAAGGGGATTTGAGGAGGGAAACATCCCAGTAGCTTTGCACGGGAGTAAAACTCCATTTGGGCTGTTGATTGAAAACTCCGCTGGCATACTCTAATCTCCTATATCACTGTCCTCAAGTGACACAACGCTGCGGGGAGCTACAGAGCGGTGGGAGGAATGCTACACACGCTTGCAGGTGCTGCATGGCATGGGGAGGTGTGAGCACCACGGGCTGAGTTGTCCCTGTTTGTGGTGTCATTGTTTTGGACCTGCTGAGAACATGGCAAAGGTGAGATAGTGTTGATAGTCAGAACTGGAATTAAATTTTTTTTAAAAACTTGGTATGTGACAGGCATTTATGATATACAGGAAAATGTTAAGATCTCGTGCAGAGTTGGACAGTTGAAATTACAGTGGTGTGTATGTCAGTGGAGGAGGCTCACGGGATTTTTGTGTGAAAGCTCATGTGTCTGTAACAGAAGCAGCAGAAGGAGTAAAGGGAGATGGGGGAAGGAGCTGAAGAAATGAGCTACACCAACAGACAGGATCTTGACCAGACTCCTAGAGAGTGAGTCAGCTGAGTGCTGGGTAAGAGTCTTGGAACCAGGTGTGTGTAAACAGTCTTCTTGCATGCCTGTGTGTGCTGGGGAACAGGATTTTGTAAGTAATGTTGCCTCAGAAAGGGACCTGAGAAACACGTGTTTCTTCTTTTAATGGATGCAGCCTTATGGCTGATTCAGTCAAAGGAGACAACAGTGTTATTTAAAAGCAACATTTATTTGGCACAGGAAGAAAAATAATCCAGAACACACATGTACACTAAAGGTGAAGTTGGGTCGGATCCTGCAAGAGTTTGTGTGTTTCTGTGTGGTGCTGAGCATCATTCATTCATTTTATTCACATTTGCAGATTCTGAGCAGGTACAGGGACATCTCAAATGATAAGTATAAGCCTGGAAGTAAGAACTCATACAGGATCAGAAAGAAATAACCATCAGTTCTGACCATGCCTTAAATCACTAAAACAGAAGCTAAAATCCACGTGCATTTTACAAGCAAGGGTCTGCCACTTTGGAAGGGTTTCCTCACCCAGGAGATGTTAGCAGGTAGGTTTTCCCCTTGTCCTGTTTCTGTCCTGGCATCTGCCTGGCAGGTGTGAGGAGCAAGTTCATTTTATGAAGAAGTGTTGTTATATATGAGACCAAAAACACAAGCATCAGAGCCCTTGACAGCATCAGTGCATTACAATGGAAACTCGTCCATATTGATCAAACTCTGGTTCCATGGACAGATAGGTCTGTCTATGGCTGATTCCTTTGCAGAACAAACAGGCTTTGCTGATGCTTCAGTTACAAGTATCTGGCTCTTCATACGTATTTCTGTGCTGGCCCTGCACTGTCTGACTGAACGCTGCAAAGTCCTAGGAAGGGTCTTTGTGGTGCAGTGGCTGGTCAGCATGGAGGAGCCCTGACTGGGAAGGGCCAGGGAATTTGTAATTTAATGAGGATGTGAGGGAAAGGAAAGAGATGGAAGTTTTTTTGTCATTAAAAACCTTAGATTAAAAAAAAAAAAAATATTCCCAGAATAGTTTCTAAAAAGCTGGGAAAGGGGGGAAGGATGATACTTTTTTCCTCTTTGTAAGAAGTAGTGGATTTTTGGCCCAGTAAAATCTAGGGGGCAGGCATCAGCTAAAACATTTCAATCTCTGGGGTTTTTCTTGGTCACTTTCTTGAAATGTTGGGAAAACTGTGATTGAGATAAAGGATGGATTTTGTCTGCCTTAGGTTGGATAATGCTTTTCACACGCATCTCTCTGCCTCCACCAGGGGAGGAAAAGCAGGTGGTAGGTGCAGGTCAGTCAACGTTATGGGAGAGCTATAGGCCCTGCGTCTGCAGTGCGTCCTCGCTGCTGCAGCCAAGGACACCTGCTCTAGGCCCTTCCTGTACCGTTGCTGCTGCCAGGAGAGCCATGCAGCATGATGGGCGCTCTTCTCTTGGCACCAGATTCAGTCGCCCTTGCAGTGGTGTTGGAGTCCCAAGAGCCTAACCTCACAGCCTGGCGTATTTCCCCAGAGACATTGCTGTTGGTCCCCCAGAGGCAGTCCACAACCTCTTCAGGTGAAACTGTTCTTTGTGACAGACGAGTGTCCCAACCCTGCCAAAACAGGTGATAAAAACCACATTTCCTCTTGAAACTGCCCTCAGCGTGCCCCAGCTTCAGCTGACACCACAGCCCTGTGCCGATGGTGCTCTTGCTGCTGGGGTGTGATGTGGTTATCGCACCAGAGGGCTGTATTTCTCTCCATACTTTCCTTTTAAGAAAAGCTGTAGTCTTCTGCAGAGAACAGCGTTACTGAGGGTTTGTCATGTTGAGATGAGAGAAGGATGTGTCTGGCATTGTTGTGGGAGGAAGAGCATCCTTGCACAAGAAGGCGGGCTTGTGACTTTAAACATGGGGCATCATCAACTTTCCTGCCCTGTTGCCTTAATTTTAGCTAGAACTGCCCCAAAGCAGGGTGCTGCACATGACAGGGCTTGTTAGGTGGTTTCAGGCCGAAGAGAGTTAGCAAAGGGTATTTCAGGTGTATTACAGACCAGGAGCCAGGACACTGGTTGACTGTGTCAGTGTCTGCATCGATCCACGGTGGGGTTAGGGTGGAGAAAAGTCTCTGTCTCTTGTGGCAGGCCCTGAGCTCAGCCTGCATCGCCTGCCTGGAGACACAGGCAATTCCGACAGCAGGAGCAGAGATTCATACAGCAGGAGGCAATTCAAGAAACAGCACGCCACAGAAGAGGTGAAGGAGAATTTTGGGGACTGATGGAAGTCCAAAAGAAAGGATGCTGCTGATTAAGCAGTACAAAGCCCAGGTGCTTCAGCTGATGCTTATTAGACCTCAAACCAGCAGGGTAATGCGAGCTGGCCTCCTGGAAGACATCTTTGATGGTGTTTTTTCTTTTGGAAACTGCAGGAAAGAGGGAAATTTCAGACTTCTGGCCAGGATGCCAGGGCTGCAAAGGTAACCCCTCTGTTGTGGGTGAGCCCGAATTAGAACTGGCTTGAATTTGGAAGGTCAAAGATGTATGGCAAATCAAACAGTGTTGGGGGATGAGGGGGAGGAGAAGATAGTGGGATTCGGCCAAAGCTTTCCAAAACTCCAAGGAAAGCTAAGTCAGGCAGGGGTGAAAGCTAGCAAGTTCCTGTGCTTATTGGACCTGCTGGCTGAGCTCCACTTCAACCCATAGCCTGGCCCTGCCCTGTGCTAGGAAGAGCAGGATGCGTTTGTAAGGCAGTTGTGACAGTCTCCTCTCCCCCACCCCTCCACCTACTGTGTTAGTCAGGGGGCATCTTGGGGCCTCGCTGTCTGTCTCCACCCTCGGGGACCTGGGGAAGCACTGTCGCGCTTAGGCTGTGGCCTGCCTTTCTTGGGGCTGCTTATTTCTTTTTGAAGAGCTTGCGGAAGGAGCTCCGGAAACCCCCCTTGGGCTCGTGCCGTGGGTTGTGGTCGCTGAAGGATGTTTGCTCATTGTCATCCTTCTGGCAGAACCTGGTGTTGTCTTCTGCATGGAGCTCCTAAAAGGGAAAAGACAATTTAACCAGCATTTGCAACCTCACATCCTTGTCCCCCTTTCTCTCTCTCTCTCTGTGCTAGGAGGGACCTGATGGGTGAGGAGGTGCTGGCAAGGCTGGGAGACAACAGGTCACCCAGGACTGGGCAGCACTGGTACCTCTGCAGAGTGCTTGTTGCTGGCTCTGAGGCAGTGGCAGAGGAGTAGAGGGATAAGCATTGTTAGAGGGAACTGGAGCTTTCCTTGCTAAGCTTTTTGTTTAGGGGGAGCTTACTAGCCCCTTTTGCCAACGAGGGAGCAAGCCAGCATGGGGACTTGAAAGAACTTCGCACCCTCTCCTTGCTCATGAGCTCTGTTTACCCTAGGGCAGGGAGCCTTCAGGCTTCTTGAGCTGATACAGTGCGAAAGACTTTTCTGTTGGCTCTGCTGCTGCCTGGTTTTATATCTACAGGGCAGAAGCCTTCATTAGCACGTACACCTTGCGGTAAACGTGACACTAAAAGATGTCTCCCCCTTTCAGGATAGTGCTGAGTTCCTCCCAGCAAGGCTCTGGACGAGGCCCTTTTCTCCAGTTCTGCCCACCGCTGCCATGGTAGTCTCCTTTGCTCTGTGGGGGAGAAGGTGTCCTGCAGTTCTGGACTAGCTCCACATTTGCACCCTGCTGCAGGCCATAGCTCTGTGCAGGTGAGTGCCAAAGAGCTCACAGGCTCCCCACAGGCTGCGTCCCCATGGCTCTTCTCCCTCTGCCTCATCTCCCCTGCTTGGCCATCCACCACCTCCTTCACTCCCTAGGCTTTTTTCTCTTTTCCTTCAACGTTTCCTTGCTGTCTTTTCAGTCAGGCTGTTGGAACCTTATTCCCATCATCATCTGCATCTACAGCCTCACCTACGTCTTGCCTCATTTTAAGAGGAGGGTGTTTCTCCAGACAGCACTGAGAGAACTAGCAAAGCACCTCACAGCACCCTCGGCCTCTTCCCCAGGAAGTGTGAAGAGCATCTTCCCACCTGACTGTGACAGCTCAAAGCTGACTCTGAACAGGTACTGCAGACTACAGAAATATTGTTCCTGTAAGACCTGGTGTCCCTGAAGGGCTAGAGTGCAGCCTGCCGTGACAGTGGTTGTCTGAGAGACGCGTTTGCTGGGCTCTGGTTTATTTTTCCCACAGACTTTAGTATGGTTCTACAATCCATGCAACAAAGGCAGGTGAAACAAAACCCACAGACCAGATCCTTGCTGGTGTAAATGGTCTGAGTTCAGCCAAGTCATGCTGATTTACACTGGCTGAGGATCTGATACTAAATCCATTGATTTTCTTAACTCGTCACTCCTCACAGCGGGTGGAAAGGCACCTTTTTAACTGGGTGCCACCGTAGCACTAATTTCAGACAGCTTTGTGCATACTTAGTGACTGATCAGATACAACGTTAACTTGTGGGGGAAGCTTGGTGACAGCTAGAGACACATGAGAGGCTAGCTTGTCTCAAGGGTGTTCTAGCTGTCACTCAGCCAGCTGCATGCCTCAAGCCCATGCTCACCCCTGGGAAAGATGTGTATGTGAAAAGGAGCTGTCTTGTCTCTCTCCTCTGGGCATGTACATGCAGATGAGGACTTTGAACGTGTGGACTTGAAAGCTATTTTGGCTTGTTCTGCCCTAACTGTATCTCATATCTTTCTCCTGCTGCTGACGCTGCTTCTGCACCACCACGTGCCTTTTTTTTTTCTCTTCCTATTTAAGCCTCCTTACTTCCAAAAAGCTCTGTTTTTCACCCGCTCCTCTCTGGGGGGGAAAGTAGCTCCTTTGGGAGCTTCGAGATGAGGCTGAGATCATGTGAGGCTGGACATTCCTCTCCTGCTTCTGCTGCAGCCGGCTCCCACTGCTGCTCCGTGTGCTGTAGAGTCTGGTGCTCACGCCCTCAGCGCTCCTCGGCAGCTCCTTCAGAGACCTGCTCAGCTGCTTGCCTTTGCTGTGGAACATCTCACGCTTGTAAGTACTGCTGCTTACAGGAGTGCAGCTCTTAGGCAATGGCTGTAAGGCATGATCTGTCCTCTCTGGTTCTGACGTGAAGTTAACAGGCCTAAGGAAGCAAATGTCTAAGCTGGACTCGGAAGAGGCCGGGGAGCAATTCTCAAAGAGAGCGAGGTTTTGGAAGGCATCATCTTCATAGGGGCCTGGCAGGGTGAAAACCTCCCCAGGGTACTCAAACTCTTCGTAGCTTGGCGCAAAGTTCCTCGCATCCTGCAGCAGCTCTACAGAGGTCCTGATGGCTCTCTCAGTGTTTCCCACTGCATCAGCTGGTGGTGCTTCATACTCCATTTCAGGGATGGATTGTAACGGGGCTGTCAGAGCCTTGAGTTCCTGCTCTGTGAGCTGAGAGGATGCAAGGATGTTCTCTGGCCTCTCATGTTTTCTACTTTCCATTTCCCAGTCAGGGGACTTTACAGCCTGGATGTTCTCCATCACGGTTGGCTGGGGTTTCTTCATCTGGGGCATCAAATGCCTTAAAATAAGAAACGAAACAAAAAACAAAACAAAAACAGAAGGAAGTGGAATACCAAAGGATGACCAAGAGACGGCATGACAAGCCCCACTCCCGCCTCACTCCCCCAACCCCATTCTCTTCCTTGTAAGGCCAAAAGGTATTTTCATATCTTGGAATACAGTAACAGAGCTGTTATTAATTTAAATTGCCTGGCTGGGTTAAGCAGGAGCAAACTTGCAGGGGTAGAACTGCTTATCCAGTAGCTTTGGCTGACTTTTACGCTCTACACCATGAAAGGAATAGAAACTGAGGTGAGAAGCCAACTGCTCCATCTCTCTCATTTTCAGCATTTTGGATTCATCTGCATTTTGGATTTTTACTTTTCTTCTCTTTCTGTAATGTAGGGGCTGTGTCTTGCTTTCCTGTGGTCTGATTGTCTTTTCAGGTGGACAAGGTTCCCTGGGCAAGGTTTCTCTCTTGGGTAGGGTGACTCTGTCCTCAGAAGTGTGTCAGGAGTACTTGGAGGGCTCCTACCCTCCGTGTGTTCCAGGTAAGTTAGCACGGAGTACTGCATTGGATGAGGTATTAGGTGCAGGGTCTGTACCACAAGCCTTAACGACTGCTAGTCAGGAAAGTCCCACTGCCATCTTCTGGGGACATAACGAATGGAGTGGGGGAACAGAAACCTTGTGATGTTCAAGATGTGCAGAGCTCTGCATCTGGGGCAAGATAACCCCATGCATCAGACCAGGCTGGGAGATTTGGGTTGAGCAGCAGCCCTTGTATGAACTTGGGGTTATAGCCAATGCCAATGTAAAGACGAGCTGACAGCATACTCTTGTGGCAGACAAGACAAACCCTGACCTGAGCTGTATTAGTAACTGCATGGCCAGCCAGGCCTGGGGAGTTATTTTGCCCACTTCTGTTCAGTGCTGATGAGGCCCCACCTGGACCCATGTTGGGTCCTCAGTTCAGGATGAATGTGGGGAAACTGGGAAGGCACCAGCTGAGGCTACCAAGATGGGGGCCTGGTGCATCACGTTTGTGAAGGGAGGGAGATTGGCTTGGGTAGTCTGGTGAGGAGGAGGCTAGAGATTGACTAATAACACTGCCACTTGAGGGGAGCTCAGAATGATGAAGCTAAGCTCTTCTTGTTAGTGTCAAACGATGTAAGGAGGCACAACAGCCACAAATTGCTGACATAAGAAAGAAGGCAAGTCTAATGTGCTTCTTTGATCATCATCTCAGTTGGCGCCTATCAGTAGGCTAGAAACGGCCAAAGATTTTACTGGGTGCTACCAGCAGCCCTGTCTTTCTTGAATGAGTCTTGTGTCTTTTTTGATCCATTTGTACTTAGATCTTGTGATAGTGTGCTGTGTGGAAAAGTACTTTTTTTGCTAGTCTGAGACTAGCCAGGCCAGGCTATTGCCAGGCCTACACCAATGAATGACCTCCCTGGTAAACTCTTAAGAAAGCTAGCAAAGAGCATTGACAGCCCTGGGTAGAGCTCTGAAATGTTTCCTGCTTGTAAGCCACACGGTAGCGGATAGCAGGAAGGAGCTAGCCCTTAATTTCTCTGCACATACACAGGGAGTAGTCTTGGAAATGGCAGTCTGTAACTGCCTAGTGTCACTGGCATAGTATGGGTGAAGAGAGAGTTTTCAGCCTACTTTGAAAGCCTTCTACTAGGACAATAGGCTTACGGGGTTGTCGTGCCAGAGGAAGGTGCTGGTGGGAACGACTGTATTGTCTCTTCAGAGTGGATCCCACTGTCCCGGATAGATGTCGCACTGGGTGTTGGAGAAACCTCTTGGCTTGTACACTGAGAGGTGAGACCTTTGTACAGCTTCACCAGGGATGACCTGAGGGAGGAGAAATCCATCGTCGTGCTAAGAAATAAGGCAGGGAATGAGCACGAGCATGTAGAATCACAGAAAACAGGGCTGGGAGGGACCTTAATATTCCCATTCACTTGTTCCCGCCCCAAGGAAAGACCTGTTCCACCTAGTCGGTCCCAGTCAGCAGGGCGTCCTGCTTTCTGTCCTGTTCTTAATGCCTCTCCTGATGGCAGTCCCTCCCCAGCAGTCTGCTCCAGCCCTTTACCACCCTCCATATTTGGAAGCTTTCCTTGAAGTTTGATCTTGTCCTACATCCCCAGTGAATCATTACAAGGAGCAAAGGCAACCAGATTGTGATTTTCATAAAAAGTCTTGATTTCAAGGAACTTTTCTGAACCACAACTTGAGAATCTATGTTCAGGGTCATTTCTATCACGGTTCATCTCAAACACGTTATTGGAGGCTTTCGTTTCTCCCACCCCACTCCCCCAGTAAAATAAGATAACACTATTCCTTTGCAGTCTTAGCCTATGAGGGCTGCAGGCAACAGACCTGGCATTCACCAGGGCCCCGAGCTGCCAAAACAGCCCCCGTGTGTTCTCCCACTGGGGAGTGACTTTGCTGTTGCTTTAAGGAATCAAATGTTCCCATGGAAAACGTGGCTGCTATGTTTAGAAGGATTAAACTGATTTTCCTGTCACTCTCAGAGTTAGACACAAGGGCCCGCCCCAAATCTGACCTCAACTTGGAGGACAAATGCCAATAGTGGGCCTTCTCCAGTATTCATGTGCAAAGGGCTTTGTTTTATTTCAACAGAGCAATGTGCCTGTCGATCTTGCCTGGACCTAAACCCCCTGTTTCCAGGCTTTCCCCCACACCTCCCTTTCCCTGGTGACAGAGAGAATGAGCTGATGTTGTGCTTACTTCTTCAGCTTTTTCCTCTTCTGTATAAGCAGGTCTTCATTGCATTGGAAGAGGAGGCTATAGTGTGAGATGAAAACCCGGAGGCGCTGCACACACACCAGCAGCAGGTAATAGTCAGGATGCTCTTGCTCCGTGAACTTCAGGACGTTCTGGGGCACAGAGGGGAGAGCAGGCTGTTTGGAGGGTGTCCTAATCTTTTCTGGGGAGAAGGTGCTATTGGGACCATGGATTAGTGCTCTGGAGTGCCCATAGCACTGCCCTGTCGGAGCACGGGGGGAGCTCTTCTAGGTGGCACCAGTTTCTGAGTGACTTGGACAGGGCCTGCCTCCTACTACTCCAGTGCAAATACGCAAGTAACCACTGTAAATGTAATCATGGGATGTGTGGGTGATGCACTGGTTGAGTTTAGCATTGAATAAATAAACCAATCTCTTGTTTTTATAGGGCTTGCTTTCGATGTCACCTGCCTTGTCTGAAATGTTTTAGTACAATTCAGCTAACCCTCCTGTGAACCAGAACTCTCTGTATCAGCAAGCTCTATGTAGGAAAGATTGTTGGGCCCTACAAGCTTCTAGCCCTCTCAGTCCCTCAGCTAACAGGCATGTGGACCACTCATCAAAGAGGCCAGTTCTGTTACAGGAGTTAGGTTGGAGCTCACAGTAGATGTGCCCCATCTCTGGCCTCCTGTTCTCCCAGAGCGGCAGGCAGCAGAGCTTTCAGTTTCCCAGGGGACAAGTTAGTTCTGTCAAGCCAAATGAATGTACTGCCAAATAGAAGCAAGCTTCAGGTGAAAGTGATGAAAATTAAGCCATTCTCATCTGGCTTTCCCTTTCAGAGGTTTTTTTTTTTTTCAGGGAGCCCACTGGGTTAGCCAGAAGCACTGTACCTGCGCAGGCCCAAATACCAGCTCTGAGTTAAAAGTCACGTGTTGTAATAAGAGTTCAACAAGACAGTTTCCATCCTGGGGCCCTACCTGTAGATGAATAAGGTATTCAGGGATTCGCTGGACTATATGGAAGAACAAAATGTAGAGATCAGACTTGATTTCTTCTTCTACCTGAAATAGAGAAAGCAACTTCAGAGTCTCTCCCACCCATAAACATGTCTGCTTCAAAATGGTTCTGGGGTTTAACGAGTAGTAACGCTGTAAGTACTTAATAACAGTTCACAGGAGCACGCCAGTCAAGTGGCAGTTGTGCATGATGGTACACTGGTCTTCATCTTGCTTCTGGAAGGGATATTTGCAACTCCTGCTACCACCAATACTAGTCCTGAGGATGAAATTCCTTAGTTTGGGGATTATCTAGGAGGGACACTCAGCCTAATTAAGTAGGGACATATGTTTAAAGTGCACTAGTTAAGTTTCACTGAAAACCCCAGATAGACAACTGTTGTTCAGAATGAAGTTCTTAGTTTAGGTCTGAATGAATTGAACAAAATGAGATTTACTTCTAAATTAAAATGTCTCTGAAGCGAGATAGCGTGGTTTAGTTACTGCACTTTAAAACTACCTTTATATTTAGCTTTCTTAGTTTAAACCAAGAATCAAGGGCGTGAGACTAAATACCCGAAGCTGGACAGTAGAGACTGTTTTCTCTCTAAAGCACTTACAGCCTTGCTCTTGCTCTCCCTGTTTGGATGAGTCCTTCGTTTTCCAGGAGACACTGTTTGCCTGGGACAGGTCTGGATAGCATGTGCATAGGCAAGCTTTCTGGGAGGTTTGATCTGAGACATTATTTCGTGTCACAGGAGAAATATAACTTGGGTTACATACAGTGACGAACACATTAAATCTGCCTTTTGTAGGTGCACATCAGCCGTGGCAACGTTTAGGAAAACTGGCATTTGGTAACAGAACAAGTGGATTGGCAGAGAAGAGCCCTATCATGGGCAGGCATAACAGGGAGAGATCCAGGCTTGCAAGTTGCCATTATGTGTCTGTGAAGCAGGCAGGAAGTTTACCTCCTTCAGGATCACCACGTGGATCAGAGAGATGCATTCTGGCAGGTCCCTCAGGTAAGCAACATAGTAGTCCAGAAAATTATTCTTATAAATGGAAAAAAAAGAAAAGAACAAAGAAACTTAAGAGAGATTTTTGGTCATGGATCCAGCCAGAATGAGAAACTGTTGTTTCTCCACCATCGCTCCTGGGAGCTCATTGGTGCAGCAGAGCTGCTTGCTGCGTGAAGCTTTCAGGGCTTGGGACTTCATAGAATCACAGAATGGTTTGGGTTGGAAGGGACCTTAAAGATCATGTAGTTCCACCCCCCCTGCCCTGGGCAGGGACACCTCCCGCCAGACCAGGCTGCTCAAAGCCCCATCCAGCCTGGCCTTGAACACCCCCAGGGATGGGGCAGCCACAGCTTCTCTGGGCAACCTGGGCCAGTGTCTCACCACCCTCACAGTCAAGAATTTCTTCCTAATATCTAATCTAAATCTACCCTCTTCCAGTCTGAAGCCATTACCCCTCCTCCTACCGCTACATGCCCTTGTAAAAAGTTCCTCTCCAGCTTTCCTGTAGGCCCCCTTCAGATACTGGAAAGCTGCTATGGAGTCTCCCCAGAGCCTTCTCTTCTCCAGGCTGAACAACCCCAACTCTCTCAGCCTGTCTTCTTAAGAAAGACTGTTTAATAAAATGTGTTCAGCTGTTGAGCACAGTACATAAAGCTTTATAGCAGATGGGAGGCATAGTGAGGCTGGGGAGGAAGAAGCTTTTCTTATTTAAGACGGTTAAAATTTATAAAGCATCAGATGAGTTTTTACACATCCTTGTAGGAGAGGTCCCACTGCTCACTGGCGTTGGGCAGACCTTCACCCTGAGAAGGTGCTGTTTTACTTGGGGCTACAAACCACATAGGATAAGGGACCTGCCCACCCACTTGTCATAACTCTGAGCAAAGTGTGTTGGGGAAGAGGAGCATAACAAACACACCATTTTCACGCCCTCACTGTGAATACAGACATCCAAGCTGTCAAGGCACATGTGTGGCTCCTGCAACCAAGTTTCCGTCCTGTGCATTTATTATAGGGCTTGTGCTATATGGCTGCCTGCCCCCAGGTGTGTCTGGCATGTGGGCTCCCTGACCAACCAAGTACTGCGACAAAGGGGTTACCATGCACCAGGACTCTGCTCAAAGGAGGCTGGCTGAAAGGCCTTACCATAGCCACAGCTTCACAGCACAGCCCCTCTGCTGCAAGGTATCTCAGCCCACCTGCGAGCCATCAGCACAAACATCATGAATCACAGCAGAAGAGTCTAGAGAGGTCTGTAACATACCTCGTCGTTTGTTAATTTCAGGAAGATGTCTCCTAGGATCCCTTGTCGTGGCCAGCTCAGGACTCGCTCCTGTAGAGCATGAAGTAAATCGACATGCTGCTGGACCAGGTACCGCAGAGAGTTGGGGAAGAAACTGAAGGGAGATGATAATCAGATTGGTTACACAGAGCAGAAACTCAGCCCTAAGCATGTACTGCTGAAGTGGGTATTCATGGGTGGTCAGCACAGGCTTGCTTTAAATGCAGGTATTATTAACTGCTTCTGTTGGAGTCCTGACTGCACCATGAGGCCCTGTTTTGGCTGCTATGTATGTGCAGGTACCCTCTCCAGTAGGGTATTACTACAGTGTTTTGAAGGTTTCTTGGGCTAACTCTCAAGTGCATTGTGTAGCTGACTGGAATTTGCAGAACTAAAAATCCCGAGGCAACACTGCTGTGGCTAATGAAGCAGGACCATGGTCCTCAGCCATCCCATAGAGTGCTTCGAGGAGAGCTCCCCAGCTTTGTATGTTGTCTCGTTCGTCAGGCCCTTTAACAAGCTAACCCTTTGATGCAGAGCTGGTCAAAATGTGCTACTGTCTTTCTGTCATTTTTTGCTGATTTAATCCAGAATCAGAGTGAAGATGTCAAATATTGAAATATTTTGCCAGATGGAAAGGTCCCAGGGAAAAACAGTAAAAATAAAAACTCACTTTGTACTATCATGCTTCAGTTTGAACTGTGTGTGTCATGTAACTGCTTAAATGAGTCCACATCAACCCATAGACCACATGTCCCGCACTGGACTTCCGTCAAGTGACTCTGTGGATCTGGGACTCCCTAGGGACAGTGGAAAGAGCCAAAAAAGAGAGAGATGGCAAGGACTGGGCTCCTCAAATGTGCTTAGAGGCTAGGAACTCCCATGCCAAAGCTGAGTAAATGGTGAGAGCTGTAGGAGCTATCCCCTCCTGGGATCTAAGATTGCTGACACAGGGGATGGCCTTTGCAAAGAGCTGGGTTTAACTGCTAACCTGAGTCAGTCCCACTGGTCTTGTATCTGTGTGTAAATACGTGTGTGTATCTGTATATATCGATACCTGATGGATGGCAGCCACTAGCCCAGGGCTTATGCCCAGAGCAACTTCTAGAGCTGGAGCTCTGGACTGGGAGAAGGAGGCGGTGAATGCATAAAGCTTTGTTCCCACACAGGCAGGAGGCATGCGAAAGAAGAATAGGAGACTGAAGTACAAGTGAAACAGTTTGGGATGCAAGGTGACAAGATGCAAGGACAGGTAGGAAAGTCTTTAACTAATGCATAAACCTTCCAATGCCTCCAATTTTCAACTAGAAATAAGCTCTAAGTGTTCAAAGATCTCTGTGTGGATGAAAGAAAAGTGGGAGAGAGGATGATGCCGAAAGAATATTGACTGGAGAAAAATCCACGAAAGAGAGAGCACACTAAATCAATTACCTTCTCTCTTTGGTGCTTCTTTTCACGTCTGGCCCTTGCAACGTTGCCTTGATCTTCAGGATTAGGGAAAGGTTGATGACATATTTCCTTTCCGACTCCAGCAGCTCCAAAGCGATGTTCTGCCTTTTGGCTTCCAGAAGATAATGGTTAAGTTTAAAAATAAGGAAATGCTGACCTCAGGGACAGCCTCGTGCTAGATTGGTGATCTGACATTAAATCATGAAAGGAGAAACTGTGAAAAAGTGGCACCAATATCTTGTCTTTGTGTGTCTACTTTCCCTAAAATATAAAATTCTAGCCTGATGTTACAGCATGCCCCAGACATGACTGCAGCCACAGTTTGCCAAGAACGCTCCAAAGCGAATGTGTTTTTCCCTATGAATACCAATTTTTTTTCTTAGAATAACAAAACAAGCAATCAAAGGTAAAACAACTCATACCAAGGATTCACATCCGCTTTCCTGCAGAATGAGAAGTATTTTTCACCCAATTAAGCAACTACACTCTCACAGTCCCATCAGTACTCTGAACTGCCAGGTCTTGGAAAGGAGAACGCATGTCCTGGGTGCAGAGCGATTCTGCCAATGGCACAGACCAGCCAACACAAAGGCCAGAAGTCTTGGATACTGAGGCCCCGAGACATTCCCCCCTAACAGGAGAAACTGGCTTGTGCGTCTCCCTCTGTAGAAGCTGATTACCACCCAGCTCACACCAGGTGTGAATGCAGCTTTGAGCCTCTCTAGCCAGTTTCCCTCTCTGTCCTTACCAGCCAAAGAGGGCTCACATATAATGTTGTCTGCTGAGCTGTATCTGCCTTGGCCCATGTCCTTCCCTCTCTCTGGTTGCTCTTTGGAAATGTATTCATCTCCCCAGTCCTTGGTGTCCTTGGGCTGCTTCCACACTGTTGACGGCAGATGCGCTTTCGACTGCCCCTCTGTTGTCAAGGGAGGCTTGAGGCTGTCATCTGTCTCTATGGCTGCTCCTGCAATGACAAACAGCGGTATGGATCTTGATGTCTCAGTTGACAGGTTATACTGCAGCAGGCAGCTAAGCATTATCATCCATTTGAAGTACTGGAAGGAGAGTTTGAAGCTTTATCTGTGCTTCACAAGAGCTGTAGCCTTGTAGTGTTAATTTACAAACAGAAATGCAGTTGGCCAGCACTTTGGCAGAACAAAGTTTGCACTCTTCCAGCATTTTTTTTCAGGCCAAATAAGGTCCTAAATTAGGTGCACATTAGGAAATAAAAACTTATTCCAAGTATGGTTGCACTTCAGGGTTTTGGGACACTTCAGGACTCGGTAATATAACACTTACTGGCAGGTATTGTAGAAACAAAGTACTATTATAATTCAGATTTAAATGCCATTCTCAATGGATGTAAACTGTCATGGCTTTTGAAATTTTTGTTAGTGTGATGTGATTATACACAGCAGCAGGACTGATAGTCTGAGGCTATTAAATCACAGAGAAGGCAGGAGAGGGTGCAGGTGCATTAGAGCCATTGGGTAGGAATTGCTTTAATGCAAATACTTTGAGTTGCAATGAACCATTTTCTGTAGTTTTTGTTCTCTTTTTTTTTCAAGTGGATTCAAGCAAAGGAGCCATCCAGAACAATGAGAGCTTCTAGTGAACAGTGCAAACATCTAATTGTTGTTCTCATGTGTCCTTTTGCTGTCCAGGATCCTTAGTGTCCCCTTACTATACCCTTCTCTTACTTCTGACCAATTTTTATTTTTGCCAGAAAAACTCCTCTGTTACTATTCAGACATGTCTACAAGGAATGTGGAAGCTGGTGGGCAGATAAACAGCTCACCAGTTCTACTGGTGTGTAGTCACTGCAAAGACCATCTCTTCCCAAGTGGCAAAATGGTGCTCTCATTATTCTTTGCCACATCAGTAAGCCTCAATTCTTCCTTTCTGCAAAGGCACTTAGAACCTGTGAAAGCAGCAGCAGGAAGGCTGTCAAGTGTCAATCCTTTGGCACATCAGGGACGCAGGTTTGCCCTCATGTCTCAACTGCAAGTATGAAAATGGAGTTACATGGCAAAGTGAAAGACATTCCCATGAAATGCATTCCCTGAAAGCATTTCTTCAGTGCAGTAAAGCAAGCACTCTAATTGAATCATTGTCCTACTGTTTTTTGGACAGTTCGATATTTTCCTACCTGGACCTGCTACGACTTTCACACTTCCTTCTCCCATTGGCATGATCCTGGTGTCAGACACTGTTGAAGAACAAAGGGAAACTTTACAAGAGAAGACAGCAGGCTTCTCCTGCCAAGCCCTGTGAGTATGGTTAGATCTTCCAGTTAGGAGGATCAGTATGGTTAGATCCATCCTCCTTTCACATTTTTGCTATGGAAACATCCCTGTTAGATCCCCACTAAGGAGCATCGTTACTCTTGTGGCTCTTGTTGTGGTCTTTGTTGCAGTAGCAGCTGCAGGCAGGCTAATGTGGGGGTCCCTGTTGTGCTTGGTGCGGTATGACTGCAGTGGAAGTCTTGGCTTGTCCTTGCTCGGTAGGTGCACGTTGCGTAGAAGGCACCCAAGCAAGCAGAACAAGAGGATGGAGGCCTGACACAGAGGCACAGCTGCCATTTTGAGTGGAAAGCAGCTTATTGAAGAGTGGAGGGGTGAGATGACTGGAAAGAAAGGAGCAGTGGGAGAAGTGGGTGAGAGAGCTGGATGTACAAGAGGGATGTGAGGGAGAGGGCTAACATACCACCTCAGAGCAGGGCCATGACTGGATGGATTCTGAGCAGAACAGACTAGAAAACAGCATATGGTTTTCATCCAGTCTCTGCCCCTGCTGACATTTTAAATGTATATGGTTTTGGTGTCTTCCTGTCTGAACAGCAAGAGAGTGATAGACCAGTTTAGACCCCCAAAGTTAAACATAGAAAAAAAGGCTCTGGTCCATCACCTTTTCTTTGATTCCAACCTTCACAACTGTTTGGCTGTTGACAGTGTTTTTCTGGTCAAGGTGTAACCCTAACACCATCAGTTAGCAGCTTCTGCAGCTAACAAGGGGCAGCGATTCTCCTGTCAGTGTGTATATGCAAGGAGCAGTGACACTAGTAGCCTTGTGTGTATGTGTGCCAGCTCCCATGTCCCCTTGTCAAATCAACCACTGGTATGGCCCCTTAATGACACCAGGCGTCCTCTGTCAGCCCAGTCCCTGTCATCCTCCTTTCTGTGCCCTGTTCCCTGACACGGGAACAAATCCACAGGTTGTAGTATTTTTATCAGGGGCTCCTCCTTGACTCTGTGTCTGTGCCACTAGCGTTGCAGGGAAGAAGATCCAGCCTGCTTCCCTCTCCTTGGTGGAGGCAGGCAATGGCTTTTGGGCTCATGTTCACAGAGCAGCATCTCCTGAATCCAGGCCAGCACCGAGGTTGCCATCCTGAGACACTGTGCCGACGTGCGTGCACAGACCCAGGAGCAGTGCTGCCGAGGGGAGCAC
Organism: Larus michahellis; assembly: GCF_964199755.1. NCBI lineage: Eukaryota > Metazoa > Chordata > Aves > Charadriiformes > Laridae > Larus > Larus michahellis. The sequence goes on from NC_133898.1 coordinate 22,787,085, forward strand.
CCCTCTTCTCCTTTTGTGCTGCTGCCATCTGAGGAAAACTTGGTGTCCTATTACCCTAGTGACCTTTTTCTGGATTTTTTTTTTTTTCCTGAGGAAGGCGCTGCATTTACCTGCTCTATTTCCTACCTTTTTCGTAAGTCACGTTGTGTAAAAGACTTGTAAAATCTTCATTGATCAGCACAGGTTCTGGGAGGTTAATGGATCGAAATGGGCTGCCCTGGAGAGGTGTAGGCACTGTCTGTGACCCATGATCATCTTTCTGTGCTCTTCTGTACAAACACAAAGAATGAGACAGTTGGAAAGTATGAATGCTACAGGTGAAGCTCCTGCACTACAGTTGTGGCAGACACCAGTATAAGTACAAGCACAGAGTCAGAAGTAGGACAACTCCAGCAGAGACCAGGAAATGAGTTGGCTTTGATGGAGTTGGCTTTGATGCAGTTCACGAACAATGCTCTGAAAGTTAACGTCCACTGGCTACAGGAGAAGGATATTTCAGATCTGTTCTTTTGCAGAGCGTTTTTTCATCTAATTGAATGGCTTAATAAGCTAAGGGGCTAGCCTAGATCTGCAGAGTGTTTGCATCAAGGCAAACTGTACACATCGTCAGAACTGTTCTCAGAAGAAGGCTAATCAGGGCCAAGGTGGGTGAAGTGTCTGCTTCATCACAGTGACAGTGTGGAAACATGCTCCTGTGTGACATGCTCAGAGAAGAAAGGGCTGGTGACAGGAAAATAGAGCGTGACTGTGCTATCAGGAGCCCGCTGAGTCCTGCATGCTTGGAAGGGGAAACTGCGGTGCTATTGTCTGGGTGGCGGTGTCTTAGCAATAGCTTGTAATGGTGAAGGCTCCTGGCTTTCAACAGTATTTCTGCCCCAACATGTCTCTAGCAGGTCTGTGTGTTTCGCCAGGTCCTGTTTTCCCTGAGAGCTGCTGAGGCTATTTTGCTGTTGGAATCCCGGTTAGGTGTTGGTGATTTTCTGCTGTATTTGCTCTATAGGGTATGCGTCTAAACGCCTGGGGTGAGCTGAAGGCTAGAGCTTCCAGTAATAATCAGGATTGATACACATGTCCAGCCAGGAAAAGATTAAGAAGTTAAGCTATAAAGACATGAACAAAACAGACACCACTGCTAATTAGCACTTCTGGAAGCCTGGAGTTCGGGCCCTTACTTAGCTTTCACTTTCCGTGATTCCCGCCGCTTCTCTTGCTGCAGCTGCTCAATTTTCTGTTGCATTTCCTCCTGCTTGGCACTGATTTCTTCAATCATTGACTTTGCGTCGCTGAGCTCCTCCTGAGAAACAGGCAAAACCACAGCATTCCCAGGGTGCCCATCAGCCTCACATAGCACAGCTTTGAATGTGGGCTGGTGTGCACTAGACATGCTTCAGGGTGCTGTGGAGAGTGGCTCTGTAATTAGACACACTTCCTTTCCAAGTCCAGTGTGTGTAATACATGCCACGCACAGCACGGCAATCCTTAATTCAACTACAGGCAACTCACCCAAGACAGCGTAATGTCACGTGGTTAAGGCACTGGTGGGAGATGGAGACCCAGGGCTTCATCCACCACCAGTTGAAAGCACTGGGAGGGCATTTGCCTTTAATGGCATTTGGTTGAGATCCCAGTGTCATCACTCACATGTATAAGCTTTTGCCAATCAGGCCTTAGAGCTGCCTTTTAGCCTCGTTTCCTAAGGAAATGAGGCCCTCCATAACATCCCTGTCAGTACGTCCTCCCTCAGCAACCCTCAGGCCATTTCATCTGAGCCTTACTCGGATGTAGAGCTCTCATGGATGAAGTTCCTGCAGGTTTCATCAAAGTGAGCAGCAGGATGGAGGGGAGAGACTCAAGAGTTTCTTGTAAATCGAAGGAGAGGGATTTTCCCCGAGCAAGGAGGTGGCGTCACTGGGAGCTCAATGTTTGGACAGTCAACATTGGCATGGTGCAGAGGGAGAGCAGCCTTTATCCCTCCTGTTGCTTGCGTAATTCCTTGTATCTGGATTTTAAAACCCCTTTTTCCCCCATAACAATGTCCTGGATAACCTTGCCTCTGGTGGTTTTTAAACCTCTGCTGTGTGCCCTTACACTTCTTGTCGTCTCCCTTGCTCATCTGGGACCATAGGGCTCCTTTTGCCCGATGCCATCCGTCTCTCCCTGTCACAGGGTCAGTAACGGACTTTTCCGGTAAGCAGCCCTCTTTAACTTCACAAGGTATTATTGACTCAGCAAAACCCCATGGGGAAAATTTACCATAAAAACAATAAAACAGTTTCTCTGCCTGCCTCCTCGCAGGCAGTCATCCAGTTTCTGCATGGAGATGCTGGCTGGTTTAAAGCGTACATCAAGCCTTCTTGCTAGGCTCTCTCTCCCGTCCTTTGTCTTTATCCTCTTGGGCCAGATCAAACCAGGCAGCACTTCCTCCCAGCCGTGTGGGAATGCAACTTCAAAAGGCTTTAGGGTTTTGTGTTAATTCCCTGCTCCCCGGTGTCTTTGGTTCCTGCAGGAAATGTAGGAGACCTGACCCAGGGAGAGGTATGGCACGGTGGCAGCCTGTGAACAGGCCATATGCCCATTGCACGTGCAGCCCAGAGCAAGGGTTGCTTGTACCCCAGGATAGTTCGCAGCACTGCCTCGTGGCCCATCAAGAAGGTTAAACAGGCCAGGGCATGGGTTATGTATGTGTGGGAGTAGTTGGGGGAGGCACAAAGCCAAAGGAAGCACACCAGATACATCTGAAACAATTGCCAGCTCATTTTCTTTACAAGCAGGAAGGATTGACGGAGGCAGGGGAATGCTGCTCCATGCCACCCGAGCTAGTGTGGCAGGTAGGCAGCCCCCCAGCAAGTCACACTCCTACCTTGAACGTGTTGAGGGAATTCTTCATCTCGGCCACTTTTTCTTCCATGGCACAGCGGCAGCTCTTGACCTTTTCCTCCAGGGCATACTCGCCATGCTGGATTCGCGACAGCTCCTGCATTGCTTCTGTGAAACCCGCCTTCAACTCAGAGGCTAATGCCTGCAACTAGAGGAACCACAAACACGGTGGGTTCAGTCCCTCCTCCCAGATGCAGGTGGCTGTGTCCCCAAGGGTGACCCATGGATCAGAGTGGCATAAAGGCTGGGTGTAACCCATCCTGTAAGGTTCTGTCCTCTTTCTCCTCCTCTTGTCATGGCTGGGAGACATGGGGGGAGGTTCGGTCCCTGCTGCAGCCTCAGTACAGGGTAGGAGGTGTTTGTCTTGGGCAGTTAATGTGCCCCTTTTTAGACTCAGAGTTTTTCCAGGCTCCCTGGCAGTTTGCAGCCTGTCAGTCTGTAGAAGGAGAGGACAGCCTGAAACATGCCAAGGTTTGCAATAACAGCAGCCAGATTATCAATCCCCAAAGCAGCTGAGCAATCAAGAACATGTCCATTTTTGCAGCAAGTCCTCCTCCCCCACATGCTCGTGGGGCTGGTGCTCTCAACAGACAGGTCTAACGCCTCCTTGCTCTCTAAGGGCTGTGGAGGCCCTCTGTCCTTGCTCAGCGAGCCCTTTCCAGGGAAGGAGGCAACTCTTTAACTCGTGATGGAGAGGGAGCGGGAGATTTTCCCCCAGCATACAGCGACACTGTGCCCACTCTCCCTGTTTTCTGTCCCTAGAGGCCCTAGCGCTGCTGGAAGAGCTCACAACCTAAGCTGGAGGCAGCCGGTTGGTAGCCGGGTGAAGCAGGAGACAGACCGGGGCGAGCCAGGCTGGCATAGCAAGCAGACAAGGCAGGTGTGGAGGGGGCAGTGAGGGGAGGCAGGCGGCTTGTGGAGGGCTAAGCGGGGACACCCTCTTCAGGGGCAGCTTGGGCTGGCGACCGAGCCCCCGCTGCTGTGAGCAAGGCGCGCGTTCTGCCTGCACAAAGCCCACGGCGAGGTCGCGGCCCAAGGCACTTCGGTACCAGTGGTTTTTACCTTTACAACAGAAATTCGGCCTAACATCTGGTTATAAACTGAGTCCAAAACTGGAGCACTGATGGTAAGAGGACAGCCACCCCGGGGAACTCAGGCGCTTGAGTCCTGTAAATGGAGCAGAGATGGCTTCCGATACCTTGGGGCAATGGCATGCACCATCCTCCTCTGATCAAGACTGGCAGCGTCTTTACAGAGGACGTCTGCCTGACATCCCCACTCCTACCCCAGTGCTAACCCCACAGTCCCCAGTCTGGTCTGGCTGGACACACGTTCCTAGAGCTGCCTGGGTAGGAGAAGCAGGACTGACGGGAGCTGGGACAGGGCGGAGGGACAGGAGGCTGACGACATCTTCCCTCCTCAGGCAGTCAGCCTTGACTCCCCAAGCCAGCTGGAGCTCCAGACCCCGTGGTTCAACCCCTTCACCCACCCTTCCTGGCCAGGGAGGACACCTTCCTGTGACACTCCTATATCACAGGAATTGTCCCCCTGTGACCTGCGACTGTAGCCTGAAGGGTTAGAGGGGCTGCTTGGGGCCGGGGCTGCTAGGGGAGGCAATGACCATACTGCTTCTGGTACCTCAGCCTAGGGGGGTGAGCCAGGTGGTCTTAGCATCATCAGACATTCTAACATATATGTCTGGAGAAGTGGGGGGGATATAAAGTACTGCAACTGTGCAAAATGTTAATATTCCCATCTGTGCTCCCAGCCACATGTGCACACTGACATCGCCAAGGCAGAGTTTCCCTGCTAGCCTGCATCAGGGCTAGGCATCGCACATTTTCCTCTAAGTGAAAAGGGGTGATTCATCAGATCCATCCCTTCCAACTGAAATACGCTATCCTATGCTATCCTTTTTAGGAAACTGCTTCAGGATGGAGATGTCTCAGCTTCAGGTCTCGGCTAGCAGTGGAGCCGTCCAGAAGCTGGCCCTGGAGATAACTGTGTTTGGGTCAAATAAGCCCAAAATGAAATGTTTCTGCCCACAAGCCTGGCCTGGCCTCCTTGGATGCTTCCAGGAAGGAGGTAAACTAGACAGATCCTTTCTGGAGGGTAGAGGAATGGGAGTTATTGCCGATTTAGAGGTTTCTGAGTAAAAAACTGCTAGGCATCAGCAATAGTCAGCATAAAGGGACCACTGCAGAAACTTTCATGTCCATGTGCAGTGAAACACTCTGTGAAAGCAGAGTTCAGGCAGGCAAAAGAAAGATTTGGGCTAGAGGCTGGACTATAATATCCTCTGCATCTAAGAGCAGACAGTCACTTGTTGTTTTGGCATTCACTGTTGGTCAACCTCTGCTTTTGCAGTCACAGTGTTAGCTTGGTTTCTTTGTGTATCCTTCACAGTGCTCCAGACCCCTGCCTGGGTCTGTCCTGCCCAGTACATCTCTCTTCAGCCCCATGCAGCTTGCAGTGGCTATTTCAGATGCTGAAATGCATCTTACAGTCGCATTTCCCATTGTTGCCGCTTGATGGATGAAAGCAGCCAGCAACACCAATCAGCCACATCTGCCAGGGCTTGTATGGCGGACATGAAGTGCTGAAACACTGAGAACTCCCTCCTCTGCCGCCCTCAGTGCTTAGAGCATAGAAAGGAAACACAAACAGCGTTGTGGCGCCATTGGGTGCAAGTTTGATCCAAAATTGAGTGGAGCGGTACAGGATCAACACATTATCTTTGAACTCCTGCCAAGCGCAGTGTAGTGCTTGAGCTGTGGATTTTAGTTTGAGCTCATTTCTAACAACAAGCTGTGGAAACCCATCCTTTAAATCCCATGGGCTGTTAGAACAAATGGAAGCCATTGAAGCATCAACTTGTGCTTACGTGTTGCCTAAGTGATGATGCCTACAGGGCCGGAGAGACATTTCACAGGTTTGTGAACCCCTGGAAAGTCAAGCCAATTCAGTGTTCTAAAGTGCAACGCATACCAAAAAAGAAAGATTTTATACTACCATGGAAACTTGGCAACAGTTTAACTGTAATGTGTTGCTCTGGCTCACCTATTCATGGGAATAAATACACTTGAAGAGGAACACACCTTAACAGCTTAAGTTGAACTGCCTAATGCCTAGAGGATAAATAAATCTGCATGGTCACAAGAAGTCCTTAGAACATGTCAAAACAGCAGCCCAAGAGCTGTTCAAAAAAAGCATTTAGGCATCTAAATAATTTGGTACGAGAGACACATTTCAGCCCCCACCTGCCTTTGAAGTGTGGCCTTCAACCTGACAAAGCAATGCAGTGAGGGATCCTGCGCCATGCATGTGCAGCAGATTATGTCTGTCCTGGGGGCCATGACTCCCATTTTACCTGCTGCCCTTGTTTGTCAGCTCTGTGTGGAAAAACCGTGCAAGTAAAATCTCTATTGAGACCAAGTAACTGCACTGTGCTCTGTGGGTAGCTCTCCATGGGGAAATGAAGGATTCTCCTCCCCTCTTTTCATGACTCTGATTAATAGGACACTGAGAAGCGGTCACTTGTGAGTCTCACTTGTCCTCCAGCCCAAGGGGAACGCTTGGTCAAAGTCCACCTGGAAAGAGGGGAGCGAGTGTTTCCCAACATGGAGGGGGGAACCGTGACCATGCAGAGGAAGTAATGGTGGCTAGAGGGGAGGAGAAGGGTGTGATCAGAAGACGTATAAGGAGCGTTCCTCAGCCTGGTTTTGACTTTACTTTGCAAGAGTGGAGCTATTTATATATGTGCATATATATATATATATATATATAAAAAATGGCTGTGAAATCTCCTTCACTGAGCCTCTACTTGTCTCACCTGCTGTACTGTCCCCAAAGGGTGGACAAGACTGATGCTGCTTCCAGGACCAGAGGCAGCAAAACTGCAGAGCCTCCCCATCCTCCCTCGGTGGGTGCCAGCAATTTGAGCCAGTTGCAAAAGATAGGGAGCATCCCTTCAGCCTAAAGCTTTGTTCAGACTTTAAGGCAGCCCAGGGAAGGTGGCTGTGGCCGGGAGATGGGGATGGCTTATGGAAGGAAGGGCTGGGATCAAAAGCAGAAGGCAGAACTTGGTGAGCTGGGTTTACTGCCCTGGCTGCCACTGAAAGGATGAGAGGGAACCCTTTCTTCCACGAGTAGCTGTGTCCTCACATATCTCCCCATAGCAGTAGCCAGGCTATCCAGGGCTCTCTGTCTCCACAGGGATGGCTATTTGCCTCTGCCACCCTTGGCAGCTGCCTAGGGTCCTTACATTGGAACAGGGCCTGCTCTCACGGACCTTGAGCTAAAGCCTGCCAAAACCAGTAGAAAACAGGCTCATGATGATGAAATATTACATAGGAATAATTCTGCTGTTGTAAATATATCCTAGAAAAGAGCAAAACCTTCTGTAGCCATGAAGGAGCACTGTCTATGCTACTTCCCCCAGCTTATCTACTGTCCATCACTTTGCACATCTTCTTACGTGGCTGATCAGAAGAAGTAAGCAAGCACCGTGTCACCCAAAAGAGGGCTGCCTGAGGACACTGCCTGAAACTAAAGTGGCACCAAGTCCAACACTTGTCACAAAGCCTGGATCTGATTTTTCCGAGCTGTGTGGTGTATGCTTTTACCAGGGAACAACTAATTTGTAGCACAGCTGCTAACTCCTACGTTTAAGGACAGCACTTCTGCAGCCAGGCATTAGGAAGGCTTGCGACGCCTCACAGCAGGAAAGCAGTGGAGCTGTGCTGATTTACAGTGGTGGAAACCCTGGCCCTGGGAGTATATCCCCTATTTATATTCCTAGGCAAGGATGGTAGGAATAAAGGCAGAGCAGCAGGGTAAGGACAGAAGAGAAGGATGAAGATACTTAAAGGGGGCTGCGAGCGCTTATCAGCTCTTGTTTCACATTTGAGCAGTCTTTTTTGGTAACTGTAGTGTCCATAGGGCCCTCGCTGAAGCAAAAGGGGACAGCCAGCTGGTAACTTTCATTTAAAGGATTCGTTAAGGTATCCACATCTCAGCTGGGTTTTTCTGGAAAGCAGCACGTGTGCATGGTGTTCCCATGGCTGGCTTTCCATGCGTGTTGGATCCACTGTGCCGGGCCCTTCAGTTGAAGCTCCTGCTTGGAGCTGTCTGGATGGGAAAAGAGGATGAGACAAGGGAAGCACTGACTGGTTAATGGAAAGCAGTATCTCCTCCACTTGCCATGGTGCACTTACAAGCAATTACATGCATTAGTGTTGCAATGGTGACAACAGAGGTCTCAAATAGTCAGGGTTTGCAGTTCAGGGTTATGTTTCTCTTTCAGGGTACAGTTCCATATTGAACCAGACCAAGGTTTAAAGCGGTCAAAACTCTTGTTGCATTTCCTGCAGACTGGAAATGCATAGGAAGCATCACTGTGGAAACACTGAAGCTGCATCTTACAGGAGGGACGCTCCCTGGGCTGTGGTATAGGCAATCTTGTTGCATCCATGGTGGCTGCCTGCAGCAAGAATGTCAACTCAAAGAGTGGTCACAGAGCTCTGGAAGTCCTGATCACCTTGAGCCGACGTGGGCTCAAAGACAGTGTTTCCAAGCTCCTGATGGGAGAGCCAAACAGAGACATGCAGCAAGATTCAACACTCTGGCCAGCCCAGCTGCTCTGCATTATCTGGCAAGAAGAGCACCCTATGGTCCAAGGAGCTGTGAGGCTGCCAGGATAACCCAGAGCCCCCCAGGAGACTTGGCCTCTTGCTGGGGAAGACACCCCAACCCAACGTAAATCAACGCATCCTGGGACAGTTCATCGGGTTTGGTGAAAGCTCATCAGAGCTCAGCCATGAAATCTCCCTCCGGCTCAGTGAATTGACGTTCCCTAATTGATGCTAATGATGCCAGCTAGTTAATTAGCTGAGCTCACAGATCACCTGTCTGAGCACAACTGGTTGTGAGCAGAAAAATTTTACTTGAAGTGTCTTTTAAGATGAAGCCCAAGATGTGATATGTGTGACATTTATTCATGCAGTGTGCACATTTTTGTTGCCATGTTCCTTGTAAGTGCCTACATTTTTTCTTCCACTTAATTTAGCTTTTTAACTACTGTTTATCTATTCATAACTCTTTAAACTCTTGGAGTTATTTAGGGCATTTTGCTCATCTTTACCTGGGAAATCTGTGTTGCAGGGGTACTCACAGGCACACTTTCAGTCTCTCCTGTGGGAATAAAGAACTTCAGTCAATTAAAATGACTTATTATGGTTGCTATAAATAACTGGAACAGAGTGTTTGAAGTCCCTCTTGAGGTACAAATCAGTTTTAAAGGACTCAAGTCTCTCTTTAGGAGGTGGGAACACCATATTGTTTGTAAAATAAACTGCAATTATAAAACAGGAATGGCTCACCTAAATCAGATGTTGAATTCACCTCGTTTGCTGCCCTGTGTCTGTCCAAAGCTGATCCATGCGAAGAGGTGAGAAACCTTGTATGTGCAATTAGGACCAAATTGCCCCCTGTGAAGTTCAGTTCTGTGTAACAGGTTTTCTCCCCTAAAGCATTACTGATCTCTTTTCCGAAATTGTGAATTTTATCCTCTACTATATTTGTACATATTTCTGTTCTCTCCACAAAAGGCTGATCTGATCTGTATATTTTAAGCCCTAAGTTATATTTTGTCACATTGCATTCAAAGCAGTAATCATGTCTTTTGTAACACCAAAAAAACCATATCTTTTCGTAAGTTTTAAATTCCTTATTTTTTGTGGTATTGTCATCCCATCTGATCTTGTACAATGGAGCTACACTTAACATTTCTGAAACAGACTTAGCTGATGGAAGAGTTTATATCTATTTTGCAGAAGTGTTTTGGACACTGCAGAGATGTTATCTCTAGGCATTAATGGGTTCTTGGTTGAAACCAAAAAGTCCATATTTATTATTTCCTTTTCTAACATTGTCTCTTCTGTGCAGAAACCTTCAATGATCCAACAGAAATTATCGCTGGCTGTGCCACCATTGCACTTTGAGGGAATCGCAGTCCAATGGCCATCAGTTCCCATGTTATTCCCTATGTCAGGCTCCCTGGCTGGCCTTCACTCCCAGAAAACATCACGCCACCCAGTTCCTCATCTGGATTGCCTCCCCTTGGCAACGTTACTTCATGAGGTGAGTTTTCTCTTGCTTCCAAGAATTTGCTTCACCCATCTCTGCTGTCAGTCACAGACATGACCAGTGATCCCACGCCCAATTCTAAGGGCAGCCAAGCTCCCTCTTTCCATGCTGCCTGCAGATGCCCAGTACCTTACCCACCTGGGCCTGTAAGACCACAGAAATTCAGTCCTGCAGAGGCTTGAAAAGGGTGCAGAGGCTTGAAAAGGTAGCCGTTGCTACGCAGTCAGCAAGTGCACGAAGTGGAAAGCTGAAGCCTGGAAGTCAGAGCTTTTACAAGGCACAGCTACGTTCTGATTTCTTTGCCCCTGAGGGGGAATATGGGTTACTGCCAAGGGCACCTACGAATTGGCCCTGTTCTGGTCTCTAGGCTTTGTCCTGATTCAGAGGAACGTCAGCAAATTCCCCAGCGACTCGCAGAAGTGAGAGGCAGAGGAGGAAAGGCCGTGTGCCCCTTTCTGCCCATGTGCCGCCTTCTCCCCGTGCTGGCTGGTCTTGCAGCTGTTGGGTTGGGTAGCAGGGTCAGACACTGACCCTCCAGGGCGTATCCTCCGAGGTTCCTCCTGGGGCACACAAGGGGCAGCAGGCTGATCAGGAGAAGTAACCATGACCCCAAACAGCCAGCTGTTTGGGGTCAAAATTCATCAGCCAGCCCGCACCAAGTCCCAGGTTTCATCTTGTAAATGACAGGTTGTTTTCATTTTCAGCTTTGGCCTTTTGGGGTCTTTTTTTTTTTTTTTTTTTAAATTTTCTCTGCAACCCCACAAACTAGAAACCAACTTTTGGCCTAAAGTGAATGATGAAGCTTTCTCATGATGCCTGGAGTTGAGGCTTAAGAGGTCAGCCAGTGTGTACTGTGATCCTCCTGAATCAAGAAGACTGAGGTCCATGTCTGGTCTGATGTAAATGTTACTGCTGGACTCTTAACTGTAGGAAGGTAATGACTGACCCAAAAAGAGCCAGAGGACATGTGTCATAATTAAAAGCACAGTACAAAGCAGATGCTGGGAGGACAGGGAGATGCTGTTTTTGCAAAGTGGTGGACATACTGAATGCTGAGCTTTGTGAAGGGCTAGAGGTGTCAGGTAGGAGCGCAGCACAGCAAGGAAGAGCCGTGGTCTCTCTTCAGATTTTCTTTGGGTGTTCTTCAATCTGATATATAACATAGAGGGCTCAACCCAAGCCCTGCAGAAGTCTGTAGGGATCTTTCATTTGGATTTGGATATGGATCAGTCTGTCATGTCCTTGGACACACTCAAAGTGAGGAACTGCTTCTGAGCAAGACCAGAAGATGGGAGAGGATCTGTGCCACTGTGATTTTACCTCCTACCTTTGTCATGAGCATGAGCAGAAGCACTGTCTGCACATACCCACTCAAAACCCAGATCGTTTCTATAAAGTCACTGCTAAAAGCTGGAGCAGAGGAGGCTCCTCACAGTTGCGCTGTGGGAAGCAAGGGGCTTTGTGGTTATCTCCTGGTTTCTGCAGTGAACATCTGCAGCCCATGGGGGCATACCAATTAATTGGAAAAAATCCCTGAGTTAATTTCCTTTTCAGTCTGCTGTAGTGCAGGGGCCTAGGTACACAGACCTAATTTACTCAAATTAGAATAATAGTAATAGAGAAATTAACTCTTACATTACCTATGCCATGAATGAATGTTGGCACCACCAAGCATCTTTTAAGAGAGAAAGAGATGGTCCAGGCTCTCTCCCAAGCTTACAGTTACGGGCACTCCTAAAGCTGCTCCACCTGCTCTTCATAGTTTCAAGACTTGGTGACGCAATCACCTCTGAGGTGGCAGAGCACAATGCTGCCAGGAGTTTGGAGTGGAAAGCAAGTACCCCGAGCCCCACGCTCCTCTGCAGAAAGACCTAAAGCTGATAACCACTAAAATTACGGACCTGAAACTCCTGAGTTTTGCAGACTTCTAGAAGCGCTGCTGACTGTAGCAGGACTGGATGCATGCAGGCAGTGTGGCCTGGATACATCTTGGTGCTTGCAAGATCGGGACTGGTGCAGAAGTCTGGGTTGTGGCACTGACACGAACAAGAACCCCTTGCAACAAAGCATGTGAGAAGAAGAGGAGAGAGGCATATCCTCATCACAGTGCCCTTGTGTGAGACACAGCTTTTGACAGGCAGGTGTGGGTCCGAGGCAAGAGAGGGGAATCGCTTCCCACATTGGACGTTACATGTGCCACAGGATTACTTTCCACAGGGGAGAGGGAGGTGTTTCTAAAATAAGAGATTAAAAACTTCAAAGCCCAGATATTTCTGTGAAACTAAAAGAAAAGACCATTTGCCCACAGGTGCCATAGCTAAGAGATGCTCTTGGGAGGCTGGCTGGTGGCTGCCAACAGACAGGTCATATGGGAGCAAGTTTCTTCCTCGCTGTCTTTCATGCTATCAAGAAGTGAAATAAGAGGATGCTTTACCTTCTTGTTTGTTTGAGTCCATGGCTGCTATAGGGTGTGCGTCCTCGCAGGGACTCCTGTCCTCACTCTGGAGGGTTCTGGCTGGTCACTGGGAACATCCCATGGCTTAGAGCTGCCCACATGTGAGCCCTGCGATGGGTCAGCTGGTCTGAACCCTGAGTGCAGAAAGATGCAGAAAGGGTTTATTGAGCAGAGATGCTCAGAGTTCAGAAAACAGAGGGAGGAGGAGGGGTTTGAGAAGGAATGAGGCATCCTAAAAGTTCGTTTGGGTTCACAGTGCCTCCACAAGCAGAGCGGGCACCTGTACAGACACTTCCCTCCCAGCCATTTGCACTTACGCGAATGGATGATTAAGAGGTACTATGCAATCCCACAGAGACTATTTGCTCAACAAGATGCTTCTTGTTTGAACACAGAAGCAAAAGGAGAGAAGCAAAAGGAGATGTATTTCGAACAGCACATGAACATCTTGCATGGGTGCTCTGCATCAAAGAACCATCTTTTCGCTATGCAACTAATCACCTGAAATGTCCTCCAAACTTGTGTTTGGGCCACAGAGATACTGCCTTCACAATGCTGCTGCACAGTCCTGCCAGCACTTTTGGAGGCACTTTTACTGCCATGCCTGCTTTATCTGTCAGTTGTCTCCCTGACTTTTGGAGGCACGGGAGTGCTGCAGGACACCCCAATGTGTAGAGCTGCAGCCTCTCTGGAAACCAAGGCCAACAGAGCTGCCCAAGTCTCCTCCTTGGTAAAGCATTTCATCAGCCTGGTAATGGGGTTAGGACCTTGGGAACAGTCTTAAGATAATGCCTGATCAGTGACGCAGGCAGAGCCCCAGAAAAATGGATCGCACCAGCTCACACTTCTCTTATCAGCATGGGCATTGCCCCACATCCAGGCTTCCTCTCCCCAGGGTTTAATTCAAGTCTGCTTTTGTCCAGCCTTACTAGGAAACTAGGTGTGATTTAGGAGTCTAGAATAACCTCCCACCTCCATTCCTGTTTGATATATATATGTCTAAGGCTGATGCGAGTGATCATTAGCGTTGCTAAGGGGATTGGAGGGGCCAGCTCCTGGCTGGGATTGGAGAAGCCTGGGGTGATGTGTTTGGGGAAGCAGGCACAAAGGCACATAGCATTAAAAAGATGGCAGAGGTGCAAAAGATGCAAGAGACCTGGGTGGCTTTAGGAAATTGCTGCAGAAGCAGTTGCTTCTGGTGCAATCAGCAGCATAGCTTGGGGGCCACACACTTTCCACCTGACAGCTTTCGAGTGTGGAACTCCCAAGGAGGAGGGTGGTGGCACCGTCGAGGCTCCTGAGATGGGAGTGATGGTGGGCGTTTGTGAGCTGTGGCAAGGGATGCCGCTTGTGGTGAGGCTGGGAGTGGTACAGCCGTCAGCACACCCAGCCAGCCTCACGATGAGGGTGTGATGTGGACTGACAGGCCTCCAGCACAGTGCTGAAGGGACTTGGGGTTTAGCATCTTCTTGAGATGGAGGATTAATGAAAGGGTAAACTTCTTATTTGTAAGAGAGCTGCTTATGAGATCTCCCAAGAAGATCCACTGTCTTCTCAGGACAGAGGGTCATTTGGTGACATGAGTGGAAAGGCGGAGGGACTTTGGATGCGGGCTTTGTACAAACAGGCTGTGAAAGCTTCTAGGTGGATGGCTGGTTACAGTGAGATAAATGTAATAGTTTATTAAATCTGTTTTCTGTCAGCTGATAGTGTAATAGTTTTTGTTGTTGTTCTGAAGATTCTGCTCATGGCAGAGTTTAGGTGGGCAGGGTCCTCTGGAGTTACCTGACTGAAAGCAGGGCGAAGCCCAAAGCTGGATCAGATTGCTCAGGGCCACATCTAGTCAAGGTTTGAGTATCTCCCAGGCTGGAGACTTCTCAGTTTTTCTAGGCCTTTCCCAGGGCTACACTGCTCCTATGGGCAAGAATTTTTTCCTTTTGGCCAGTCAAGGTTTCCCCTGTTGCATGTTGTGCCCGTGGCAATTTATGTGTCTGTGTCTGTGAGAAGAGCTAGACACTAGAGAGTGTCTACTCTGTAACCCCTGTTAGGTCGTTGCAGATGGCTGTAGGAGGCCCTCCAGCCTTCCCTTCCCTAAGCTGAACAAACCCGACTCCCTCAGCCTCTCCTCCTATGCTGTGTGCTCCAGCCCTCTTTAGCAAAAAAAAAAAAAAAAAAAAATTATTTTTCTGATAGGTATTCCAAAGAACGGCAAGAATGTTTTTTGCTTCCGAAACATGTAAATATGCAGTTGTTTTTAAAGTAGCTAAACTTCCCCTCTAGTAGTTTTGAGGAGAAGGTACTTAAGTTTGGGTCTCTGAGTGAAATGGACTTTTAACTTCAACTTCAGTAGCAACTTGTTTAATAGCTAAGTTGTCAGACTTTGCTCCCAGTTTAGACTAGTCAATGCCGTAGCAAATTCCTGAGGCTTTTGTTACTGGGCCATTGAACTGGGACCAGCTTGTCTACCACTGAGAACTGGTTTCAAAATTCAGGATTGTTTTTGCAATGTTGGGAGGAAAGGAACAAATGAGAAAGGCAAAACAGATATGAAAGAAACATAAATCTCTTCTGCAATGAGCATTTTCACTGAAAACAATGAGAAGAGCTTTTTGCTGGAAATTCGTTAAATTTTTTCTTTTTAACAAAAACATGTACATATTTTACCCATTCCGCTTTTATATTATTAATGGCTTACCATGCCAGTTATAGCAACATAACAGTATATAATTGTTAACTATTAATAATAATAATTAACAAACATCAATTAGTATGGAATTAGTTATGTTAATATACCATTAAATACACTAACCGCATAGCCTTTCTTAAAGATTTTATAATTATTACTATCCACTTGCTGAGTTATTCTGGGAATCCATAAATCTCCAGTGAAAATGTGACATTCTGGCCTTCACAAGGCAGGGTGACCATACCCTGCCGGTACCAAGAACATTTATTGTGGGGGCACACAAAAAGGAGAATTTCTAATCCATGCTGCTGCACAGCTTTAAATGGGGGAGTCGGGACTGTCATGCACAAGGAAACAATGGATGAACAGGCTGCAATGTTAGGCATCCAAGGTGTGGAAAAGCCATAATTAAAGCGTAATTCAGTTCCACCAAGTGCTCTCTACTTCCACTCTTAGACCAGCTCCTCCTAGGCATCTGAGACTTCAAAATGCTTGTCTTTCTGTCTAGGTCCCATTTTGGCAGGTTCCCCTGCCCAGCACATCCCTGGGGCTATGCCATCAGTCTCACAGACGGTGAGGTGGGCATCTGTGCCTACCCCCCACTAACACACGGAAACCTGCAGTTCTCATGAGGAGTGATGCACCTAAGAGGAGAAGCTCACAGGATGGCATCCCCCGCCTCTGCTATGCTACAGGTGACGACATGAAACATCTGGGGTCTGGTACAAAGAAAGAGGTGTGTCTGATATGGAGAAAAATAACCTACATGAGGTTTTAATGAGAAGCAATACTTGTAGAAGAAGGGCTGCCATGAGGATATGTCATTGCCTGTCTTCTGTTCTCATGAGCTTTCAGCTCAGGACCACATAGGGCTGGAAGGGAGCCCTTTGGCATTGTATCTTATCTCTTGGGTTGTAAAAACACTGTGGGCTCCTGGTATCAGAAATAATTTTTCCTTATAGAGGGAACTCAAAACAATACCCATATGGGATGGAGATTTAACTGAGGAGCTTCCACATCACACTCATGCTGACAAGGACAATGTCAGCACAGTCTCTGTCTGTCCTCTGCAGAGCTCGGGAGTGAGGCTTTGAAACTGGGACACCAGGGATGCCGCCATCCCCTCCTGCACCAGGCACCACCAGGAGCTCTGCTATATGACCGCGCTGCAAAGTAGGTTGACCTTGGTTAAGTGGGTCCAGAAAATCTTCCCTGTTTTACCTGAGTTAACTGTCTTTTGTGTGTCCTCGAGCTGCAGCCTGCAATTTCCTGACTCACCTCTTGTTTCTTTGTTACATTAAATAATTGCATTACCTCGGCTGCTTTCCAGCATTTAGGGCTCACTGCTGGACTCCACAAATATATAACATTGCCTGCCTGTCCCTGGTTCTTCTGAACTGCCGAATACATGGAGCAAAACTAGTCAGTCCTCTCTCATCACTAAAACAAACAAAAAGTGCACCTCACCATGGTTTTTGCAGCAAATGCTTGTCGTCTGTTCTCCCTGGCTGCCGGGTGGGGAAGCTATTAACACTGTCCTCACCAGGGACGAGGATTTCAGTCAGCCTGAGTTGGCTGAACAGTGTCTAGCTTGTTCCTAAAGGGTGCAAACAGGGGTTGGAAAATAGGGCTGACATTTGGCCCTAAGATCCCAGATGTGGACTGCTTGGTCAAATCCTGCCTCTGCTGGCAGCGAACAAATCACAAGCTCACAGCAGAGTCTGGGTGAGTAGGAAAACTTGTATGTCTCTAGTCTGGCTTCCTGTTCAAATCAAGGCTAACTCCAAACTAGATCAGGTTTCTCAGGGCTGTGTCCAGCTCAAGTCCGAATATTTCCCACACTGGAGCCTCCGCAGCCTATCTGGGCCCTCCCATACCCTGGGGAAGAATATATTTCCTTCCGTCCAGTCAGGGTTTCCCTTTGCTGCAGCTTGTGCGCATTGCCTTTCATTGCCTGACATGCCAGCCCACCACAGGGTAGTTTCCTTATCAGCAAGGAGGTATTGTTGTTCCTCTGTAAGCTCCCCACTGGACAGGCTCAACACCCAGTCACATGAAGCCATCAGCAGATTGCCTTGGCCTGCCCATGCCCCCGCTGCTTTCGGCACAAGAAACAGCAAAGGTGTGCTTGTTTCTTCAGAGCTGAGCATTGAAACTCGTTTACCGTCCTGCAGCTCCCATCAAGCCAGAATGACATGTCCAGAGCAAAGCCCAGAGAATAGTTTCAGGGTGTTAAAACCACCAGATTCCTTCATCGTGGCAAATTTTCCCCTTTTGTCTCTACCTTCCCGCCATCTGCCAGATCTGCCATGCCCAAGAACCAAAGCTGAGTGCCACGTCTGCCATTAGGGATCACCGCGATTCTGGCAGCTGGTGTCCAGCAAAGAATACTGCCCTGGTGCCTTGCACAAGCAGCTGGTGCTGCCCACACGCCCCCCACACCCCCCAGAGCAGAGCGGGCAGCGTGTGAACGTTAACAGAGCCCGAGCTGGCCCCCACGTCCCATGAGATCCGCAAGGGAGAAGGTGCAGATGGCTGAGGAGGTCCCAGTGGGTTGCCTTCTTTAGCTATGCCCCAGGCGGAGGGTTGCCACTGAGGCAGCCCAGGGGTGGGATTGCTGCACGAAGCTGTGCATGAGGGAAGGAGGGGAGGCAGGTCCCATGTGTGACCATGGAGCACCCTTCCGGTGCTCCCCTCCCATGGAATGTCACAGCTGGGAGAAGCAATCAACTGTGCAGAGGATCACTTGTTAAAAAGACCAACCCAATACCCCGAGCATCAGCATGCAAACAGGCAAAGCTCAGTAAAGCAGTTAAGCCTAGCCTTGATGGACAACAGTTACTATTTGCTTGGCTTTCTGTCCCATTTGGCTTCTGAAATCATGACATGGGTAACAGTGCAAGGGAATCCACATGCAGTTTTGCTGCTTCCACAGTTTTCCTAAATAAATGCTCAGGATCTTCCTGGTGACTGTCTCAATCCCGCTGTCTGAGATTGCTGGCTGCTTTAAATATCCCACTTGGAGAACAACCCCCAGTCCTCTAAACAGCAAAAAATCAGTGATTTACGCTCATCACTCTTGCACTTTGTCTCCAGCTAACTTTAATGCAGTTGTCATTCAAATACTTCAATTCAGTATGAGACCTCAACTTAGCTCTTAAATGATAAGAGCAAAAAAGGTCTTTTTAACCTGATGTTTTAGAGACCTTACACTACATGCAGCCTCATAAGATTCTCCACACACTAGGAAGCTAGATCTCCTTATACAGTCTTAGAAGAAATCACCTGGAAAGAACTGTGGGCACTGAAGATGCAAAATACTTTAAAAACCATTTTATGTGCTGCCCACCCAATATTAAATACCTACAGCTCTAGCTTTTTCCAATAATATGAAAAAATGGTATTATTAATCCCTCTCTTCATCCCATGACGAGTATACATTTTAAACTTACCCCAGGCTAGTTGAAGATCCTTCAGCACTGTCGGTTGCCAGAGTTGGGAATTAGCACTGTGCAAGAAAGGAGAGAGAGAGGAGAGCAATGGTGGCTTGACGTTTCCCAGGATGGGACTGTCACATGCTAATCACTGACTTGAAACGCAGGCATAACAAGTGCCTTCTAATTATGTAATCTTCAGGTCACATCCTTGCATCCCCCTGCAAAAATCAGGACTGTGCGCTTGGAAGAAGATGATACCGACTTTTTTTCCTTTTTAATTAGAATTGTGAGCTGCTGCGAAGGGAGGGTGGGAAGCCTTGTGAAGAGCCGGGCGCTGATGTGAGCTCTGCTACTTTGCCGAGCTCAGAGGCTCTGAAGTACCTCCAGTGGCACCCAAGTGAGGCAGCTGCGGTTGGGGACAGGGAGACGGGAGCAGCTCCTCCCTGGTTTCTCTGACACCTTCAGTCTCCTACCATGCGTGGCCTCACTAGGGATACCAGGTCCAAGAGGGCTCCCTTCTTTCATTCCGGGGCCAAGAGCAATGTTACCAAAGTAGCCAGGGCAGGGAAGCAGCGACCACTAGCACTTGTGTATTTTCTGTTGCTTGTTAGTCCTGCAGGGCTTTTCAATCCAAAGGGTATCAAGAAAGCGTGAGGAGAATGCAGGTAACACAAGACCATGGGTGTCAGGAAAATGTCTGAGCCAGTCTGGTGAGCTACTCCGAAGAGCAAGGAGACATAAAGGAGGAAGAACAGTAACAAAAGGCAGACTGTTTTCTCCCTGAAAGACAAAGATCTTCTTCAAAGATACCCTTCAGGCAGAAAACCTGAAATGTAAGACCGCACAGCCTAAATCCGTGTAATTGCTGTGCAGCGCAGATAAGTGTGGTGATGTGGAGTCCTAGCAAAGGAGCTGAAAGGACAGGCTCATAGATGAACAGAAGCTCTGTGAAAGGTGCTTCTACTTCTGAAGTCAAGGACTAGGGACAGAGGACACCCTATTTCTTTTTTGGAGCTGGCTATTTCAGGAGCAAAACACAACAAAATTGAACAAAATAAAATGATAATTCTGAAGGAGTTTGCTGGAAGTGCATTATTGGTAGGTCGAAGATACCTGTGAATTCAACAAACAGCTCAAGCTAGGAAAGATATTTTTTTTCAATAAATAAAAACATTTAGCTTCACAAATCTATGAACAAACCATTTCCAATAGAGATTTTCATAAAGGCAAGTTTAAGAAAAAGGGCCGAAAGGCGTTATGTTGCCAAATGATCCATGAGCTGCTTTGTTTCAGATGGCACAGTATGCTTCAGTCTGCTGATAATGTGCTGTTTTTTCATTTTGTTAAGAAACCACAGGGCCCAAGATTTTTCCGAATCCTAGCAAAATGGGAAGAATATTTGAAGGCACACCTGAAGGAACAGCATTTGTACATCGTTTCTGCAAACGGACGCAAGGACAGGTATTTAATAAAACTCCATTAAATATCTGGCAAGCAAAGACTCAACACACATTTTTCCCTGACAGCACTGGTAAGTTGTGAGGGTTTTTTAAACTAGAAAGCGGATTTTCTGCTTTGTGAAGCAAACTATTGATTTATAGTGCAGAGACCTTTGATGACCAAACACAAAAATAGATTTTTCATTGCATTAGACTTTCTGATGTGACTGTGGCAGCGATCAGTCTCCCCTGTGTGCTTTCCTGTCTACTTTCCTTGCCAGAGAAAAGCAGCTTTGGTACATGGCAGAGGTCTGTCCTAGAGTGGTCTGGTACAAGTTAAAATAAATAAAAAAAGAATTCTAGTCATCAACTGCTCCGCTTATAAATTCACCCTACCCAACTTCATTTCTTTAAGGTTTTCCCTTAGGACACTTCAGCTGATCAGTCTGAAAAGAAAAATAACTTAATTTTATTTACCATTGACATACATCTTTAGGATTTGTTTTTTAAAAATGCATGAAGAAATCAATGGCTATTGAAAACTGGTCACAGCTGTTGAGCCCAGAATGCAATCACAGAGCTGCCTTGAACCTGTGCTACTGTCCAAGCCAAGCAGCTACATTTTCAGCTTCTGCTTCAGTCCCACTGCTGCTGAGCCATGAAATGTGCCATTCCACTCCACTCCATTTTCATCGATAAAGTCTCCTTCACCTTCCATTCTGTAATGACGTAAATCCAGCCTGTTGAGTATGCAGTCAGTTTGTGGCAGCAGAGTGATGTGTGCACTACCTATCAGAACCTTCCCAGTGTAGTGTAAGTACCTGCCTTAATTTTCTGCCACACTGTAGCCTGTAAAAGTTTAGACCTACAAAGCACACAGGTTAGACAGCCAAGGAACATATTCCTTTATTTGCAAAACTGTATTTATACTAACATCCTCCCAACGTGTAGCCTCTCCAGAAAAAACTTCATAGTCCCCGTTACGATTTGAAGTTACCAGGGATTAAGTCCTGTGAAGTTTATCCTGACTTTCATTAGGGGCGTCGTAAAGATGTGTCCCGTGTGATTTTCTTGGTGTAAAAATCCATCCTCTCTTATCCTTTCCCCATCCTGCTACATGCTGTTATTGACAAAGTGCAAGGACTTACAGCCTCCTTCAGGAAAAAAAAAGTAACTGCCGTGTGAATTCAGTCCTCATAAACCACATATTTCTGTTGATCTTCGAAAGCTGTGATCAGGCTCATCATTATACCCAAAAACTGCTATAAAGAAGAAATGTCTACGCATCAGCATCCCTTGCAAAGGAGGGGAAAGTAACTTCTAAAATCAGTTATTGGAGATTTGTTTTCCTTAAAAAATGAAGCCACCTAGCAGTCGCAGCAAGTTGCTATGGTGCTGCCTATTTATGTTCTCTCATGAAAGCCGCAGTGATCTGGTGAACTGACACCTGTCTCATGTAAGTAGGTGGAAACTAGCGATCCTGAAACCTGGCAAAATAGCCTGCGTTGGGCTGTCAGGGAGTGGTGCATATTAGCAGTCGCAAACCAGTGTCAAAAAGGAGCAGCCTTAATTCACTGGTGAAAATGGCAGTGGCTGGCAACTCTGCTGCCGAGGGTGTATCTACATCAGCGTTTTAGTTAGTTGAAATCACAATTTCAAATCAGAACCAGCTGCTTTTCTCTACAGATCAGCTACTAGTGGCAAGCACTGTGCTGGCCCCTTTGCAATGGGCTATATTGTCACAGGAGAGGAGAGGTATCACCCTAAGATTTTTGAGAAAATGCTTGTAAAGCTACATGTGTGATCTGTTCCTGAGTGCTCTCACTGAAGTGATGAGTACTCACAGGTTCAGCCTTCGTGCAGAATTTATGTCTGTCATCTAATATGACAGCAAAAGACAGAAGCTCCGTAGCAGATTTTAACATGCTACTGTATAGACATAACTTAATCTATTCTAAAGCATTGACATTCTAAAGACATTGACATGTCTTTAATTTTTCCCCAAACATTTCAGTTTGTCATACAGGTTCACATTTTGTATCCAGGTACATTCTCTAATACATATTTCATTTGGTGTCTGATCATTTAGAAATTTGAACTTTCATAGAATCATAGGGGTTGGAAGGGACCTCTGGAGATCATCTAGTCCAACCCCCCTGCCAGAGCAGGGTCACCCAGAGCAGGTTGCACAGGAACGCGTCCAGGCGGGTTTTGAACGTCTCCAGAGTTGGAGACTCCACCACCTCTCTGGGCAGCCTGTGCCAGTGCTCTGCCACCCTCAAAGTAAAGAAGTTCCTCTTCATGTTTAGGTGGAACTTCCTATGCTCAAGTTTGTGCCCATTACCTCTTGTCCTGTCCCTGGGGACCACTGAAAAGAGCCTGGCCCCATCCTCCTGACACCCACCGTTTAAGTATTTATAAGTGTTGATAAGATCCCCCCTCAGCTGTCTTTTTTCCAGACTGAAGAGACCCAAATCCCTCAGCCTTTCTTCATAAGAGAGGTGTTCGAGTCCCCTAATCATCTTGGTAGCCCTTTGCTGCACCCTCTCCAGCAGTTCCCTGTCCTTCTTGAACCGGGGAGCCCAGAACTGGACACAGTACTCCAGGTGCGGCCTCACCAAGGCAGAGTAGAGGGGGAGGATGACCTCCCTCGACCTGCTGGCCACACTCTTCTTGATGCACCCCAGGATGCCACTGGCCTTTTTGGCCACAAGGGCACATTGCTGGCTCATGGTCATCCTGTTGTCCACCAGGACTCCCAGGTCTCTTTCCACTGAGCTGCTCTCCAGCAGGTCAGCCCCCAACCTGTTCTGGTGCATGGGGTTATTCCTCCCCAGGTGCAGCACCCTACACTTGCCCTTATTGAATTTCACAAGGTTGCTCTTTGCCCAACTCTCTAGCCTGTCCAGGTCTCTCTGTATGGCGGCACAGCCTTCTGCTGTGTCAGCCACCCCCCCCCAGCTTTGTGTCATCAGCGAACTTGCTGAGGGTGCACTCTATCTCCTCGTCCAGGTCATTGATGAATAGATTCAAGAGGACTGGACCCAATACTGACCCCTGGGGAACACCACTCGTCACTGACCTCAACTAGACTCTGTGCCCCTAATCACGACCCTCTGAGCTCTGTCTTTCAACCAGTTATCTATCCACCTTACTGTCCATTCATCAAGCCCACTCTTCCTAAGCTTCCCTATGAGGATACTGTGGGAGACCATGACGAACGCCTTGCTTAAGTCAAGGTAGACCACAGCTACTGCCCTCCCCTCATCTATCCATCCAGTCATGCCATCATAGAAGGCTATCAGATTAGTCAGACATGATTTCCCCTTGGTGAATCCATATTGAGTACTTCTGATAGCTTTCTTTTCCTCCACGTGCCTTGAGATGATGCCCAGAACAAGCTGTTCCATCATCTTTCCAGGGATGTAGCTTATGATAAGCTTTACAGCTTATGAAATCAAAACTAACAGAAAAGACTATGCAACTCTTCCACACCAAACATACTTGTTCTCATTGAATGGTCCAACGTACTTTGCTCCATTTGGAAGTGTGTAGGTTCCGGCCCCATGAAATTTGTTGTTTCTGAATTCGCCTTCATAAACTGACCCAGAAGGGTGTTCTAGCCTTCCGATACCATTCATCTGCATTTAATGAGATGATCAAGAAAATGTTAGTGTTTATGCTTACAGTGTTATTTCCTTCCATTACAATACCCTTTCAGATTGCTGCCTTTGAGTCTGCTATCATTTTCAGATATGATAATGGGAAGGAAAGTGACTATTCTTTCGGATTTAGACAGGTTCCTGCTTCTACAAGAATTTCAGGTAAGAGCTTAGAAGTTTTTGGCCAGCCACGGTGTCCAATAAACCCCTCATCTGCTGGTAGGCTCACAGGATCTTAATATATGCAGCATGGGACTGCTGTTCCCAGCCCTGCAAATAACTCATCTACCCTGACAGCCTGAGGGGTTAATTAAATTTTCTGGAATTTCTTTCTGTGGATCAAGGCAGAGCAAGTCTTTTCATTTGTTCATCCTAGGGCACTAAGCCATGCCTGGGGATTTAAATCTGTGCTGTAAAGCACTTCTGTGCCATAATCTTAATTCTTATCATTGCACCAATATTTTTGTAAGGAACTGAAAAAAAGGCCATATTAGATCTAATAAAACTACAAGATGCAGTTTCCTAATTGCAGACCCATATTTGTCCCATTTCACAGACTGTCTCCAGCATCAAGAAAATAAGCAATTTTCCTATACTTACTAATTCATCCCTGGGGAACACAGTAACCAAGGGCAGCCAAGCAATGGGGCATGTGTTGATGGCCAGAGCTCCCTGGTTTCATTGTGGGACACATGCAGGAGGGCCGTGCCTAGGCTACTGTGTGTGCACAGCCCATTCGTGCAGGGCTTTCATGGTGGCTGTGCCATGCTGGGCAACACCAGCGCCACGCTGCCAGAGTATTTCACCAGGGCCTGCTGGCCAGCAATGGGCAGCGTGTTTGCAGGAGCCTCAGGAGGCAGCAGGACATCTGAAGACCCCAAATGTTTCAAGTCTTCGGTCTGGGCTGTGACAAGATTCCCAGGTGGAAGAAGAGCCTGTGGCATTGGTCTGATCCTTCTCAGGTTATGACTTTCCTTTCTGTGTCTTCTAAGGGTGGGTATAATGGACATGCTCCATTCCAAACCCAGAGAAAGTTTAAAACGAAGGAATACTTAAAATTACCTTGTCATTTTTCCAACTGCCGATGTACATAGTTCCATTGGCGCTGGTGTGGACTCCATGACCATTCCTCTCGAGGGCACCCTCAGGTGTCTTTTTGCACTCCCCCTCTAGAAAATGAGAGTGGTGGAAGACAGGTATTTTCAATTCAAGACAGAGAGCATCCAAGAGGCAAAAACCTATGAGATCATGCAATGCATTTCTTCTGTTGCAGAGACATTTCTCCAGAGCTGACTCTCCATCTCCTGCGGACAGACTGCTGCCAGAGATGGGTCCTTGGAGCACACAAGCTCTGCTGGAGCAGGCGCCTTTGGGTGCCATGCAGAGTGCGAGCCAGCAGCAGTCCTGTTACCTGTTCTTCCACCACCACTGAGCCCCACTGTGAGAGTGGTGGGGAGCTGGCATGGGGCAGAGCAGATCCCAGTGGACCATCAAGGCAGTGTGGGTGGCTGGCTGTAGGAGGAACCTGAGGAAACACCCCCATGGCAGCTTCCGTGTGCCTGTGGGGGGCTCTTAACACAGGCAAAGCAGTGTGTTATTTGAATAGTAGTCCATTTTTGCTGGTAAAATTTTTTGCTTTAAACTCCCGTGTGGCACAGGTTGCCCAGAGGGGTTGTGGAGTCTCCGTTCATGGAGATACTCAAGACCTGACGGCACGTGGTCCAGGGCAGCCACTGTGGGTGACCCTGTGTGTGCAGGGGAATGGGAATCTCCAGAGGGGCCTCCCCACTTCATATGCGCAGCTTTGGGGTCGCTTGTTGCTTATGTAACCCTCACCCTGAAACTGGTAGAGATTTCCTCTGGTTTAATCCCATACGCTCAGTTTTGCAAAGGAACTAGCACCTACCAAGATTTTCTTACCATACTTATCTTTATTTGGGAATACGAAAGACGCTTTAAAACACACAGCTTCTGTTGAGAAAGAAACAACCAGTGTCACTGTTAACAACTTGTTAAGGTTTGAAAAACCCACAAGAATTTATTGTCATTTAGACAATTATTCTCTCACTCAGTGACCCCTCCCCACCCAGGAAGGGGAGTCGGGGAAAACGAGGAAACATGAGGGTTGAAATATAAATAGATTTAATAGGATAAGACTAAAAAAATAACATTAATAATACTAAAGAACCAATATTGATCCCGATACCAATAGGAAATATACGAGGACTATACTCAGCCCATTCCGTCAGCAGGAAGCCGTGCACTCCCAGCAGGGGACAGCAAATGTGGGACACTGTGAGCGCTGCGGCTTTGGGAGGAAGGGAAGGGCTCAGGGCCCCGGCACCGGGGCAAGGAGTTCTCTGGACCACCACCATCAAGGGGGAGAGAGACTACACAGCAAACTTTCTAATTTATATCGAATGTGACGTTCATGGTATGAAATAATCCTGTTGTCCAGCCTGGGTCAAGTGCCCGGGTCTCACTCCTCCTCATCCCTGCACCTGGCAAGGCTCGAAAACACTGAGACCTGGAAACCCACATACCATAGCTGGCTATAAAGTAAATATTTTCACAAATTCAGACACTAAAGTCTTCTAAAAGTGCAGTTTTCCCCAGCATTAGAAGAGAAATTAGTCCGTGTCGCTTAAACCAGGACACAACTTTTAGCTGAAATTCAAATATAGATTCACATACATATATTGGACGTTAGGATTGGATGTTAGGAAGAAGTTCTTCACCATGAGTGTGGTGAGACACTGGCCCAGGTTGCCCAGGGAAGCTCCATCCCTGGAGGTGTTCCAGGCCAGGCCGGATGGGGCTTTGAGCAGCCTGGTCTGGTGGGAGGTGTCCCTGCCCAGGGCAGGGGGTTGGAACGAGATGATCTTTGAGGTCCCTTCCAACCCCAACCATTCTGTGATTCTATGATATATTCAAATACACAGCAGCTTGACACCGCGCGTAATGATCAGTGTGCTGCTTGAGTGTGCGACTCGTTACAGCGGAGCCCTCAGCGCTGTCGGCGGGGCATCGTGTGAGGGGAGCGGGGAGGCCGGGGAGGCAAGGAGTTTACCGCCCATGGTTGCCATGCGGAGGTGTAGACGGTTGCTAGGGAGGCCGGCGACCCGGAAGGGGAAGACGGGCGTTTCCGGGTCAGGGGACGCTGCGCCGGGCCGGTGCGGAGCGGAGGGGTGAGAGCGGGGAGGGGAGACACGGGAGTCCCCGGGGGGTGGAGGGGTCCCCAGGAGGGTGCGATGGCGCCGTGGAGAGCGGGGACGGAGGGGGAAGGGGTGCGCGGGCGGGCCCGTGAAGGCGGCTGAGGGGATGGCGTCCGGACGCCGTGGGCGGGAGCGGGGGGGGGAGGGACGGGGAGCCTGCGGTGAGGGAGGGGCAGCGCCGGGAGAGGAGGTTTGGGGATCCCCGGCCGTGGGATGCCGGGGACGGG
Organism: Larus michahellis; assembly: GCF_964199755.1. Lineage (NCBI taxonomy): Eukaryota > Metazoa > Chordata > Aves > Charadriiformes > Laridae > Larus > Larus michahellis. Next base: position 22,814,229 of record NC_133898.1, read on the forward strand.
ACACCCCGTAAGAGGCGTGCGAGGCGGGGGGATGCTGGAGGAGTCGGCAGGGAGGCGGAGGTGTTCTGGGCCCGCAGCTCCATGCTGCGTGTTGAGGGGAAGGAGACGGAGCCCGTGTGACGGTGTGCTCGGAGGCGGCTGCGAGCCCATGTCCGCCTGCCGTGCTCACCCTCTCAGCCGCCGTCGCTTGTGCCAGGGTGCTTTGAGCAGGGTCAGCTGGTGTGTTAAATCCCGCCCTGTCCTGGTGGAGCTCTAGCGGGGGGAACTACCGCAGAAAGGGAAGTTTCCTTCTTTCCAAGCCCCAAACTGTTGCTGTTTCCAAGCCCTCGTTTGGGCTGTTACTCGTGCGTGGCCGCAGCAGTTCCTGTCCTGGCTCTGGAGGTGCCGGTGCGAAGATCTGGGAAGTAAGCTCCTGCCAGGCTGTCCACAGCTGCTCCCCTGGCCCTGCAATAGCTTTCCTTGTGCAGGAGCATGATGCTGGGGCACGTGTTAAATGTTGAGCCATTCTGTCACTGGCAACAGCTGCTTAATGCTAACAAGGTTGTGTCAGAGCTGGTGAAGATCCTGCTGTGAGGAGGAGAGGAGGGCTTCTGTTTTCCAGGACAGGTCCCTAATCTCTCCCCTGCCCAGGCTCCACAGACCGCTCAGCCGTCTGGGCAGCTCCTTGCAGAAGGAGATGGATCAGGAGCAGGTTAATGTGGAAACAAACTGTATTTTTGACCTTTTATTCTCAGCCCTGCAAACTCCCAGGTCAAAAAGTGGCAGGGCACCGTCTGCTTTCTGCTGTGAAAGTTCTCCTGAAGGTTTGTACTTTGGGCTCCCCCATGTCCAAGAAAATTCCATCAGAGTGGCAGAACTGGAGCTACCACACTAGGCAGCACTGCTGGTAGGCTCATCCTTTTCCCAGAGATCCTGCAGTTTTTGGTTGAACAGTTGTAAGGAATACTTCTTTTATTTTCTAAAACCACAGAACTTGTTTAATAGTGTTCTAGAAGAATGTGCTTTGCTTCAGGTGCCTACAAATACACTAACGTGCAGGTAATCAACTGCAGTTGAAGTGGCTATCTTCTCTTGTCACATGATAAATAATGTAATGTGTGCCCAGACATTTGCAATGTGCTAGATAATCTTCCTAACTAAGGGCTATGTTTTTTCCCTTCCTCAGCAAGAGAACATGAGTTCAGCAGGGAGGAGAAGAGGAAAGCCCAACAGAGGAGGAGGAAGAGGGAGAGGAGGAGGAGGAAGAGGAAGGGCAGGAGGAAGAGGAGGCGGCAGCAGTGGCCATTCAAACAAATCTCAACTTGGTGGAAATAGGAAATGTTCAAGCAAAATCTGGGACAATGGAGATGATTTTTGTCTCTTTGAGGAACCAAGGCTGGAATCCAGGTTTTTTTGTTAATTTGGAGGGGTTTGGCATAGAGATATTTGGGATACTTTGGGGCTGGTTTTGGACACCCTTGAATATACAGAAGAGTAAAGGGGTGATTAAGCTGTTTCGGTATGAAGCAGTTTTTACCTGTGTTTTTTGATTAACATTTTTAACGTTTTATAGCTAGGACAGTTGTTTGGGTTTTTTTAAATATTAGAACCTCTGATTTTCTTCTTTGGTCATAAAGTAATTTCAGAACGACCTTGATCAGAAAACACTAATAAACACAGGACGTTCATTTTTGTGTATTACAAAGCTGAAGCTGGGCCATGGAAAATAAGCGATTTAGAACTAATCTGGTATCCTGAATGTATTCTGACCAATCTGACTTAGAAATACTTGGTTGTACTGTAGTCTGAGAAAAGCTTTACCTAGCAAAGTGTTTATTAAATCACTTTGGATTTGTCATAGGATAAAATACATATGTGCATGCTTGTGTATGCACAGATGTAGACATACACATCCTGGTCACGTAAGAATGAGCCCAACTGAATAATCCTTAGGTGATGGCCTTGTTGTATTTTGGTTTTCCTGTTTTGAACTACAGAGTTGGGTCCTAACACATCCCAATTCAGTACAGATCAGTTGAGCCATGCAAATAAGTCAGTGTTGTGTTCTATTTTAATTTTTAGATCAAACGCCCCTGCCAGAAGAGGAGGGCAAACGAAACAGAGACCCGAAGCGAAAATGCCTCTGCAGACCATACACATGACGTCAGAGAATCAGAGAAGAGTGAAAGAACTTCTTCAAGAGCTTCAAGCACAGGAGCTGGCTCCTGAATCAGAGTTAGTTTAAATGGAGGCGCTACTTCTAGCTCTTACAGATGAGCACGCTTTAACAGACACACTGTTAGAAATGAAAACAGTATTCTTTTTTCCCTTAACTTTTTATTTGATCTCAAATCCTGTAATTTTGAGTCTGCTTTGTTCTCCTACAATATTAACTCTGGGAAAGGGGTATCAGAGTCATTTAAATGGACGGTTTAAAACTGCAGAGACAGAGTTTTGTGTCTACTCAACAGCATAATTTTGTTTCATTTTAATTTGATAACTCTTTTTATCAGAGTAGCTGGTTGTGGTGAAGACGATGACGAAGCTGATTACCTTGATGATGAACAATGCTGGTCAACAGATCAGGAAGTTTCTGACATAATACCAAGGTCGTCTGCTGAGCCAGCTGAGCACAGAATTGTGGAAAGTGAAGTGTCTTCGTTTGCTGTGCACAAACTCTCCAGGTGATTCTTTTCAGTGAATAATTTGTATCCTGAAGAGGTAAATCATTAGTCTCAATACTGTAAGCCCTCAGTGCTTGGATTTCCTCTTGATTCCAGGGAAGCTCTATGTGCAGAATTGATGAGTTTATATCTCCTACAAATCAAATTAATCCTCAACTAGATTAATTTAAAATAATGTTTTTATGAAAATAGATCACTCTAGCCTTTTTTCAGGTAAATTTTCAGTTCTTTCTCTAAGACAATGAAACAGATATTGGGAAAGCTCAGGGACCATTGCTGTTATATATGTGTTTCCTGCAGGTAGCTAATGTTTCAAAACCTTGTAAGTGTTCTTCATCCATTTTGCTCAGATATGAGCATTTATTAACTATTTTTGCTTTATTTGAGAGTGTTTTATATGTGACAGGAGTCAGCTTTTTTTTTTTTTGAAGAGTTTAATTTATGTAGTTCAAGTGGGAAATCTAATCCTGTAGCTATTATGTGCGACATAAACCCATTTGTCACCTTTTAAACAACGGACTAGTTTTCACAGACACCAAATTCCTGCCTGCCACTGTCATTCAAAATAGCATAAATATTTTGGTATGGGTTTTTTTTCCCCCAGTAATACTAATAGTATCTCATGCCATACGTGCTTCCTTACTGTAAGCCTAATCAAGCAGATCTGTGGTTATTTTGTTTCGTACAAGTCTCTGTCACTCACTTGTTGCCATGTTGTCTCTGCTTTGTTGCAGGTATGGTTTTGACAGCGAGCGTTGTAGGACAGTGCTGAGATCCTGCAATGGTAACATTGGGGCATCCTTGGAGTATTTGCTATTGCAGTGCTTTACTGACAAATATGGAGAGAAGATGCAGGTTTCTGCAACAGCTGCTGAAGCCAGTCAAGAAGAATGTTTAGAACAGAGACAAGAAGAGGCTTTTGCCCTCCGGTCAATCTATGGAGAAAAATTTGTAGAAAGAATTCAAAATCGAGTTTGGACTTTTAGTTTGGAATTGGAGTACCTAGCAAACAAGTTCAGCAAATCTAAACAAAAGGGTGGTTGTACTAAGGACACAGCAAAGCAGACTTCAAAGGAAATATGTAAATTTTATCTCCAAGGAGGCTGCAGGTTTGGTTCAAAATGCAGATTCGGACATGAGTTCCCTCCAAACCACCCACTAAAACCAGCCAGGAACCCTGTCGATGATGCTCATCTCAGAGCTAACAGTGATGGTCCTGTATATGAACTCGAAGTAAGATTTCCTGAAGAAAACAAGTATCCACTCCAGGCACCTCTTGTGGCATTTTATTCCACCGATGAGAATCTACCTCTTGCTTGTCGTTTACACATTGCTGAATTCCTCTTTGGAAAGGCCTTGATAGCTGCAGAGTCTCATGAACCAGTGGTGTACACCTTAGTGACTTGCTTAGAAGATGAATCTGAAATAAGCGAGTTACTTAAAAATACTCACCACAAGTACAGTGTTCCTCCTATGTCCCAGTTGGCAACACCTTCGGTAAAGCTACAGACAGAGAGTACGTCTGGTTCAAATCGAATATCCGAAGGTACACCAAACTTCCCTTTATGGTTTCTGGGCTAAGAACAGTCAAAAAGATTTTTTTTAAAAAAAAAAAAAAAGAGAGAAGGCAGAGCACCCAATTCAAGCATCTGTTCCAAATCTATTTCTGGAGATTAAGGTCATGTGGTGAGCCAGATCCGTAACTTGTCTGTGCCTCAGGAAGTTCCTTCCATAATAAAGCTGCAGCAGAGAGGTTTTCTGCTGGCAGGAACCGAGTTAAAGGAGCACAGAGCTAATGAGTGTGGGTTGGCAGAGTGAATGATGCCTATTCCCACACAATCAATAAAAAGCCATTGAGATATGTGGTGGGAACTCAACAAAATTGACTAGAGAAGGGTGCTTGAAAGGGGAGCAGGGAAGGTTGTTTGCAAGCTTTGGTGCATCTGCTACTTATAAATTCAGAAACATCTTTTTTTAAAAAAGAAAATTACTTAAAGTTACCAACACCTCCTCAAAATTGATTTTTGTAAAGATGGATTTAAGGCTAACTAAATGTTGCAAGTGGTTCTATAATTTTGTTCAAGGTGTTGTTCCTTTTTTTGCATGCGATTGCAACTAAGTTGATTTCACAGGGTTTCACAGAGTTCAGACTGTGTCACTTACGGCAGGGCGACAGCAACTCTGTGGCATAGATGACCTTCAAGCTCTTAATTCTAAAACTGTTTTATCTAAAGCAAACTTTCTTCAAGAGAGTTCTCAAGAACAACTGCTTTGCATTTTAGAGCACCTAAATAGTGACAGCCTATTTTTTTGTTGTAGCGAAACAAATTATTCCATTTTTTTAACAGAAAGACAGCTTGTTCCAGAAATTGAAATCAGATCTTCTGTATGTTTTTTTTCCTTGTGTTATAAAATACCTTGTTTAGATAAATGTAGCCTTAAAACTTTCAAGGGATGGCTTACAGTCTGAGCAAATCCCACCTCAATCGATAGGCAGGAGGAACCAAAGTACCTGGTCCAGTTTCAGCCTTGGTTTAAAAGTACTTGGCAATGGCTTAACACTTAATGTTACAGTGTAGTTTTAATTAATTTAAGCAGGAGTTGCCATCACAGTCTTGTGCTCCACAGAAGTGGTCGTGTGGTGAATTCGAGAGGGGAGCTGAGACACATGAAAATCATTCAGGAAGGCAAACCAGTTACCAGTCCGGTTGACCGTGTGGCCACCCAGGCCATGGTGTTGCAGAGCACAGCTGGTGCAGGGGTAGTGACAAGTGGGTTGGAGCTGGAGAAGTTGTGGTTTGTTTGTTAGGGTGAGGGGAGGTTTGCTGGTAGTGTTGAACTAAATACATGGCAAAAACAGTCCTGCAGGTCCTCAGCTCCAGTCTAACAAGGCTCTTTGTTGAGAATGCCCCTGGAACATGTGTCGCTTCAGTGCTGATGAGCTCCTCTTCCTTAGTAACAAGAATACCTAACTGTACATTCTCTGTCTCAAGCCTCAACAGTGTCAGAGCCTCAGGAAGAAGAGGTGGCGGCAGAAGAGGAGGAGGAAAATGAGCCTGAACAAGTTGTTGTGGAGAACGAGAGTTATGTCCACCTCAAGAAAAAGCTTTCCAAAAAGTATGATGTGCAGGCAAAGTCTCTATATAATGAAAATGTTAAAATCTGCACACAATTTCGGCTGAAAAAGGTATAATGTACAGAACAGAATATCTGTTTTCATGCTTACTTTAGAGAAACAAATATTTAAGCCACAGGCTGCTGTTTCAAATGGTTCTGTTCCACTCCAGTGGTGTTCTTACTGCCATGCTGTCTGTTTTCGTGCATCAGTCTTCTAGGCACTTCCAGTCCATGTTGTATGAAAGACAGAAGCTCCCTGCATGGCAAGAGAGAGAAACAATTCTTGATTTGCTGAAGAGCCACCAAGTTCTTGTTGTGAGCGGCATGACGGGGTAAGAGTGTGATTGCACATACAGACTTATGTATGAACGTATGCACAGAAGAATGTGAAATATGTATTCATGTCCTGAAAACGTTGGGGTCATGGTCCATCTGTGGCCAGTGACAGCAGTCCTAGGTGAACTTCATGTGGAGGATGACACTAATGAAACAAAGCAAATTTTTAGTGGAATACAGTCATCTTAATTTATATGGGTGGAAGGTGTTGTGTTTGTTTTTTTTTTTTAATTTATCCCTGGTTTTGTTATGCAGATGTGGGAAAACCACTCAGATTCCTCAGTTTATTTTGGATGCTTCATTGCAAGGATCTCCAAGCAGAGTTGCAAACATCATCTGCACCCAGCCTCGCAGGATCTCTGCCATTTCTGTGGCTGAACGTGTAGCCAAAGAAAGAACAGAAAGGATTGGACACACTGTTGGATATCAGATCCGTCTAGAAAGTGTAAAGGTATGTATGCTTTGCTTGTTGGTTTTCATTTAGTTCTATTAAAATGTGCTTAGTGCTTTTATAGCATACAGAATCTCTGCCCTATATCTGCCATACAGTGAGATAACCTATATTCTGTATTATATTATGAAATATATTCTATACTTTATTTCTTCTCAAGTTGCTCAGTCCACTTTACGGAGTGAGAGTGCAGCACTATATCTTGTATTGATGTTTTTCTTTCTGTTGAGACGGGTGAAGGGGGCTGAGAGTATGAGTAATATTTCTGTCCTCTGGAAGACTACTGACTTCATTTCCACTTGTCTCCATTTCCATTTGTGTCCCAAGTAGAGACTGAAGGGTACAACTTCAGTCAGCTGGAAAGGGGGGTTGAATTCAGACTGCTGTCTTGGAAGAGAAATTTTGTCTAAATTGCAGCTGATTGATTTTTCCAAGAATTTTGTGAAAAAATAGATTTAGTAAGTCTTTCTAGGGACAGGGATCTGAGTTGTTTATCAGAAAGCAACATCCACAGGAAAAACAGTTCAGATTTTTTGTTTACCCCTTGTAGCTAACAATGCCCCTTGGTAAGAAGGAGATGCTCTTAAGTTTTAATCGAAGAAGAATTGTTCTGCCCATCTCCAGCAGGGGTTGCTTTTTCCCTTTCTGTCAAACCTGCCACTCAGCTGAAACCAAATGATTTATTTACAGCAACTCATGTTCTCTTTGCACTGTGTTAAGCTGCACAGAGTCAACTGAATGCTTTGTCTTACCGTTCAAGTCCTCAGCTACCCGACTCTTGTACTGCACTACTGGTGTGCTGTTGAGAAGGCTGGAAGGAGATCTGACTTTGCAGGGAATCACACATGTTATTGTTGATGAAGTTCACGAAAGAACAGAAGAAAGGTAAATAATCTCTTGTCCCATAAGCAAAATGAAGAAACTTAGTCAGAAGGATAAAGGTGACTAAGGTGCCAGTAACTGAAGTCAGGCTTGTTGATCCTGGGGCAGTAATGGAGGATGGTGGAAGGAGTCTGATTTTAGGTTCTTGTCTTTGGGCAGTAAGAAGTTGTGTTGCAGCAGCTTGCAAAGAAAGTCCATCTCTCTTAAATTTCTGTGCCTCCAATCTGCCATTACATTGCAGTGGTGTTGATAAGAGGTTTTGAATGTGGCTGAAGGGTTAAGTAACTTCTTAACTAGGTTAAGGCTCTTATTCTTCCCTTGTTTTAGCTTTTACTGAATACTCTAATTCTTTATGAGCCCTTTTGGAAGTTATTTCTCCTGATGCAGGCTTCAGCAGAGCACCGGCAAGGGACAAGCGCACACGTTTTCTTCCAATCTACAGATTTTACTAGTTCTAGACAGTCTCATCCTATCCTGCTCCAGCCTCCTATAGTTTTACCCCACTTACCTGCTGATGCCAGGCAAAAGATAATGTCTGTCAGTATCTCTGTAAACTAAGTGGCAAGGATCATTTCTTTGAGGTTTTCCTTGTGAAACGCTGCAGTGCAGTGGGTTTCTGGGAGGCTTTGAATGCGACCCGATATTCTACAGCTCAGATTATATTTTAGCCTTATAAAAGGGCTTTTATGTCTCAAGGATTCTTCTTCCTTCTCAAGTAAAATCACTTCAAGCCGGTCTTCTAGGCATGCCACAAAAGCTATAAATATGTAGGGAAGAATACAGTGAGCAGGGAAGAATGGGTAAGTTTGAATAACTCTTACAGTGAGGAAGAGGAGCAAAAAGGACTCATCTGTTACTTTGAGTTAACTTGTTATCTACTGTTCTTGTGTTTTCATTAATGTTATTAATGTATATTAATTTATATAATGTAATTAATTTATAAGAGCTTTTTGTTGCTTAAATGAATTCGCCAAGTGATCCTGAGACTCTAGTAAGGGACAACCAAAAAGTAAGCAGGTTGCCTTCCATTAATTTACTGCATTATTAGCCTCCAGCCATTCTGAGAAGCTCATGCTACCGTGATAGTATCGCTGTGCTATTGAAAACACCAGGAAGGTGGACAGAAAGGGAAGAAAAAAGGAAACTCTGAAAGTCAACACTGAAGAAATTCAAATGTATTTTTGCTTGTTTTCTTCAGTGACTTCTTGCTGCTGGTTTTGAAGGATATAATGGTTCAGAGGCCAGACCTGCGCATTATACTAATGAGTGCCACCTTGAATGCAGAGCTTTTTTCTCAATACTTTCACTCCTGTCCAATTATTAACATACCAGGTGAAAACCATTCATTTTTACTATCTTGTCACATTCATTGTTTTAGGGGTTTGTTTTCAGTGTTTCTGCTTGCGAAGTGTTTCTCGATACAAGTGCAAAGGGCTAATTTGCAAAGTGGCAAGACGAGGATTTATACCAGAACTATGATTCCAAGGGCTTAGAAGGAAAGACCAATGGGATTTGAGAGAGAGAAGACTTGGAAATGAAGCTTTTTTTGTGCTGTTCTCTATACCAGCAGAATTTCCTTCCCCCAAACCAAAAATGACACGGTGTGCATACCGTGGTTCCCTGAGCTAGTTTCACCACAGCTGAAGACTCTCCTCTATCCATGTGAAAAAGCAGCAGTGAGAGGATGGAGTTGGATGCGTACGCATTTAGCCAAATGTGCCTTTTAAATTGCTAAGTTATTACATGGAGCATGAAAGAAATACATAGCCTCGTTGGTATGTTCCCCTAAGTGTCTCAGCCCTTCTCTGACTGTGTAAGTGCATGTTACCAAACCAGGCTTGGAAAACATCCACTGTTTGTCCTAGAGAGAAATTGTGTTGAAGAGTGCAGTGTAGGTGAGAGCTGTGAAGACAGTGTATGACATAATAACGTGTGTGAAATGATAACCATCTTCTGTCTTTTTTCCTCTTTTCTGCGTGTTGTGTTCTCATGTTTCCTTTTAGGTCGAACATTTCCTGTGGATCAGTTTTTTCTGGAAGATGTGATTGCAATGACAAGGTATGAATTTGCTAAACATTCTGAGATGTATTTGGCCTTTGAGGTTGCACTGTTGACCTTGAGACTGCAGTGGTTCTGTGCATGAATTTAAAAATGAAATCCTCCCAGATCTCCCCCATCACCTGTAGTCTTGGAGTTCTACTAAAGCACTGTCTTTAAACCATACTTCCTATACTGCAGTGGGGTCTTGGATCTCATGCCAAAACAAGCCTTTCTGCGTTAGGTACCACATAAGTACTCAAGAAAAGGTGAGCTATGCCATGAAGAGTTTGTCAGGGCTCGTGCTTTACTTATTTCAGTGATGGTTAGACGTTGGCAAGCAGAAGAAATTTGAAGGTAGATTTCAGCACTGAAGGTGAAAAATGCAAGATACCAAACAATTCCTTTTTGTAAGCCCTTCCTTGCAGTTCAGTTAACAGATTCCTGTTAACTTTTGTTGTTACTGAGGAGTCACAGCAGCTCAGACATTCCAGATAGTATATTGATCAGCTACTGTAAATTACTTGCGGGTCGTTCCTCTGAGCTGCCCACTTAGCTGTCAAGATCAAGTTTGCAGTCCTAGTCTTTTGCATCATAGTTTTTAAAAGGCTAACACCCTAGTATGGAAGGACACCTTGGCTTTGATACTGTTATTGGGTTTGCAGGCCACTATACAAAGTTCCTCTCAGATTTACATATAAAAACTTTTGATACCCTGTCTCTGTAGCTAATTATTAGAAGGAGACTGTTAGGCTTCTTTCCGTGACACTGAATGTTCTGCTGTTCAGGTACGTTTTAGAGGACAGTAGTCCCTACAGGCGCAAGACAAAGCAAGAAAGCAAACAAAATGGAAGACACAAAAGAACTGCATTTGAAGAAGTAGAGGAGGACTTGAGACGTGCTGGCATTTTGGAAGGCACCGACACAGGTGTCAGAGATTCAGATCCAGACCAAAAATTAACTCTGAAGCAGCTGCTTACACGATATAAAGGTGAGCTCCTTCTTAAAGCTGATAAATTGGCATATAACACTTGCCAGCCAACGTGGTATGTTAGCATATAATATTGTATGTTTAATGCATGTATATAATTCAGAGTTTTGTACTTGCGAAGTTAAGCAGGTCACTACTTCTAGATGAGATCAGAAACCTGGCAGCTTAAAGAAGGAAAAAAAAAAAAGAACCCATTGTTCTCTTAAACTAGAACAGACATCTTGGCTGAAAACAGTTCTTAGTGTCTGAAAGTGGACAGTTTTCAGCTAGTATCTCTTTCCATCCCTTTTCAGATGCCTTGTTAATTCCACTTTCTTCTCTGTGTGTGTTCTTGCTGGAGCAGCTTTACTTAAAGCACAGCATGTATCTGCCCACTTCAAGGAGGTTACTTCTCAAAGAAGACAAGCCGCCTTTGAGAAATTCAGTCACTCTGTGAATGGCTTAATAAGAGGGGCAGACCTTCCTATGAACTTCCCACTTTGTCATCATCAAAATCCTCCTTGTGCTTAGTCCTGAAGGGTTCCTCCCTGCACACCCTTATGGTGAGCTCCTCAGTGGTATTGAGCCATTGCTCAATTGAGTGGTATTTAAGCCGTTGCTTAAAAACTTCAGATTCCTGCTAAACAGTTGCCATCTCAGAGGAGTAAAGGAATCTGTCTATCTTCTTGAGTTGATGTAAGAAACGTTGGAACGGAGAAGAGAGAGCTTGAGAAGGTAGACCTGGCGGTACCTGTAAATGGCCATATAAAAGCTTTCGGCTCCTCTTACTGCTCGTATGTGTGCATGTTGTCCTGCTAGTAAATGAATCTTGGTCTAGGCTTCGCACGGGGCAGGTGTGAGCCCCAGTAAGGCATGAGAAAGGAAGAGCTGAAACAAAGGGAAGCATGGAAAGGGGAATGTGATGCATTGGTTCACTTACGGAGCCACCTCTGTCTTGTCTAAGCCAGATGCTGTTTAAACCAAGGTGTGGTTGGTTGTACAGCTATGCTGGTTCAGTGGATACAGCAGATGTTTTTTACAAGAGGTAGACTTACTGTGTGTTTTATTTCCTTTTCCCCAGGAGTTAACAAGACAGTGTTGAAAACAATGTCTGTCATGGACTTGGACAAAGTTAATCTGGAATTAATTGAAGCCTTGCTGGAGTGGATAGTTGCTGGCAGACATTCATACCCCCCAGGTAATTCCATTGTCTTTGAGAGATAAACAAAAGTAGATTCATGGCAGCTGCGCGCTTATAGACAGCCCAAAGCTAATGTTTTGCATGCAAAGTTTCTGTGGTTACTGATTATTTTTGAAAAAAAAAAAAAAGAAAAAGTTCTAGACAAGTAACAGAGCCCTTGATAGACGTGGGATGGGGAAGGTGAGAGAATTGTCTACTTTGGAAGTCTTTGGTGAGGGACTGTTGCAGCCTGTGTGTTTTTTGTACAATAATTGCAAAAGAGAGCTGGAGTTTTGACTTGGGCCCTTCTGCACTGATAAACTACCATGCTGTCCTTTCTGTTGAGTGATTTTATTTTTTTTTATCTACTTATATAGGTGCTGTGTTGATATTTTTGCCTGGTCTAGCAGAAATCAAGATGCTTTATGAGCAGCTCCAGTCTAATGCTCTTTTTAACAACAGGCACAGCAAGAGGTAAGGCAGAAAAGCTCCAAAACTATTGGTCTTTACCCATAAATAAAGAGTAGCTTCCTGCACAAAGCCTGTCTTTATCTAGGGATAGATAAAGGTTATTAAATGTGTGAGACAGCTTGTGATATAAAGGTCTTGACTCTAGTCAAAGTAATTGTTTTCCAGTATCTTCTTGGCTTGCTCTTTTTGTTTTTTCTCCTCAACTCAGGAAGGTTAGTTGTTGAAGTTCTTGGAGACCCTAGTCATGAATGTTCTCCATTTTGCGCTCTGCATGATCCACGACTGTTGAAAACTTCACCTCGACCCTTAATTCTGTTTCAGAATGTTTGCTGAGACACATTCAGTTGTCTCTCTTTTGGCCTTAGATTGTTACGTGGGGATGTAATTGAATCTCCTTGACTAAAGAGTTTTCACACAGATGTCCATGGCAAGGTTAGCTGGAGTGATTTCTTCCAGTCTGGCGTTATAAATGGCAGATTCTAGACTCTTCAGAAGAGGCAACTCTGTTCTGAGACCTGCCCCTTCTGTAAACTTTGCCACCTTACGTACATCAGAAATAATGTGGCCAGCAGGACGAGGGCCGTGATTGTCCCCCTGTATTGGTCACTGGTGAGGCCCCGTCTCAAATATTGTGTCCAGTTTTGGGCCGTTCTCTACAAGAAAGACATTGAGGTGCTGGAGCACAAGTCTTATGAGGAGCGGCTGAGGGAGCTGGCGTTGTTCAGCCTGGAGAAAAGGAGGCTGAGGGGAGACTTTCTCACTCTCTACAACTGAAAGGAGGGTGTACCGTGATGGGAGTTGGTCTCTTCTCCCAGGTAACAAGTGATAGGACAAGAGGAAATGGCCTCAAGTTGCGCCAGGGGAGGTTCAGATTGGATATTGGGGAAAATGTCCTGACTGAAAGGGTTATCAAGCCTTGGAACAGGCTGCCTAGGGAAGTGGTTGAGTCAGCATCCCTGGAGGTATTTAAAAGATGTACACTCAAAAAGGTGTAGATGAGGCACTTAAGGACATGGTTCAGTGGTGGACTTGGCAGTGCTAGGTTAATGGCTGGACTCAATGATCTTAAAGGTCTTTTCCAATGTAAATGATTCCGTGATTCTGTGTCTTAAAGGTAATATGGCAGAGAAGTTTGCTGGTTTTATAGTGCTTTGAGTGGCTGTGGTCAGTGCATGGTACCAGTGGGGCAAAAGCGTGCACAGGCGGATTGTTCCCAAGAGGGGAAAGGCTGGAGGTGGACTGAGCATGCTGTCATATTGTCCTTACAGGTGTGTGGTTTATCCCCTTCATTCTTCACTGTCTAGTGAAGAACAGCAGTCTGTGTTCCTCAGGCCTCCTGCAGGAGTTATCAAAATCATCATTTCTACAAACATTGCAGAAACATCTGTCACCATTGATGATGTGGTCTATGTGATTGATTCTGGAAAAATGAAAGAGAAGAGGTACTGGGATTCATTCCTCGGGGCTTTGTGATCTGGGAAACTGCTCTATGCCTTGGGCTGCATACTTTAGCTTTCCAAAGAGCTGGGATAAACTTGAAGGAACTTGATTTGCAGAAAGCTGCTCCAAGGTGGAGGAAGCCAGTCTAGACTCAGATTCAACTGAAGGGGGTGGGAATTATGTCCATACAGAAGTTGGCAGCATCTACCTGCTTGACCTCCAGCCTGTTCACTCTGCACTCCTGAATATAAGCCTGTTTCTTGCTCTCCTGTAGGTACGACCCAAGCAAAGGAATGGAAAGTCTGGAAGACACATTTGTGTCCAAGGCCAATGCTCTGCAGAGGAAAGGGCGAGCAGGCCGTGTAGCCTCAGGTGTCTGCTTTCACCTTTTCAGTAGCCATCACTATAACCATCAGCTTATAAAAGAACAGTTACCAGAAATACAAAGAGTGCCCTTGGAGCAGCTTTGTCTAAGGTGAGCTGTTGTTCCTGTATTGCCTGAAAAAGCTGTTGATGCAGAATGTCCTTCCTCCACTGCAGGGAGCACCTGGAATGCCATGGCCAAGGTGTTTAGTTTCCTCAGTGTTTTCTCACATTGTGAAACCAAGAAACTTGCTCTGGAGATCTAAGGCTCTGTTGGCTGGTTGCTTTGATCTTGCTATCGCATTGCCTCCTCGTCTAGACACACCACCCCTGCCACCACCACCAC